>NC_090859.1:6432112-6759612 GCF_024217435.2 Syngnathus scovelli
CACCGAACGACAGCAACCAATGATCCGACAGGGAGTGAGGGGCAGACAGGACCTATATACATGACAGGTAACGAGAGGCAGGTGGGAACAATCACACTGATCATGGGCACACAGGAGGGGAGAGGCGAGCACACAGACAGAAATCAAGACAACAGACACATAGTGGAGCAGTTGGGGACGAGACGTGACAATAAAGGCTATAATAATGTCCCAACATGGTCAATTGTGTTTTATCAATGGATATAACAATACCAAAACACAAAGTTGACAAAAGACAAAATGACAGACAAATCGGGAAAAATGCTGTGGTTGTAGTCAGGACTCCCATGAATCATTAACTGTACCAAAATTTATATGAGCTCAAATATTTAAATGTTACCGTTTAGGTTATCTGATTATCCATCCATCCATTTTAAACGATGCTTAGGCTTCTATGACAGTTCAGATTTTTTTTAGCCTATAGTCAATACAAACTCTCCAATATGTTAAAGTACCTCATACCATTATGTTGTAATGTGTTAAATGAACCACTAGATGACACCATAGCTTGTGAAATTGTGAATGGTTTCTCCCAAAAATGAAACATGGTATGCAGTTCATACAAAACCCGCAACACAAATCTAGTTGCAAATGCTCTATGTACAAAAGTAATAACATGTATGTGTGCATTGATTTTGTGTAAGTCATACAAGCTAAAGCTCCCACAATTGCTCCTAAATGATATTCATTTAGAAACGAATCTTTTCAGTTTAATTTTTGTTTCATCAGCATAATCGCCACTAACCAATGTGCATAAAACAATTTCCACTGGTAAATAATGTTCCATAAAATGCCTTGTGGTGTATGATGACCGTTTGTTACGCTGCAGTTTAATCATGTCAGACTACATAATGGTATTGTGTCTACTTTGGCCATAGGATTAGTTTCACTGGGTATAATTTGGAGCGCTCAATCGGCCGACCTATGCATGTTTGTCGGAGGAAATGGGAATGCCCGGAGTAAACCCACGGAGGCACAGGGAGAACATATAAACTCCACACAGGGAGGGCCAGAGATGGAATTGAACCCTCAAAATTGTGAGGCAGATGTGCTAACCAACGCCCCGCTGTTTGTTTGTTTGTTTGTTCGTTCATTCATTCATTCAAGATTCAAGAAGTTTTTATTCACCATGTTTGAGCGTGCCGAACAAGGAATTTGACTTCGGTAAATCACAGCCTCTGTTCAACATTTAGGTGACTAACAACAACACTCAGGACATGTGAAGAACGAAAGATATTCTCAAACACCCCCTGATCTTAAACCCCCAAGAGGGCAAGGAAAAACTCAAAACTCCAGCTAGGGGAAATGAGAAACCTTGAGAAGAGACCACAGATGGGAGGGTCCCTCTTCTAGGATGACCAGGCTGCAATGGATGCAGAGAGGACACATAGTACAAACAGTGTAGACAAAAAAGGTGTGGCAAGCGGGATGTTATTGCACAATAATGACTCTGAGACTCTAAGAGTGGTGTGAGTTCATCAGAGCGACAGCCTGGGGGAAGAAGCTGTCTCTGTGTCTGCTGGTTTTAGTGTACAGAGCTCTATAACGGCGTCATTCATTCATTCATTCATTCATTCATTCATTCATTCATTCCAGAGATGGACATTTCAACATAGTGGCAGCAATGCTCTCTTAGCCTAAGCTTGTTAACAGATTTTTCACACAAACATTCACACCGTCATATGTGGGTATTGAACTTACGGTGTCGGCACACAAGACAAGCAAGTGTACCGCCTACACCATCAGCGTCTCCCCTTAACAGATTATCTTGTAGCAGCAGGGTTTGCTTCTGGGTGTGTTCAGAAGTTTATGGCAAATGCATGATACCTTGTTGGTCACACCCTCCGTCTCTGATTGTTTGTTGATTCTTTGCAAAAAAAACAACAACACCAATTATTTATTTTTTTGGTGCAAAACAATGTAGGAAGTTGGGCCACATTGACCCACTTGCCCATAGACTACTGGAGCACCTGCGCCAATGATGATGATGTGATAATGAAGCCGTTTAGAAAATGGATGGATGGATGGACGGACGGACGGACGGACGGCAATAGATGGGTCCAAAGGTTAGTTGCACCCTCTGCCGTTTAATGGAGAAGTGTTTAATTGTTCTGCCTATTACTGTATATCACTGGAAAATATAGATGACACATAATTCATTGTAAACGATAATATTCACACTAAACAAAGCAAATTGAGTAATTTACATCGACAACTAATGCCTGTCACTAATGGAGGCTGGGAATCAATCGTCGACACAGAACGTGGCAACGAGTTAACAAGATACGTGATATAAAGAATGGATTCACTGACAATAATATTTTATACCACTAGAACTTCAGTAGCCGTGTGTTCTCCAGTCAACCAGCAGACGGTGAAGGGAAGGAGCACTGAGCGCTCCGTTCTCCGATAGGTCCACTATGATCACGTGAACACTTGCCTATTCCACCGGGGGGACTCGTGGAGCCCTGAGCCGCCCCATACTCCCCTACGCAGGGAGTGATCCAACACAAACCACACGACAACGCTCGCGTCAGATTTGGTCGTGTCATTGATGCTCGCAGCCAGGAAGAAGGTGCAAAAGGGATGGTCGTGTTGTTGGGTTGACCCAACCCTATCTAGAAAAAAACGACATTTCAACTGGTGTTCGGCCGCAGCCACGATGCTGACTTGATGTGGAGACGTGATTTCTTTCCTCCGTGGATGCAACAGCTTCAATGAACAGATCTCATCTCCTCTACGGCTGGAGTTATTTTCTCATCTTTTTTTTTGTTTTGAACTTTTACATGTTGACATTTTGGGGAGGATGAAACAGCGGAAAGAATTGAGCTTTAAATCACGTTCCAGTGCTTTTTCAAAGCTAGAAATACAGCAACTGTGCTTGTGGATGAAGTGCGTTTTGTTGTGATGCGTCTCTCTTCCATTTCCAATCAAACGACTTCGGATTTTCGCTGTTGGATCTGTGCTTTCCCAGAATGGCTCGTTTCACTGAAGATCTCCCCACCCGCTATGGAGGGAGCACAGGCGGCGGCGCCGGAGGAGGAGGGAGAGGAGCGCCGGGCGCGGGAAGAGGGGGAGCCCGCGGTGGAGGCGCTCCGAGCGGCCAAAGGATGTACAAGCAGTCGATGGCTCAGAGAGCCCGGACAATGGCCATTTACAACCCGAACCCCGTTAAGCAAAATTGCTTGACTGTCAACCGCTCCCTCTTCATCTTCCGGGAGGACAACGTGATCAGGAAATATGCCAAACGTATAACAGAGTGGCCATATCCTTTGCAAACGTAGTAAGGACATGTGCAGCGGCAGTCTATGCAACATGACCACAGAATCGAATTGAAATCCACAACAGCCTACAGGCCTTTTCTTTCAAGCGAGGTTGCGAACGCTCTCTACACGAGACAGTAAAAGTCCACTCCCATGTGCCGCTCACCCCACCCGAGTCTATCTATACCTTATTTCCTATCCACGCCACGCTGGCTGCACCTGTCGCTCCAGGGTTTATCTTGTAAATGGTGCCATGCATACGACCACACACGCGACTTACTCACATCGGTAGCTCTACCCTTTAGTTATATTATAAATGTTAAAAAATGTATGTTTCATCGTTGTGTAGTACAAATGATGGAACATTACGTGCGTCGTTAGCGAGTCAGCCATCCTATGACGTAGCCATGTGCGTTGAAACAGGAGGAAAAGACACGCGATGAGTTGATGGGGCAGAGGCTGAGTTTCAAGTCCTCTCCATGGTGCTGAAGTCGCCCACGCTGCCTTCTACGCCACGCTGGCAAGGCTGCAACAAAATATGGCCATTTAGAATGTAATTTTGTAATTGCTCAACAAGAGGTCCATTTGCTTCCTTTTCACAATCGCTATTCTTGTAATTTCACTTCCTTATTTTAAAAAAAAAGTTGAAAGATAATCAACAATGCAGTATTGGAACTCTAGGTCATAAACCGTCATTGCCAACTGAAGCAATGTTTCCCATTGAAAGTACTGGAAGCATGATTTTATTTTTATGTGTGTAGTGCTAAATAAATACAGTAAACAGTACAATATAGTTATGGATTCTACATTGTTCGCTTACAAAAATCACAGAACAATATCTTAGCCTGTTTGAAGAGACTACAGGTACCTATTGCATAACACTTATGACCAGCAAGCTCTTTTTCCATGTATCCATATCAAATACCTTTCTATGTCCCCTTCAATTTGAGTAACATATTATTAAAATAGTCACGTCGTTCGCCACATGAGCTGCCTTTATTGCTTAGCTATCATAACAGTTAATTTAAAACAACGCTATAGTCAAGATAAAAAAAGATTTCGGAATCATTGCAAATCAAACCCATTTCATCTACGGTAAATGCTTCGCGACAGAATTTGGTATTAGTCCGCTTTCATTTTTTTTTTTTTTTTTTACACTACATCTTGGTGTAAAGGGTCATAAACTTATTTTTTTACATTTCATAACCTCTCAATAGGACCTGACCCGTGGGCAATGACCTAGTGAAAATGGATTGCAGAATGAGCCAGCCATTGAAAATAGTTAGAAATGGTCAACCATCTGGAAAGATCATGAGCACATGTATAGGATGCTTCCTTTCTTTCCTTCCAGAAAGCCTTCAACCAGAGCATTACTGAAGCTTTCTGCTTTAATGGACTCAAATCAAAATGTAACAGCATTAGTCATTCTGGAACATGCAGGCTGGCTTTTCTCGAAGATTCATTGGTAAGCCCATAATTTGTCTTACATTACCGCATTGTAAAGTTGTGCACATTTTGGGATTAGTATGAGTGGGGTACATCGAAGAAAATATGAAGTACTGTACTTCCTGGAGTGGGAGCAACACACGATTATAAACCGGACCAGCTAAAATTACGGGAAAATCCTGTTTTGTTAATCTATAACAGGGGTGCTCAAACTTTTTCAGCTTACGAGCTACTTTTAAAATTACCAAGTCACAAAGATCTACCTACTACAATAAATAAAATAAATAAATAAATAAATAAATAATATAGTGCGTGTATTTTTGTAACGCACTTAGAAAATGACATTGTGAGAAAAAAAGTCCAACTCCAATTCCGTATTAAAGTGATACGTTTTTGGCTTCTTACTTGGTCCAGCAACCCCACTCATTTTTGATGGTCATAAACTTTCTTTTCTTTAAAAGAAAAAAGCGAGTGCGTGCGTTGATAAGCTTATAAACGTTGGCGGTTTGTGTGTGCGCGGCCGTTAAACATGCTGCGGTGAGGGGTTGTAGTCACTGTCTATTGCGCATGTGCGGTTCACTGTGATTGCCTCCCGACAGGCCTACCTGTATGTCAATCAAGCGATGGGCTGGATTCTAGCATACAGCATTTTTTTTTTTTCTTAAACGTCATGCGATCGACCAGTAGTAGCTTGGCGACCGACTGGTTGATCGCGATCGACGTATGGAGCACCCCTGATCTATAAGATGCACTGGATGATAAGACGCAGGTGTTTTTATGTTTAATTTCCATGTATAAGAGAATATGCAAAAATTATACAATGTCATAAAAATAATGAAAAATCCATAGATAAGATGCACTGCCACAGGGTTCAGAGCTTGTACAAAAAGTAGCGGTTTATTGTCCGGAAAATACGGTAGTCAACTTTTAGTAATGTATCAAAAACAGATATTTTCGAGAATTGTAGGTCCATTCTTCCCCATCAAACGCATTCAGGCATGTCTTTATGGTCTTTATGTAGTAGCTTATGTTTGGCAGAAAGGGTCTTCTGCAAAATGGCCCCTCAAAAGTTGGTAGAGTATTGTGGTCAGCCCAGTGTACTACTAGTGAGCCTCATAGTTCAGAGTGGAGGAGCAATGATTAATCGACAACTAATCGATCATCCAGGACGGAAATGGCCTTCTGTAAAATGCCCCCTCAGAAGTGGATAGAGTATTGTGGCCAGCTCAGTGTACTAGTAGTGAGCCTCATAGCTCAGAGCGGTGATGCAATGATGAATTGATTAATCGACAACTCATTGATCATCCAGGACAGAGAAAGGGCCTTAGGCAAAATGCCTCCTCAAAATTTGGTAGAGTATTGTGGCCAGCCCAGTGTACTAGTAGTGAGCCTCATAGTTTAGAGTGGTGGTGCAATGATGAATCGATTAATCGACAACTAATCGATCATCCAGGACAGAGAAAGGGCCTTCTGCAAAATGCCCCCTCCAAAGTTGGTAGAGTATTGTGGCCAGCCCAGTGTACTCGTAGTGAGCCTCATAGTTCAGAGTGGAGGTGCAATGATGAATCGATTAATCGACAACTCATTGATCATCCAGGACAGAGAAAGGGCCTTAGGCAAAATGCCTCCTCAAAATTTGGTAGAGTATTGTGGCCAGCCCAGTGTACTAGTAGTGAGCCTCATAGTTTAGAGTGGTGGTGCAATGATGAATCGATTAATCGACAACTAATCGATCATCCAGGACAGAGAAAGGGCCTTCTGCAAAATGCCCCCTCCAAAGTGGATAGAGTATTGTGGCCAGCCCAGTGTACTCGTAGTGAGCCTCATAGTTCAGAGTGGAGGTGCAATGATGAATCGATTAATCGACAACTGATCGATCATTAAATTTAGCGATAAATATCTTGATAATCGATGAATTGTTTTGAGGCTGTTGGCTGGGATAAGCTCCAGCTCACCCGTAAAACCGTAATGGGAACTGGCGGCATACAGTGGAAAACAGATGAATGGATGTTGGTATGCCTAGAATTTCCTGCGGGATATTAAATATCGATCTAACTTAAGATTTAGCATCGGGTATGAAATAATGGGTGTAGTCACTTTAGACTGATGAATTAATTGACTTTTTTCCAGATAGTGTCCTTTAAATTCCATTAGATGTTGTTTTAATGATTAATGTAATAATGAAATGAATGCTGCTTGACTTTCAAGTGCCCCTTAACCCTCGCACTCCATTTGAATACATGATCTTGGCTACAATCATCGCCAACTGCATCGTCTTGGCCCTGGAGCAACATCTACCTGCCAGCGACAAAACACCCATGTCGGAGCGCCTGGTAAGTGTTGTCTTCCCACTCTGGCTTCTTTTAGATTTGCAGCTGCTACCTTTACTGTGACGAAACCATTTTCCTCATTTACTGCAATTGCATTTTGTAATCATCCTTAATGAGAATGAGGATGAGCTCACATTGCATCACATTGCATTAAAACCACGAGTTGAACTCTGTCATTTGCATTACCCAATCAACCAGAGTATGAAAGAAACTAAAGATAATGCACGTGGGTTATTAAAAATCAACCTGCCTTGTCTATCAATAGTTGGCAAAAAAGCATGTTTTGTTATGGTTTGATACACTTGTGTTCTTTGAGGTTGCACATTGGAGTTTAAAATAGTGTGTGTCACAAAGAGTAACAGCTTTGTATGACTAACGTAATAAATTCCTGTCACATCCACACACACCTGCTACTGCCTTAAATGGTCTTCGCAGTTGCGGTCCAGATTCATCACAAAAAATTATTATGACGAGGACAACAAAATAGCGGTCAGGAGCAGGGGAAGTAGTGAGAGTTGTTTTACAAAGAGGGATCACACACTATCTCACTGCTTTTTTTTTTTACCTTAATGATGTAATGAAACAAGCAGCCAATTAATTTGTGAGATACGGGACAGAACAGCCAATTGCGGCAAGATCAGAATCAGAATCGCCTTTATTGTCACTGTAAACAGTAGGTCGAAATTTGAGCGCTTCGCCCTTTGGAGCGAAAAGCAAATCAAAATAAAAGAATATTAGAGCGCACAAGATTAAATGTAAAAAGCATACAAAATATAAAATATGTACAAAAGGCAGTAGTATGTACAGTACACAAATGCATATGTGTATTACATAGAAACCCGATTATTGCACAGGAGACAAAAAAATATTGCACAAGATTCCAAATACCGTATTTGCCGGTGTATTGGTCGACCTTTTTCGATCCAAAATCGACCGAAAAAAATCGACCTCGACTTATACACCGAGTCATAAAATTTAACTTCGTATTCATCGCTTCAAATGTGATGGTAACCAAGGCCGTTTCTCATGCATGCAAAATAAAAGAATATTAGAGCGCACAAGATTAAATGTAAAAAGCATACAAAATATAAAATATGTACAAAAGGCAGTAGTATGTACAGTACACAAATGCATATGTGTATTACATAGAAACCCGATTATTGCACAGGAGACAAAAAAATATTGCACAAGATTCCAAATACCGTATTTGCCGGTGTATTGGTCGACCTTTTTCGATCCAAAATCGACCGAAAAAAATCGACCTCGACTTATACACCGAGTCATAAAATTTAACTTCGTATTCATCGCTTCAAATGTGATGGTAACCAAGGCCGTTTCTCATGCATGCAAAATAAAAGAATATAAGAGCGCACAAGATTAAATGTAAAAAGCATACAAAATATAAAATATGTACAAAAGGCAGTAGTATGTACAGTACACAAATGCATATGTGTATTACATAGAAACCCGATTATTGCACAGGAGACAAAAAAATATTGCACAAGATTCCAAATACCGTATTTGCCGGTGTATTGGTCGACCTTTTTCGATCCAAAATCGACCGAAAAAAATCGACCTCGACTTATACACCGAGTCATAAAATTTAACTTCGTATTCATCGCTTCAAATGTGATGGTAACCAAGGCCGTTTCTCATGCATGCAAAATAAAAGAATATTAGAGCGCACAAGATTAAATGTAAAAAGCATACAAAATATAAAATATGTACAAAAGGCAGTAGTATGTACAGTACACAAATGCATATGTGTATTACATAGAAACCCGATTATTGCACAGGAGACAAAAAAATATTGCACAAGATTCCAAATACCGTATTTGCCGGTGTATTGGTCGACCTTTTTCGATCCAAAATCGACCGAAAAAAATCGACCTCGACTTATACACCGAGTCATAAAATTTAACTTCGTATTCATCGCTTCAAATGTGATGGTAACCAAGGCCGTTTCTCATGCATGCAAAATAAAAGAATATAAGAGCGCACAAGATTAAATGTAAAAAGCATACAAAATATAAAATATGTACAAAAGGCAGTAGTATGTACAGTACACAAATGCATATGTGTATTACATAGAAACCCGATTATTGCACAGGAGACAAAAAAATATTGCACAAGATTCCAAATACCGTATTTGCCGGTGTATTGGGCGACCTTTTTCGATCCAAAATCGACCGAAAAAAATCGACCTCGACTTATACACCGAGTCATAAAATTTAACTTCGTATTCATCGCTTCAAATGTGATGGTAACCAAGGCCGTTTCTCATGCATGCAAAATAAAAGAATATTAGAGCGCACAAGATTAAATGTAAAAAGCATACAAAATATAAAATATGTACAAAAGGCAGTAGTATGTACAGTACACAAATGCATATGTGTATTACATAGAAACCCGATTATTGCACAGGAGACAAAAAAATATTGCACAAGATTCCAAATACCGTATTTGCCGGTGTATTGGTCGACCTTTTTCGATCCAAAATCGACCGAAAAAAATCGACCTCGACTTATACACCGAGTCATAAAATTTAACTTCGTATTCAGCGCTTCAAATGTGATGGTAACCAAGGCCGTTTCTCATGCATCTCATTGTGCGTTGCACTTAGAAAATTTGAACCGGGCGGCGTGCGCGAGTGCGCGGCCCGCTGGAAGTCGAATGAGGCGCCGCGATCTCCTCCGCGGTGCTTATAAACAGCCGATCCGCTCGGCGGGGGCTATTTTCGGCCACTTGGCGCGTGCGCACGGCCTCCCGGATGTGCCGGGCGGGTGCGCGAGCTCGCCGGCCGCTGGAAGTCGAATGAGGCGCCGCGATCTCCTCCGCGGTGCTTATAAACAGCCGATCCGCTCGGCGGGGGCTATTTTCGGCCACTTGGCGCGTGCGCACGGCCTCCCGGATGTGCCGGGCGGGTGCGCGAGCTCGCCGGCCGCTGGAAGTCGAATGAGGCGCCGCGATCTCCTCCGCGGTGCTTATAAAGTGCCGATCCGCTCGGCTTGGAGCTATTTCCGGCCTCCCGTTGGTGCCGGGCGGCGTGCGCGAGCTCGCTGGCCGCGATCTCCTCCGCGGTGCTTATAAACAGCCGCATGCGCACGGCCTCCCGGAATTTGAACACATTTCGTCAATAAATTTCGCATATTGAATTTTGAAGTTTAATATAATGCAACAATTGAGCTCGACTTATACAAAGGATATATCATAAAATCGTACATTTCCGTCGAATTTTAGGGGGTCGACTTATACACCGAGTCGACCTGTACACCGGCAAATACGGTAGATAAGATGTTGCACTGTGACAAGATATTGCACTGTGATTAATTTGATCAGTATTTACTTATATATTTATATTTGTGGGTTCAGGGGACACGTGCATCTATTTTTGTTGACTACAGTGATAGCTCTGAGGAAGAAGCTATCCCTGAGTCTGCTTGTCCTTGTTTTGTGTGACCTGTACCTTCAGCCCGATGGTAGTAGGTCAAACAGGTGGTTACCGGGGTGGTAAGAGTCCTTGATGATGTTACCCGCTCTGGTCAAGTAGCGAGAGTTGGCGATGTCCTCCAGGTTGATGCAGACTTTATTGTTCATGTGGAAAGGGGATGTGGAATGCTGGAAGTCTGGCTGGGTCGGTGCGACAACGTTGTCGGGACATGGCTGGTGGGCGACGGTGGCGACGCCACAGTTGATCATTGGCTGACTGATAACTGAAATCAATCTTTCGAAGAGCAGCAGAGCGAACGCGTAGCAGATAATCCTGGTCGGGAACAGGCCTGTTGTTGGAACGGGCGGTGATCAGGACGTGGTCATAGACGGGCAAATTGTGGGGCGGACCCTCATGGAGCTGGGAAGACGAAGACGGGCAGCAGAAGGGCTGAGTACCTTGCGGACAGAGAACGATCCCACAAAGCGAGGCGCCAACTTACGGGACTCCACCCCGAGTGGAAAGTCCCGCGCAGATAGCCACATCGTTTGCCCGACCCGGTACGTTGGGCCTGGCGTGCATTGCTGGAGATGGAGGAGGCAGGCCCGGGCCCTGGCCCAAGCCCGATGACAACGGCGGACGCACACCAGAGCTGACAGGCAAGAGACAATTCTCTCCTGGCTAACAAAGAGTGGCGGCTGAAATCCAAACACACGGTGGAAAGGCGACAGACCTGCTGCAGAGCTTGGAAGCGAGTTATAGGCATACTCCACCCATGGGAGTTGCTGAGCCCACCCACGCCGATTGGCAGAGATCATACAGCAGAGGGACTTGCCCAGCTCTTGGTTCAGCTGCTCGGCCTGGCCGTTGGATTGCGGGTGGAAACCGGAGTAGAGGTTGGCCGAGGCTCCCAAGAGGCAACAGACCTCCCCCCCAGAACACTGAGGCGAATTGCGGGCCATGGTCTGACACAATGTCAAAGTCAAAGTCTGCTTTATTGTCAATTTCTTCACATGCCAAGACACACAAAGAGATCGAAATTACGTTCCCACTATCCCACGGTGACAAGACATAGTTCACAATGTACAAACAAGTAAACAACACAAGAAAAATAAAACAAGAAGGCGCAATCAATGAATAAATAAGAGTGATGAATAAATAATAAATAAACAAATAACACAATAAATAAGTACAGGACGATACGCAGAAGGGGGAAGAGAGTTCAGAATCCTAACAGCCTGGAGAATGAAGCTGTTGGTGAGTCGGTGCAGGAGTGAAGGCTCCTGTACCTCTTCCCAGAGGGCAGAAGATCAAACAAAGAGTGAGCGGGGTGACTCACATCACTCACAATCGTGGGCGCCTTGCGGGCGAGATGGGAGACGTAAATGCCCTTCAGGGAGAGGACTGAAGCACCAATAATCTTACCAGCCGTGTTCACTATGCGCTGCAGGGCCTTCATGTTGTATTCAGTGCAGCTACCACCCCAGACAGCGATACAACTGGAGAGGACGCTCTCAATGGTGCCACGGTAGAATGTAGTCATGACGGCCGGAGGAGCACTTGCTCGCCTGAGTTTCCGCAGGAAGTACAGGCGGCGCTAAGCTTTCTTCACCAGTGACGCGGTGTTGGCGGACCAGGAGAGGTCCTCACTGATGTGCATCCCCAGGAATTTGGTGCTGCTCACCCTCTCCACCACAGCACCGTTGATGGTCAGCGGCAGGTGTTGGGTGTGACCCTTCCGGAAGTCAACAAAAATGTCTCGGGGTAGTCCATGGTAACGGAACACCTCCCTCAGCAGGATTTGAGTGGTTTGTTTGACGGTAGGTAGCTTGGGAAGTGGGATGAATCGGGCCATCTTACTAAATTGGTTGACTACTGTTAAGACCACCGTGTTGCCCTCAGATGGGGGAGGGGGCGTGGCAAAGTCTATGCAGAGGTGGGACCACGGCCGGTGGGGGACAGGAAGTGGTCGAAGCAGGCCGGCCGGAGACTGGTTGGGTGTCCTGCACTGGTTGCAGACGGTACAGACTCTAATGTACTCCTGGATGTCCTCCCTCAGTGTTGCCCACCAGAAACATTGCTCCACCAAGAACTGGGTGCGGGCGATTCCAAGGTGGCAGGCAAGGTGGAAGTCGTGCGCGTGTGAAGATTGTCTGGGACAAACAGCCGATCGTTGGGTCAGGAACCGGGGCTGGGCTGATCCTGAGTGGCTGACCGTACTCGCTCCTCAATGTCCCAAGACACACCACCACGACGGAAACGGTGGGAATCTCACTTCTTGATTGCTCCTCCCCGTAAAATGCTCGTGAGAGGGTATCCGCCTTGGCGTTGCGAGAACCAAATAGGTAGGGAGGGAGAAGTTAAATCGCTCGAAGAACAAGAACCACCGGGCCTGGCAGGAGTTCATCTTCTTGGCGGATTGGAGGTACTCCAAGTTGCACTGGTCGGTCCACACAATAAATGGTCATAAATGGGCAAATGGTCATGATGGGTGGTAGGCAGGACGGGACGGGTCAATAAACGGACAAGGTCGGCAATGGTGGTCCGACAAGATATACAAAGTAAGCAAACAAGTCGCATCACGGGACAGACTGACAAGGACTGGCTGGGATTTACTCGATTGACGGGGCGTGGTTGTGAGCGACTGGGTGATAGATGACGCAGGCATGTGACATAATTAGCACAAGGCAATCAGGTTTTAATCACGGAACAGGATTAACTAATCAGAAGGCGCGCAGTAATCCAAAAGCTATTTCTTATTTTTTTCCGGATCATGACGCAAGACTACTGTTTTAAAATTACTTACTGTCAGTTGTGGCTGCCTTATTATACAACTTTGTAACTAATCGCTATGTCATTAATGATTACAATTAAAATCGCTTAAAATTTGGAAATTGTATATTGTGCACGAGAGGAGATTCTTGATCTGTATTTTTTTTTCTGGATCCTCAACATCAGATTTTCTTGGCTTGGTACTTTATGTACTTTCAAAGTCAAAGTCTCCTTTACTGTCAATTCCTCCGCATGTCAAGACACACAAAGAGATCGAAATTACGTTTCTCACTATCCCAGGGTGACAAGACAGAGTTCACAACGCACATACAAGTAAACAACACAGGAAAAATAACACAAGAAGTCAACATCAATGAACAATAAGCGTGATAGCACGCTAGCCGCTCCCGATGCACGGCAGACTCCGGTAAGATGACAGTCAACCAGGCCACTGTGAACACGAGCACACAGCAGGCACGCACTGTCCGGTTCGTGGATCCTATCAGGCGAACGCAACCCATCTTGTCCCGCGAATGAACATACGCCAGGAGAATGGAAGGCACGGCTGAGCGAGCTGGGTTGGCCGCAAGCCTGGCCCGACGTCTCCGCGCTGGCCCCTCTCCCGCTGCCTCGCAGACCCGCTGCCGACGCATCCCAACAATGCTCCAGGACGGAGCTAACAAACAATCTGCAATGAAAACATCACCTTGGTATTAAAACTTTAACATTTGGAGGTTGTGATTGCCCTGTAACCGGTCTCTGCAGTCAAGAGTAAATGTAGAAACAACTCTGAACAAATGATGTTGCAATATTGAAGCGCCTTACAGTAACTCTTGTCTAACATGTCTCTTTTCAGCCGTGCTTCAGCGTGGGCAAACAACGCTATAGAAAAGGTCACATTTCTTTATAGAACTCTGGCCTGTCACGCTGTCTTTATGTGATTATTTATGTTGGAGTATTCAGGGGGTTGGGTATAGTGTCTGTCAGGTTGAAGTATGCTCAAAGCGAGTGAGGGGTGGAAGTAGGCATATATATACTGTTCAAGCCCTGTGCAATGCCTGCAGTCCTTCTGCCACTACACTGTACATTGAACTATAAGGTTTTCACACCTCTTCCAGCTCACTTTCTTACTTTTGGGGAAAGGCTTTGGGTTCATTCAGTCACTCAACTTCTCAAAGTGGAAGTCAAGTCAAACATTTTCTTCAAAGTCAAAGTCTCCTTTATTGTCAATTCCTCCGCATGTCAAGACACACAAAGAGATCGAAATTACGTTTCTCACTATCCCAGGGTGACAAGACAGAGTTCACAACGCACATACAAGTAAACAACACAGGAAAAATAAAACAAGAAGATGAACAATAAGAGTGATAGCACGTTAGCCGCTCCCGATGCACAGCAGAGTCCGGAAAGATGACAGTCAAGCAGGCCACTGTGAACACGAGCACACAGCAGGCACGCACTGTCCGGTTCGTGGATCCTATCAGGCGAACGCAACCCATCTTATCTTTGCAATAATATTTAGGTAGATTGTGTGGCAAAGCAGTAACATCATCTATTTGATTTCTGGCTGGTTTGCTGGGAAATATCGACACAAATGAACTTGCACATGCGTGTAAAGCATACAACATTTTGCAAAGGAGTCACTGTAACACTATTTAACAATAAATTGATTCATGTTCTAATTAAATTGCCTTTGATCTGAAAAGAAAAATGTTCTTTCACGGCATTAAAAGTATTAAAATGCATTTACCTGCAGGAATCCTGTTAAAATCTCATATAGCCCCTGAAAATTCTTCATATACCCCCAAGGGGTACTCATAACCCCATTTGAGAACGGCTGGACGAGACAACCAGTCTACGGTGCACCCACCTCTTGCCCCAGAGTTAACTGGAATTTGGCTCCATCTCCTCTGAGATTCTACAATTTTCATTGAAAGGATGTGTGAATTGAACCAAATTCATCAAATCTAAAAATATCCGTACTCAGATGTATACAAACCTTTATAAGACTACCAAATATGCACTATTTTTGACAGTTGTTAACGCTATAGTTGTTGAAGTTGACTTAACTTTACTTCTTCAGGAAAGCTCATTTAAATTCAGTTGAGTCACAACAACACTGCTTTATATAAGGCCAACTAAACTCTTGAAAATCTGTCAGGTTGTTTTTTTTCCCATGAAATTTTAATTTCAGGTTGCTTAAATAATTCTGTCCAAGTGGTTTTGGTACAACAGAGCTGCAAAATAAATGTTTAAGATGTTTCTTCTGCATTAATAAGCATGTGTGGACTTCCATTGATTAATAACCCCTTGCTATGGGCATGAACAATATTTGTGTTCAGTCTTTTTTCATAGAACAGGGCTCCTCTTCTTGCACTTGTGCTTGGAACGGTGCAAAAGGTGAAAGGGTCCATCTTTTTTTCCTCCACATTACTTACCCTTCTTTCTTTCACTTTATGCTTCATTAACCACTCCCTTAGATTTTTTTTTTAAATGCCCTTTCTCTGTCATGCTCATGGTCGCTCTCTCTTTGCTTCTCTCTCACTCTGATCTTCTCCCTCCACAGGACGACACAGAGCCCTACTTTATTGGAATATTCTGTTTCGAGGCAGCCATTAAGATCATCGCCCTGGGCTTTGCATTCCATAAAGGCTCCTACCTCCGTAACGGATGGAATGTAATGGACTTTGTGGTCGTTCTCACTGGGTGAGTCCTTCGCCCGCTGGGTGTCGGCTGTCTATGGGTATCATAAGTGAGAGAGTGACTTCTTTTGTTTGTGTGTACCTTGTGGAATAATTTACTGGCATCACCTTCCCCCACTCCCCCGCCACTTCCAAGTATCTTATATATTCAACAAGTAACACACATACAATGCTTGCCTATTGCTTTTGACTATTCAACTTGAACATCTGCATGGCTAGCACGGATGGAAAAGCCTGAATAAAAAAAAAAAGATGCTTCTGTGTAAAAATTGGAATGAAAGGATATATAATTATACTATATTTTTTATAAATTTGACTGTCCATTAACCGGCAGTTAGAATAGCTGCCTACTACACTACACTATATTTCCTATTATCAGAGAAACAGTGAAGACGTTGCCTCTCAAATAAAGCAATCATTAGGTCAATAGTTCTTACCAATTACCTATGGTATGTCAATTTAGGTTTTGTCTCCAGAGCAAAATCTACCCCCTTCTGCGTAGCGTGCGGCACTGTTGCGCTATTTTCGGGAATGTCTGCTGTACGCGCACTTGCTCCTTTTTTTTTCTGCTCCTCTTATTTATTTATTTATTTATTTATTGTTGTGTTATTTATTCATTATTTATTCAGCACGCTTTTGTTATACTTGTTACTTGTTTGTCTGTTGTGAGCCATGTCTTGTCACCGTGGGATAGGGGGGAACGAAATTTCGGTTTCTTTGTGTGTCTTTGGCATGTGGAGAAATTGACAATAAAGCTGACTTTGACTTTGACTTTGACTTACTTTTATCCACTGATGGTAATCAGATGGGCTGAAGGAGTAATGATGATAACATTTGGAAAGAATTGTGTCTTGTCAGTGTCAAGGGGTAAATCAAATTAGTGCTTTGGTTTGTTCTAAATTTCCATGTCATGAACTTAAATGAATTTTTTTTTATGTCATTTTACCTCAAGTGACACTCATTTCACCGATGTCTCGGTCATAGTTTTGTCATACTTTTGATGACACAGCAACTTTTAACAAAACAAAAAATAGTGTCCAACGTACCATGGCTACCCTAGATACAACTTACTATACGGTGAACGTATAGTATGCATAGTGTGTGCATATAATACACACGTATACCATCACTTAAACTTGATTAACTTGTCAGTGCTAATGCCACACTTTCGAATTGTTTGCAGTGCTTGTATTGTAAGGCACTGCACATTTCATTGGGAAACTATTTACTAGTGATCAGTTTGTATTTAATGTCTTTAAGTTTCCTTCTTTGAAATTGAAATGTGTATTTAATACATGTCATAAATTTATCAGAACACTAAATTCACAGTTTCTTGGATAAGTACATCATTTTAATAGTACACTGGATCATAATAAAACAGTTGCCGTTTGTCCTTGTCATGGCAACACCAAATTGACATGATCGTTTCTCATGTTCTGGTAACATAAAATAAAGAGCTATATCTAGGTGACATCCTTCTACTGAGTAGCCCAAAAAACAAAAAAAAAAACAACAACAGCGGATTGCAGATGTATAGGTGCTTAGGTACTGTCCAAATGTATTCAATTTAGGGTTCACTTAGGTTACGATGAGATTGGTGATGGGAAACTCTACTTAGAGTAAAGAGATGGGAAACTCAGAGTAAAGAGAAACCTCCAACAGAAATTGGACACTCTCATAAGTGAATAGTAGAAATGCAAGGAAGGCCTCAATTGAGACCCCCAGGATTTTATTTGATATTCTAATATATATTTATTTTAAATTATTTTCTCAAAGCCCCAGTTTGGCCACGGGAAAGAAAAAATCTTGGAGCCTTAACTATAGAAATATGTAATGAGTATGAAAAAAATACACCTGTAAACAAGTGGGAATAAATTCCTTTACTATTTATTTTCAAAGTTTTCTAAAACCTGCATGCACAGACAGACTAGACTAGACAGACAGACAGACAGACAGACAGGCTGACTGACTGACTGACTGACTGACAAAAACAAGTTGAGCATCCATTTACACATTACAAGGTGTGTCCATTTCAGTCACTCAGCGTATTTATATTGTTAAGTTTTTTTTCAAGTATCAGATTGGTTTAAGACTTGACCTCCCAAAAACTGTCCGATCTCAGGTTAAAAAATAAAAAAATGCAAAAGAAACCGAAAACTGTTTGATAGGACAAATATGAATTCTTTAGACCAGTAGTGCATTAACTGTTCCGGTTCAAACAGGTAGATGCTTTTTGTGGACTGAAAATCGCTATTGTTTATATGTTCAAAAGATGACACGATTGGTGATCTGTCCGCTGGCTGCACGACCACTTTCTACCAATACATCGGCAGCCTGTTCAAACTCCTTTCGCATTATCATGCTTTCCACTTCATCACTTGGCTCACTTGGATGCCACAATGACTGTAGCATCTTGACATGTGTCAAGAGTCCAACATAGACGGATGTAATGGAGAGAATATGGGAAAATTATTTAGGATTGGTTGATAAACTAAGTGGAAGTATTGTCAGTGTTTTAAATCTTTCACCCGGGCGACCCACTGAGGGCCGGTTCAAAATAGCCCACATCCCGGTACCTGTCCAAAACTCAGAATTAGGGACCGCTTGCTCTATGAACCCAACATTGTGTCATCTAAAACGTGGCTGCGTGAAGAAAGAAACGGCTTTTCAGTCTCGGCAAGCGATTGCTGTAGCTGGATACAAGTTAACTATTATATCGTGTGTCTCCATTTGGTTGCTTGGTAACCACAGTAGATAATGATAACCTAAGTGTGTTCAGGGCTACGTATGTGTGCGCGCACGTGCATGCATGCGTGTGTGTGTGTGTGCGTGTGCGTGCGTGTGTGTGTGTTTGTGAGTGTGTGTCAAACTTGCCTTTGTGCTTGACATGATCCTTTGGGATTTGGGGTTGAGTCAAAGGTGTCCATCAAAGTGAGGGCAATCACATGGCAAGGAGTTTTGATTGCAACTTGTCATCTTGGGATCTTTCACCCCGCCCCCCCCATGTTCAGACGATCAAAGATGTAAAAGTAATTTAATCATATTATTCAGTATCCTTACAGAGCAGCACAAAAAACTACACTGACACCTGACACCTATCTGCTTGTGACATTTTCATTTTTTGACACTCCGTAGCAGAAACTTCGCTCTGTAATATCAAAGTTATGTGCTAGGTTAGGACCAAAGACAAAATCTCATCGTTGTGGTGGTTGTTTGATTGCGGGGTATGAATGAATGTAACTGCATTGACACAGAAGAGGAGGGCCTCCTCTTTCTGAAAGCCAAAGAAGAAGAATGAAAATTGACAATCATCAATCAAACACAATTTCTGCAGCATTTTTCTTGGAAGCAAAAAAGTTAAAGTTAAAGTCCCAATGATCGTCACACACACATCTGGGTGTGGTGAAATTTGTCCTCTGCATTTAACCCATCCCCGTGTGATTTTGATCCATCCCCTGGGGGAGAGGGGAGCAGTGAGCAGCAGCGGTGCTGCGCTTGGGAATCATTTAGTGATCTAACCCCCCAATTCCAACCCTTAATGCTGAGTGCCAAGCAGGGAGGCAATGGGTCCCATTTTTATAGTCTTTGGTATGACCGGGCCAGGGTTTGAAGCCACAACCTTCCAGTCTCAGGGCGGACAGTCTACCACTAGGCCACTGAGCTGAGCAATTGTTGTGTTTTGATATACAAACACTGGTGCTAACGTTGGCATGCGTCTAATGGTCGTTTTTTAAAAAAAAACTTTTTTCAATTTTATTTCTTATTTTGTATTATAGGGCACAGCTCTAATGTTAAGTGTCTGATGTGCCAGTCATGTGCAATGGCAACGTGAAAGGGGCCTTCCTGTCACGTCTCGTGTCGTCTTGGTTTCTGTCTGTGTGCTCGCCCCTCCCCTCCTGTGTGCCCATGATCAGTGTGATTGTTCCCACCTGCCTCTCGTTACCTGTCGTGTATAAAAGTCCTGTCTGCTCCTCACTCCCTGTCGGATCATTGGTTGCTGTCGTTCGGGGTTGTCGTACTGTCTTGATGCCGTCATGTCCTGCTATCTTCTTGTTTCACGTCCCGGTCAGTCAGTCAAGTTATTGTTTGTTAAGTCATGTCAGTTTGCCTTTTGAGTTGCTTCAATAAACCCTGGTCCAAGCTGCACTTGGTCGTCCTGCTCCATGCTCCACCCGACCGTGACACTTCCTCTTTCATGTCTGCAATAAATACCGTATTTTCCGGATTTTAATTCGCAGTTTTTTTTCATAGTTTGGCCGGTGGTGCGACTTATATTCAGGAGCGACTTTATTATTAACAAAATATTATATCACTTCACATGTTATTTTCACACTAAACCGCATGAGGTCGCTCTAGACCTCTGGAATAATTGGAACTGAAACTGACGAGTCTAACGTAAGCCACGTAGAAGAGGAAGCGCTGCATCTTCTACTTCCGGGGTTAGGGGAGTTGTTTATAAGTGACACCGAAGATGAAGATTTTGTTGGATTTAATGATTTGGAGTGACGCGGATGGTTTGATAAACTTTTTAGCATGTTATCTATGCTATAGTTATTTAAATAACTCTTAATATGTTACGTCGTGCACATTTTCAGTTCCTTCTTTATGTGTTTCTGTAACGTTAGCATACCATACCTTCAGCCTGTTGTTGCCTATTCTATTTTTATTTTAAATTGCCTTTCAAGATGAAATGTCTGTTCTTGGTGTTGGATTTTACCAAATAAATTTCCCCCAAAATGTGACTTGTACTCCGGTGCGACCTATACAGTCAAACCTCGGTTTTCGACCACAATCCGTTCCAGAAGGCAGTTCGAGAAGTAAATCGATCGAATTCCGAATCTATTTTTCCCATTAAAAATAATGGAAAAAAAAAATTATCTGTTCCAAGACTAAAAAAAAACCCACCTTTTTTAAGCATTTTTTCATTTGCGCATATTTGTCCGATCGTGCAACTGCAGCGCGCCGCCGTCTGCGCAACTGCACCGCGCAACTGCACCGCGCTGGTCGCATTATTGTGACAGAGCCGTCGCTGAAATTTAGAAAATATTTTTAAAGTCCTGATGCACTTTCCAAAATTTAAGTGGACCTCAGTACGCAGGGAGCTTAATTTAGTCCGATCGCGCAACCGCAGCGTGCCGGGCGCTCACTGTCGCATTGCTTTAAGAGCGTCTTTGTGTTTTAGGATGGCTTTACTGCTCCCACTTGCTTCCTTTGGAGGCATGATTAGGGGTTAATACAATCCTCAAAGTTACGAAAATACAATAATGAACGGAGTCAGTCGGCATCCGGGCCGCGCGGTTGGGTTTTCCCGGGTCCTTTCGGCTTTCGGCTCATCTCGCGAGGTTCAACCTCTCAATTTTGTTCGACAACCAAAGCAAAAAAGTCTCGAATTTTTCTTTCGAATTCCAATTTGTTCAAGAACCGGGACGTTCGAAAACCAAGGTTTTACTGTATAGATATCTTTTGCATATTATGCATTTTATGGCTGGTGCGATTTATACTCCGGAGCGACTTATAATCTGTATGCATAAGCACATCAAATCACAACTAATGCTTTAACTGTACAAGGTCTCTCTGGTATCTGGGGGTGGCCGTAACATGCATGATGGATCTGCAGCAATATTTGTCACCATTCGTCCACTAGTTATACTTTTGATGTGACACAATTCTTTTCACCGCTTTATGAAGAGTCAGTCTGCCCTTGACTCCATTGCCTGCGCAAAGTTCTTAGGCTAATTACGTTTGTACAGCCATCCAAGCCTAATGTAAGGGTCTAAATGATAGTGTAGCTAGAGGCAGTGGCAGACCTTTAATCTGTTCTAAGACATTAGAAGCCCCCAACAAAGAATGAATCTGCCTATCTTGCCAAAGGCCTAATCGATAGCTTGTGGTACTTGGCCAGCAACGGAACGAGGAACTCTGATGAGAACTGATTAATGGCACAGAGTGTACTGATTTTTGAGTATGGTCATGGAGTTAAAGTGTTAAACAGTTAAACAAATATATTTTATGATTTTTTTTTATAGCCAGTCTCTTCTGGGCTCATTCTGATTGTTAGCTCATAAAAAAAATACATAAGCCTGAGACCCTTGTGTTGGTGGTTAATATGCTTTTCTCATCTGAGTTAGTCATTAATTTACTTTCTGGAATTTAGAAAAGAAATTTTTATTTTTCTCTGGCCCTAATAGTAGGAATTCAAATCTC
This sequence comes from Syngnathus scovelli, assembly GCF_024217435.2. Lineage (NCBI taxonomy): Eukaryota > Metazoa > Chordata > Actinopteri > Syngnathiformes > Syngnathidae > Syngnathus > Syngnathus scovelli. The sequence goes on from NC_090859.1 coordinate 6,454,299, forward strand.
ATAAATAACATCTGTTGTTGTTGCACTAAGGTCATAATGTAATGAAGACTTCTGCAAAATACATTGAAAAGGAGGAAGATTAAAGACATGAATGGGTGAATGCCATTCCTGGTTAATCTCCTGATGCTTCTTGCTCTATGACATGTGGTCATTGCCGCTATTGACTGTAGCCATTTGGTGCCTCTGCAAACTCTATGGCAACTGCAATCTAACTAAGTGAAAATAATAACCTCGGTGTCATCGCCACGGAAACAAAGTCAGGGAAGTTATTTGTGTTAGTTTATTTATAGGTATGTTTGATTCAGGAGCCGAGCTTTAAGTGGTTGGGGCGAGAGTCGGTGCTTGGCGACTTCAAAGTTGTCACGTCCTTTCATGTGCATCTCAGGCAATGGGGTGGACACAATAGCAAGCTTCAAAGTATGGTCACTGAAAGTGCAGAGGGGTGCTCACATTTATAACAACATCCGGCTACATCAATAAATGCTCCTTTTGAACCATGACCAAACACTGCTTGTTGGGTCATGAAGGTCTGACTACATGCGCGTACATTGTGCATGCGTGTGAAATTAAGGATTTTATGTATCCTAGGAAATAAGATCTTTTTTCAAAATCAGACTTTTTCGTTGATGATACACATTACTTAGTCTTTATGATATATTCACTGGACAGGAGGACTGGGAACATAAAGTATTATATTATGTAACTCTTACTTTCCAGAGTCAGATCAATTAAACATACGTACACATTTTGAAAAATATTATTTTTAAGTACTAATTGATCTACCGTATTTTCCAGACTATAAGTCGCTCCAGAGTATAAGTCGCACCAGTTAGTTGTTATTGTCAAACTTTGTATTTTCTTCAGCATCCCTCATCTTAATAAATCTGTAAGGTATTGCAAACGTATTCTGATATTTTTTTTATTATGTTAAGATTTTATTTTACTAAGATTACACATTTCCTTTTTTTTATATTTTAAATTATTATTGCAATATTTCAAATTTTTCTCATATTGCTGGCGTCTCGTTTTGTATTTTCCACACATTAGTATTCTTCTTTGTGCATCTTGGAAAATGCACTTGAGAACCAGTCATTTTTAGTCATCAATATAACTAAGTGTGATATACTGTATGTTCTCTACATACTTTCCACAGAATCATCCACATGAATGCATTTGAATGTCCCCTTGATGCGTTCAATTACACAAGCACACAATAAAAGGCATCCTTCGTTTGCATTTTTTTTTTTCCTACTGTTACATGAATGTGTCCCAGGTGTTTGGGTTCTCTCTCAGAGCTTCCCTGGTGGTTGTGTTATTGATGCATCTCTCATTATCTAATCAGCTGGCTGGCTGATGGTCTTTGACCTGACAGGCGTCAGCTGTGTGTTTCTTTTCCATGTCTACGTGGGACTCATGTTCTTGGCACAGACTGTTTGGATCAATGTCTCAGAGCTTGTTAGGCAGCCCCCTCCCTTTTTGGTGAACATCCTGTGCTCCTGATGGCATGTTATCCACCTCGGAGCTGACTGATTGCAGTTCTGCTTTGCCTGTTGGTTGTCACATGAGAAATCTGAGGAGCAGGTCATGTGACTTTGTCTGTCCCAAGGGTTTTGTCATCGGGCTTGGCAGTTCCCAACTACTGAGAAAATAAATGAACCCAGCATCACATTTTTGAAAAGCAGTACAGTTAAGTTCAGCATGTAATTGTATGGTTTGGAATGAGGAATTTTGGTTTGTATTTGTGTGTAAGCTGATTGTTGTATCAGCTACGCATAGTGCAATGTTTTAGCAGAACCTGCCAATGAATTCAACAAAGCCATGGAAAGCGACACAATAAACAAAGCACAACTATGCAGGACAAGCCTGTGATGTTTTTTTGTTTTTTTAACAAACATGTTCAGTAAATCTCATATCAACTCAACTCATTCGTATTTATATAGCACTTTCACAATAGTGACAGTTGTAACAAAGCGCCTTACACACAAGACACAAAACATTAAAAATATGACGATCATAAAAAAAAAAATCTAGTAGAAAAAGAGGATTTTGTTTTGACAAAGAGGATTTGATCTTCTTCCCATTGTCACATAAAATTAATAATTCACTGCAATTAATCAACTGCACTGGGTTTAGTTGGAGTTTTAGGTTCTATACCGCAAAACTTGGCACCTCAACAAAAGGGGACTAAAACGTTTACTTTGAGAATGGTGAACTTGTTTTTTTTTTGTTTATTTTACTTTTGACCACAAAAATGATGGACTTACATACTACACTGAAAATAAATATACTTATTGATGGATACATGCCCAAGGCTGACACAAAGGGCAGTCTATGTGCACAGGTGGAATTTTCTTTCTCTTGGTCTTTTCTCAGACTAGCCAGAGACGGGAGGCTGTTTGCGCTGGTGTGGGAGGGAACACAAGTGACTACCGGCCATTCAAAGCGGCTCCTCTCATTCCATTCCATTCAAATTCAACGTAAAAAATGTCGCATGGTCTATATGGCTTGTAAAAGTAGGATATTGCGCGAAGTACATTTACAAGGCACTACAAAAAGATCTTCACTTGTGGGTGCTGTGTATGGACACTTGTACATATACCGCTTTCCATCCCTAATTGTGCGTGTGTGTACAATTTAACTTGACCATAATTTTATATGTCCAGTCAGAAGTAGTAGTGTGACCATAAACATAAAATGTCGCTGATGGAAATCTTTATCTGTAGAGACCACCCAATTAATTAATCTCGACTCATAAAAAAGAGAGATTAATGACTGAATTACACTATAATAGTTTCAAAACTTTTCATATGCTTTTTGTAAAAGAGTCAAAACAGCCACATGTGACCAGTAACGAACGTCTGGGCAATTTAGAAGAACATTTGGCCTACCTGAGCAAGCATCTTGGAACCTCAGTCACACTACAAACTATTAAGCACCAAATCAGACCAGATCTATAGGATTAGCATTTGGGAGTGATGCCAAAAGGCAGCTAAAACAAAGTGTGCCTTGAGGCTCACAAACAATGGCGTGCATAACACAGTGGCTTTGGAGAGAAAATCATGATCCCTAGCTTTCGAGTAGAGCCAAAACTAATGATGATTTTAATAATTCATGAAAATACGAAGCTTTTTAATGAATCCTTGAATCATTTAGTGGGTAAATGGTAGCAAAAAGCAGAAAGACAAAGAGAGAGAAAATACACAAGTAGAGCCAGTTTGTAAACAGACAAACATTGTGAAAGATTTAGCGAAGAATGAGCCTAAAAATCCTCTTTGCTGCTGCTCAAACAAACTGAGTTTATTCTAGTTTTGTGAATTTACTGGAAATGTAAATCGGCAGTTTTACTGCATCAGCTTAAAATGTGATGATGTCGGTGTATGCTACTCATTACAGCTTCCCCACAGAATCAGTTAATGCTTGTCAAGACTTTGTAATTTTAGATTAAAAACACTGTATGTCCTTTGGGTGACCATGTATTCCAAACTCTTGTCAGGTGTGTCTTCTAAATTGTTGTCAAGTGTCAAAAAACAAACATTTTTTATTTCCTTTTTCACTGCAACATGGTTTTTTAAATTAAAGCTGTCAAAAATAATCGATTAATCAACAAGTAATTGATTATCAAATTAATTGACCATTATTTAAAATCGAGTAATTGTTTCGAGCCATTTTTTATTTTATTTTGCCAAAACCTCTCATGTCATTCTCTTGTCAGCAATTATTTATTAATTTTGTATTCATTCTTGGAAACAGTTTATCTTTGTATTTAATCAAAAAAAGACATTTGCAAATATCTTCTTTTACTACGGAAAACAGTAAGCGCATCAGTAATGGAATCAGTTTCAAAACGTTTGGTGCATTATCCCTCGTGTGTGTTATTGTTTAGCTGTTATTCACTTACTAAACAATATCAAATAAACAACAGCAAATGGGTAAAATTGTTTTGTAATATACTTTGATTCAAAATTTTATCCGATTATTCGATCAATTGATGGAATAATTGCTGGAATAATCGATTCTAAAAATATTCCTTTAGTGACATCTTGAGCATTTCATTTCATTATTCGATGCTGTTTTGTTGAAAACCATGCTGTCACTTCCAGTCAGTTGAATCCCTCACAAATCAATTTGAATTCCACATACTTCCTCTGTGTGTTTTGAAGCTTTGTGCAAAAATCCAATTCAACGTGATTTTTGTTTATCAAATGAACCAGGATACATGGTGGATATGACAAAAATTGGATTTAGGTCTGGGATTTATTTTGATCACAGAGCCAAGAGGACTCAGGAGAGCCAGATCAGATGAGGACAGGTTTGACTGTTTGGTTTCATCTTGTTCACATCCATTCTACATCCACAATAATTCTTAGTCTGTGGATTGGACTGACTCCATTATTGCCTATCACATCATATTGCACAGAAGTGGCAAAAAGAGTCTGACTCTGTACTGTCTGCAAAAGTAAAAAAGTGAAAAGTCTGAAAGATCCAAAAGTAAATAAATAACTAACTAAATAAATAAATAGCAAAATATTTTACATTGTAACGTATCAGAAAAAGAAAAAATTACATAAGATAGTGTACACCTTGTCAATTTATGTCTTCTAAGCTTGCTGACATGTTTAGACCTGACAAGTTGACTTGAGCTGATGCCAAACAGCAGTCGAGTCTTAGCTCATTAATTTTCTTGCAAATTGAAAATGAATGATGCCACGCTGGGATTCAGTGTAACACAGTGGATGTTTATATATCTGCTCACTCAATCATACATGTGGACATGCTATGGTTCATTAACATAGTGGCATATTGTGCATTTGTACTGTGACTGGCATGTTGTTGGCTGGTCGCATCATCAGCTTGAAATATGACACTCAACTTGTGGTTGAAAAGTGTGGCATTCAGACTGAAAGCATTAGATGCATGACCTCTCATTATCTCAGTGGTCAATTGGCAAACAATCAGACATTTTGTGTCTGTGTTGGCTTTGGCAGCTTGGGCTTAAGGCGTTGTCAGGAAACTAATGCTTGTCATTTCCTGCGGGTAGAGTGAGCTTACGCACCACACCACAGCCGACAGACTGGCGGGTTTCCATCTCACACACGACTCAGTCCGGAGCTAATTTGTAATTTGTAGGAAACACAGAAAGATAACAGTTGTGTAACACACCGTAATTCCATTAAAATCTACAAAGGCTTCTCAGACCAAGAATAGAAATACTCTGTGATTGTACACTGATGGTCACTAACTATTTTATCTAAGTGTATTTATTTGCACGTAAACCTTGATGGTTATGTATTTTAAATATTGGTGAAATGATTTATAATCTTTTGTAAACTTCCGGTGGCGTCACATAGGCAAACAAGAGATCACTGGAGTGAGAGATGGGAGTCGTATGATCTACTACTGTTTTTTAAGTTGCTCACTCTATGTTAGAGTTTGTTTATTTATTGAATTTTTGTGTTAGAGGTGATTGTAAATATTGATTGTAACAAATATGGAAACGTCTTTGTTTATGTTTTCACTCTGTTCCATAATGAACGAACAATAAAAAAGACTGTAGACATCAGTACATTGGAGTAGATAGTGCCTTTGCCGCTAATGCTGGGAATGTCCTAAGTCGTACGTTCTCGATACCAATTGGCTGTCGCCACCTCGGAAGAAATTGTGGTGACAAATTCTAATTCAGAGTTGACAAAAGTGCGGTTAAAATAGCGACGAAGGAGTGACCGGCTGACGATTTGAAATTTGTTTGGCTATGAAATAACTGATGATGGTGGGCAGCTGGAGAATGATCAAAAATTTACTGACTCCCACCTTTGCTAATGCTACTTAAACAGCATCTTGCTTGCGTCCCTCAACATGTGTTCCCCACATGCTAACCAGCTCAGTGGCCTAGTAGTAGAGTGTCCGCCCTGAGACTGGAAGGTTGTGGGTTCAAACCCCGGCCGGGTCATACCAAAGACTATAAAAATGGGACCCATTGCCTCCCTGCTTGGCACTCAGCATTAAGGGTTGGAATTGGGGGGTTAGATCACCAAATGATTCCCGAGCGCGGCACCGCTGCTGCTCACTGCTCCCCTCTCCCCCAGGGGATGGATCAAAATCACATGGGGATGGGTTAAATGCAGAGGACAAATTTCACCACACCCAGATGTGTGTGTGACGATGATCATTGGGACTTTAACTTTAACTTTAACCTCCAAGGTCTAGAGCAGGGGTGTCAAACAAATTTTTTTTGCGGGCTGCATTGTAGTCATAGCTTCTTTCGGAGGGCCATTATGACTGTCAACCTAAATAAATGTATGAGCACCTCATATTATTTACAGTAAAAGCTACAAACAAACTGGCAAATAACTCGTTTTCAAATCAGACGAGTAAAAACTGGTCAAATCTTTAAAATAAAAGATATTATTAAAAGTGAAGACAATTTGCAATTCTAGTAATGACACACGAATTTAATGCACACTTTGTCTTTGCGGGCCACACAAAGTGATGTGGCGGGCTGTATCTGGCCCCCGGGCCTTGAGTTTGACACCTGTGGTCTAGAGCTATACGTTCAAAATAGCCCCATCTTGACCATATTGCCGGTAAAATATATGGATTGACTCCCCTTATCTCCTTCAAAGTTAACTCTCCCGACTTTCTGTGACATCCCCTCCTGTTCCCAACCATCTGCGTAATAGAGCAAATTGTGGTGCAGAGAGCCTGTGGCTTTACACCAAGTGAAGGGCGTATGTGTGTATGTGTGTGTGTGGGTGGGGGGGTATTTATATGCAGTGAGAGAAAAGGCATGTCTGGTTATTTCCTTTCATCCTCATTAGATCCACGTGGAGGATGCTGCTTTCTAAAGCACTCGTCACCTCCTCCTCTCCACCACGTCTTCTCCTCGTCTCGCCTCAGTGGAGAGGTGCTCTGTTTGTTCGCCCTCCCCAGTCCCTCTCATAAGTGCACTCACTGTGGAAAACAGAGTCCTACACAAAGAGGTGTACAGCACAACAGAGAGGGAAAGAATGAGATGAGAGGGTGTAGTGTTGGCTGACACGATGTACTGTGTATGTAACCCTGTGCTGGCAGCTGGACACAGGAGAAACTAAATGCACCAAATTGGAACTCTACAAAGAAATATTTATAGCCTAGTTTAGCAGAGAGTGTAAATGTTCAAACAACAGGTTTTCCTACTAGCAGGAGGAAGCTACAGAGTCTACCCCCTACTGTTCTACACGTGAATAGAATATTGAGGGCGTTACCACCCAACGACTTATTGACTGACGCACATGGGCCTCTATACAGTATGAGTTGACCAACAATGATGCTTCCTGGCCGTGTTTTGGGTGGGTGTCCTTTGTCAAGTGACAGCACAAGACAAATTATAAGCAGTAACATCCAACATTTTATAAACAATTTAGGAAGCAAAAACAGATCTTTGGTTCCTGGTGTGTAAATAACAAGGAATCTTTAGAGGAAGCACCAAGTGGTCACCATATCAATAGACTGCACTGTCAAGATCAATAATTAAGAGCATAACAAGGCAACACAGGAAGAGGCCAGATAGAACACACAGTAAGGAGAGAGTGCAGGTACGCACAGATGGCCACTTCGCCCACTCTGTTATACGTACCACTTTGTAATTGGTCAGTTCGAGAAGCTTGAACGACCGTGCGTGTGAATACATCACCTCTCTGCAAAAAAGTCTGTCTGTGAACTGAATTCACAAAATACATGCAAGTGGATAATCGAGGTGACGTTAAGTTTTCCTGTAGAGTCCACTGTCCTTTGATTATGTATAATTGTGAGAAAAATGTATCACATAATCAATCCCTTTCTAGCTTGCTTGGAGTGCAACGTTTGTAAGAGGCGGGATCCCCGGTGCCATTCTCCCTTTCATCCGGGCACTGATTGCGGTGACCTGGGGATGTTCCCAGCCACTGCCACCTACCAGGCTCAACCAGAAAGTGTGAGGCTTCACCATCATTAACTGCATTTATATACTTCATATACACTATATATACCTCATAGACTGCATTTATTTGCCTTTGACCGGGAAATGTATTTTGTATTTTGCAGTACATTTTGCCCCGATTGATTTATGTCATTGGTTTTGCAAGCTTAAACCAACAAGTAACAACAAGCTTGAAGCAAGCTTGCTTTGCCTCTTATTTGGAAGACTTGGCGAGTGAGTTTGCTTGTCTTTGTTGTACCAGGCAGTCCTACTATTTCTTGACAGTGACAGCGTGTGAACAGGCGACACTAAGGAATACTTTCAAAGGGGTGTTTAACAAACTATTTTAAAATATATACGTACATAGAAGTTTTTTTACATGGTCTCTCTGTTTTGTGGATTGCGACCTATTGTTGTGTCGAGAAGATATTATTTTTGATAAATGCGGGTTCACCGAATGGATTGTGGCAAAACCGCTTTAAGATGAATGGTAATATATTTTATACTGTTTTTACACATTACTACAGGTTAGGGCTGTGGACTCGGTCGGATTTTTGCACCGAGTCCGAGTTCGAGTCCGGCCTCTTGACCACCGAGTCCGAGTCCGGCTGTCCATTTTTTCTGTTAATTCATGTGACTGCTTAGTCTTTATTCAAGGCTAACACATGACTCTTTCTGGATGCCATGATTATCCGAGGGACAAAATAGCAAATTATATATGCAGAACGAACGCAACTGCTTTCACACTGGCTGGTTCGGCTTATATAGGATACCTTGCTGAGAGCGCGGACGTAAAAGTGAGGCGACGTTCCAATCGGACGTCGGATCATTAACATTTTCCCTGCCCTACCGGAGTTGTGCTAGTTCATAACGTAGATCACTCATGGTGTAGTCATAAATGTACGGTTGACAATTTAACCGATGTGGATACATTGGAACATAACCTACACTCTAATATATTATTTGACATGGTATTAAATGTGTGGCTTTACAAAAATAGTCATTGAAGCCCACCCTTAGCCCTGAGTGCCATTGGTGTGAGGCAAAACGCTTGAAAACACACACTCTCGCCCAATTAAATAACCATTCTGAAACACAGGACATGTAAGATACTATTTTTTAATCATTAATTACACCATTATAGCTCAGACATTTATCTAAACACAAATAATTAGTGATGACCCCACAACTATCGAAACACATCAATGATATAAACTGGGTGACATAATCGTCCTTGACATTGGTACATAATGTAAACATTAGCCTAAGTGCAACTCAACGTGGCCGCATTGATCGTAAGCAGGGCTGTGGCCAGTATTCCTATGCGCATTCTCAGCAGCATGATGAAAATAAAATTGAACGTATTTTTTTTATTGTCGGACTCAGTCAAAATCAGCACCGAGTCCGGTAAAAATGACCGAGTCCGACCGACTCCGAGTCCCCGACTCCGAGTCCACAGCCCTGCTACAGGTGGTTCTAATTTTGACCACAGTTTTGTAGTTTCTAATTCTATGTTCAGTAACATCAAGATCATTATTCCATTCTTTATCCAAGCAACATGGATGGCTTTGGAATTTTATAGGTGTTGCATCTGAGACTAATTGACAAATTTGATCCGTTGGTACTTTGACCATGAACCATATGGACATATGCACATTAAGCATTTCCGACACAAAGATGCAGCAGCTTGCGTATTTCTTAGGTTTGCTTGATTGAGCTACTGTGTTAACGCGTGTTTGTGTTATATATAGTTTTTGACTTTATTTTATATTGATTAATTGTAATACTCCTCTGACCCAATCACTTGTGTAAGTATTATATTCTCACATATAAGTGAGTTCGTGTTTTCTGTTAACACAATAACCATAGAAGTTATTCTAATTTCATCATATGATTTTATCTTCCAGTGTCGTAATTCTTCAGTGGAAATATGACAAGTATTTAATGAATTACAGTCCAATCACGATTATTTATTTTTTTCCCCCCAGTATGGCAAGCATTTATTCTCTAGTCGATGCTAAAAATATCCAGCCCAACTGAGTGGTGCACACCGTTATGATTGCTGCTATTTCCTCAGTGCCAACACCTCTCCTGTCATACCTGACCTGCATGACTTCTTTACCAAAGATAGAAGTCAGAATAAGGGATTGGTTAGAATAAGTGACAAGTTGAGATTTTATACTGTTGTGCGCTGACAGAGAAAGTCTCGAGAGAAGCAGGTGTGTTTTGTGATCTGTGACTCACGAAGCTCTCCGGAGAGTTGTGAAGTGTAAATGGGAAATACATTGCTAAAGCCTGTGTTGATTTGTCCTTCAGCAGATATAGTCAAGTTCTTCCTTTAACTAAATAGCGCCTTATTGTTACTAAATTGGTTCTCACTGGGAATGTTGAGTTATAAAACGTGCGTTTCAGCAAAGGTTAAAGCAGTGTTCATGTCACTAAATATGTTCTTTTTCTGGAGTAGCATTGATTCAGTGCTATTAAACTGTACACAATTATGATGGTGTTGATGTGTCAAAACACTGACTTTATAGCGTGTACACACATATCACTTTATTCAATTAATTTATTTGTCCTTGTGTTTTGTACTGTAATATTTGCTCTTGTACTACAGTGATCCCTCGCTACTTCGCGTTTCGTTTATCGCGGCTGCACTACATCGCAGATTTTTTTTCTAATTTAAAAACAATTAAAAGTCAAAATAAAACTTCTAAATTGAGGAAACGTGTCTTACCTTTAGGACAATGTAGTATTGCTCCAAATGTTCGTTTACATTCCTTTAGAAGTCCGTTTTTGCGTGTTAGTACGATCTCAAATTAGCATCTTTCCGCTAACTCGTTAGCCTGCCCAGTACTTCTTGTTGGTGACCGTACGTTTTTTTTAAAATCAATTATCCGCGATTAGCGAGGGATTACTGTATTGCAGTTTTCTTCTCAGTATGGTCATAATCGTCCTTCATAGACTGGTAACCAGATAAGACGTACAGTGACAACAAAAGTCGCATATAGACACTTATCTCATGTGGGATCACATAGAGGTGAGGTAGATCTTGGACTGATTGCTAATATGTAGTGGTAGTGGTACACAAAGCAAATATTAACATTTTGGACCTCACGAGAGATATGCCCAGCAATCGCATTCTACATTTGTTATCATCCGCAACTGATCTTCAGCCTGAAACATTCTTTGCCAAATACACCGGCTGATCTATTGCTGGCCTATAAAAGAACGCTAGTCGTAATTTATTGAATCAAAGGATAAAGCCTCTGAAAATGCATCTTAGTCAAAGGACAATAAAATATTGAGGGAACTACCTACACTGGGGTGACCAACACACAGATCACTGTCAGAAGAAGTTTCTATTCTAACTTATGAGCGTTTTGCTTTATGATACGCTATTCTATCTGGTACCTTGCACATGGATGGATGGATGATGAATGATGGTGACTGAATTGGTGTCTGACTAGCAACTAGGAATTGCTGACCATTGTTGATCAGCTATGACTGGGACAATGGACCAAACCAGCCACATTATGTATCTTATATGCACAGTCTAATGCAACTTAAAAGCTGTATGTAAAAATGCATTTACAAATGTATGTAGTTGTGCTCATAATGCTCACTGAAAGAGATGTCTTTATTGTTGTTGAAGTAGTAAAGCATTTCTAGTGCCATGAAGCCAACTACACTTAAGACTACCAAGAGTAACAAAAATACTTTCATGTGTTGATGTGTTTGTCTTCTATGAATTTAAAGGAACTGCTTCAACCAACACATTATCCATCTTTTCATATACTTGCTGTGTTACTTGCTTGATACTCTACAATTATCTCTTTTTTCTTTACATTTGTGTAAATGGACAAACATTAACTATACTATAAAAGAGGCCATTTAGTAACCCCGGTGATTGCTTTCTTGGTGCGTATCCAAGCTACAAGAGAAAAAAAAAGGCCATAAAGAGACAGATGGGACAGTGGTAAGGCAGTCGCAGGCGAGACTGCTCAATCAAAGCACAAGCAGGATGAGATTCGGAATTGCAAAGAGCATGACTGAGATAGTTTGAGGGGGGACATGATTCTATTAGATGACTTGGAGGAATAGGAAGAGGATGGCTGCAAATGATCAGTGCCATCAATGCAACCACTGCTCGATTTCGAACAGCATGTCGTGTTAGACAACGCAGCTTCATTATGAAATCGGCTTGTTTGTCTATATGCCGTTTGTGCAAGATGGAGTCAATGGTTTCTTCCCATAGTGATGGAGAAATGATTCTGTTGTTCTTACGTGCTGTTAGAATGGCTCATTGGGGATTATTGCTGCTACATCAAAAGTATCATTTTCCATTCTTTATGTCAGGCTTTTAGGTCTTGCCGAAAATATTAGAATTTAATACTTCCTTTTCTTTACATTTTGCAGTCAGACACCATCACAATAGCTAAAGGCTCACAAAAACATGGTGCTTGAAACCCAGAAAATACAGTAAAAATTTATTAAAATGTTTTATTGGCTCAAAACAATTGCATTATAATGTGTGGATATGTCCGGGTATTGACTCAAGACAACGACCCTTCTGGCCCACTCAGCAACACTTATTGGCGTCACATCCTCTACCCAATAAGGTCTGGCCTTCAAAATGAAAACACACGATTTGATCATTTATTGCAGTTTCCCAACTGTCGAATTAACTCACATTATTGTGTCATGACGTGATGTGATTTAGACATTTGCTTACACTTCTCCTGCCAGACTGCTAAAAAAAGATAATCTAAAATGGTCTACCTCACTTAGATTTATTTGCCTGCATATAATTCTTACGCCAAAAAACGGTAAAAGTGTGCATTAAGGAGAACGAGGCAATTTTTAATGTTTGATTTCTGCGTGTGCGTTGTAATCAGAATACTTCAATTTATAACTTGACATTTTGGCGTACACGAGTTGGAATATCATTTATTTTATTCATTCTACTGTGTTTATTCCCACATGTGATCTTGCGACGAATTAACAAAACAAACAATCACGTGTGAGTAATTGCTCGCCCCTCCCAGCACAGCTTTTCTCCTCTCTCCCACTCACATCTTTGTGACTCGTCATCCCCCACTGCTGCGCTGCACTTCCACCGGCTCACTGGAGCCTTTGCCATGTCGCCTTCCTGTTTCTATGGTGACGAGTAGCGATCTCCATCCAGTGAGTCTTTTGCCTCGGCACTCCTCTTTTGCTTCAGTGAGTTTTAAGCATGTCCACTCTCGCATAGGTGTGAGCCGGATCACACATGCACACTTGCTCAGACATCACTGCCTCTAATTCGGGGTTTATTGGCACTCCTTACATGATGAAGTCTAGAAATTTGGATGATTCATTTTACAGTCAATATTAACTTGAGGAATTGTTGTAGAGGAATAAAAAATGAATAAACCCTGGATACTGATTACAGAAATTTCCTCCACACTTACATTGGAATAATGACGAGTTCAACAATGAGTACACCGTTTTGACAATTCTTGGATAATGTGATAATGTGTTAATTTGTGATTGAACAATTTAATGGAATACATGGTTAATATATTCCTTTTAAGATGAGGATGGAGTCCTCCTTCTCAGTTGATCATGACAACTAAGAGACATGTCTACACATATAATTGAGAATGGATAGGGCACCACCCCCTCGACAATTATGTATGTATACATATATGTGAGCACATTTTATATGTAAGCGGGTCCTGCGGCTGCAATAGCACTATACTAGATCTATCTAATACTGTAGTGTGTTCTCTTATATAATGTCAACATACAGTTTTCATTTATCCTGTTATGCATAAAGAAGAGTGTCAGCTCATTTACAATGCTCCTAGTTCATACACCGACTGCTGCAACACAAACAGGTTCTAAGTATAATGCAGCAGTGTTGCGCTACACCACTACAACCACAATAATGAACATAAAATATTAATATTGCTCCAATAGTGGCTACGTTTATATGGACACATTTATTCGGATTAAAACGTTGATCGTAATAAAAATGCTTTATGTACACACCACAATCCAGTTCTTCTGAAGGGATCAAGCCTATTCCAATCAAGATTTCCATTGATAAGCCAATCACTTATTCAGACAAACCGCCTTTACCATGCTGTGGCTGTGACATCGCAAAACGTGCTTCTGTTATTCCTGGAAGCTTCCTTCTCCGTCAGTTCATCATCGCATGCAGAAGAACATACAACTGGCCCCATGTCTTAAAAATCAACACGAGCAATCATAAAAGTGTGCTCTGCAGGACACATTGCAGCTCCATTAGAAATTGTTAACTTGATTGATTGATTGATTGATTGATTGATATCTTTATTTCGAACATCCAAAACAAAAAAGAAAAAACAAAACAAATCACACTCTAAAGTGCCACATATAAGTCCATAAAACAAACAAACAAAATATAAACCAACAAACAGAAAAAATACATAAATAAATAATAATAATAATACATAAGTAAATAAATCAATAAAGAATGCTCGAAAAGGAGTAGGAAGAAGCATAGCTTTTTAGATTCCTACCCCTTTCTCACTTTATCCATTAAACCAATGATTCAACATATACTGTAATTCTACAACAGAACACAAGTAGATGCACTTTCACACTTATTTTTCTGTTTCATTTTAACTTGTGTGTAGCCCTTTGGCACTTTTAGCCTTTGTACCCGCTAAACAACATATTTTTGTACATTCTTTTAAACTGGTGGATATTTGGACTTTGCTTGAGTTCCTCACTTAGATTGTTCCATAGTTTGACCCCAGTTATAGTGATACAGAAACATTTTAAGGTTGTTCTTATGTTTAAGATTTTGGAGTTGTGATTCCCCCTTAACTTATAACCCCCCTCCCGATCCCTGAATAAGTTTTGGATATTTTCTGGTAGTTGTTTTGCTGTTTGATAAGATACTATGACAGTAAATTTCAATAATTTGGATTGTATGAAAAGTGGATTTGTGTGTTCCAAGTAGTTGACTTTATGAATAGTCCTTATTGCTCTTTTCTGCAGAATGATAAGTGGCTGTAGTGAAGTTTTATAAGTATTCCCCCAAACCTCAGCACAGTAATGCAAATAGGGCAAGACAAGAGAACAATAAAGTGTACGAAGTGAATGACAATCCAGTAATTCTTTTGGTTTGTATATGACTGCCATGCTTCTTGAAATTTTAGACTTTACGTTTTTAATGTGTGGCTTCCAACTCAGCCTGTCATCGATTATAACCCCAAGAAATTTGTTTTCCTGCACTCTTTCAATTTCAGTCCCATCTATTTCTATTCGTATCTTTATGTTCGCTTTGCCAAATACCATAAACTTGGTGTCAGGATCGGATGGAAATGGAGCAGGACGACCAAGTGCAGCTTGGACCAGGGTTTATTGGTGAACTCAAAAAAGGCAAACTAACAGACTCGGCAACTGACATGACTTAACAAAACCTAACAACGAGACTGACCAAAAAGACGTGAAATAAAAAGACAGGGTGACATTACCAATGACAGGAACAGGAACCAAAAAGACATCATGACATGAACACATAACAATGATCCGACAGGGAGTGAAGGGCAGACAGGACTTATATACATGACAGGTAACGAGAGGCAGGTGGGTATAATCACACTGATCATGGGCACACAGGAGGGGAGGGGCGAGCACACAGACACACGAACAAAACTATGACACGATCGGGGACGAGTCGTGACACTTGGTCTTACTTACATCCATCCATCCATTTTCTGAACCGCTTAGTCCCCACGGGGGTCGCGGGCGTGCTGGAGCCTATCCCAGCCGTCATCGGGCAGTAGGCGGGGGACACCCTGAACCGGTTGCCAGCCAATCGCAGGGCACACAGAGACAAACGATCATTCGCACTCGCACTCACACCTAGGGACAATTTGGAGTGATCAATCGGCCTGTTTTTGGAATGTGGGAGGAAACCGGAGTGCCCGGAGAAAACCCACGCGGGCTCGGGGAGAACATGCAAACTCCGCACAGGGAGGGCCGGAGGTGGAATCGAACCCGCACCCTCCTAACTGTGAGGCGGACGTGCTACCCAGTGCGCCACCGAGCCGCCTCGTCTTACTTACATTTAATGATAATTTGTTCCAGTCGAACCACATTTTTATTTTTTTCATTTCCTCATTCAACACTGATTCCACTTGTTGGATGTTATCACCTGAACAGAAGATATGTATGTCATCTGCAAAATTGATGAGTTTTAGTTCTTTAGAGACTTTGCACATGTCATTTATATACAAAATAAATAATTTAGGGCCTAAAACTGACCCTTGTGGAACACCACAAGCTATGTCCAAATATCCAGAGCAGTGATTACCCAACTTTACATACTGTTGCCGTTCTCGCAGATAATCCTTTATCCGGTCTAATACAATTCCCCTTATCCCATATTTTTCTAATTTATTGAATAGTATATTATGATTAATTGAGTCAAAAGCTTTTTTGAGGTCAATGAAAACTCCCACTGCATGTCGTTTGTTATCTATTGCATCTGTGATTTCCTCGATTGATTCCATTAATGCCTGTGCTGTTGATCTGTTTACTCTAAAACCATATTGGTTCTCTGCAAATAATTTATGTTTTTCCAAAAATCCATCCATTCTACTGTTAAAAAGCTCTTCCAATATTTTTGAGAGTTGTGGCAATATTGAGATAGGTCTGTAGTTTGTAAAGTTGTGTTTGCTCCCAGTTTTATAAAGAGGAATGACCTTAGCAATTTTTATCTTCTTTGGGAATGTACCAGTTAAAAATGACAAGTTACAGATGTACACAAGTGGCTTTGAAATCCCCTCAATGATTTGCTTAACTAACATCATATCAATCCCATTGCAGTCGGTAGATGTTTTCTTTTTGCATTGTTTTACAATGTTAATGATTTCATTTTCATCAACTGCCTTCAAAAACATTGAGTGAGGATTCCTTTCTATTAATTTATCTCTGTTGCCTACATCTGGCGCTGGAATCGGTATGTTTTTTGCTATTTGAGGCCCAACATTTACAAAGAACTGATTAAAACTGGTTGCCACTTCTTCCATATTGTAATTTTCAGTGTCATTTATAACAAAATATTTTGGTAATTTGTGTTGTTCGGTACCTTCTCTCATAATGTGGTTTAGGAGAGCCCGTATCCCCTTAATATTATTTTTGTTATCCTCTAATTTATGCTTATAATATTCTTTCTTACTTAATCTTATAATATTGGTTAATTTATTCTTATATCTCTTATATTTATCTTCAGCGCCTTCTGTTCTCTGTTTTATGAAATTCCTATAGAGTAAATTTTTCTTTTTACAGGCATTTCTTAAGCCTTTCGTCAACCATGGACTGTTCTTATATATATTTTTTTTATTATATTCCTTGATTGGACAATGCTTATTATATAATGAAGTGAATATAGTCATCAATTTATGGTATGCATTATTTACATCTTTTTCTTCATATATTGCATCCCAGTTCTGTTCCATTAATTCATGTTTTAGAGTAGCAATTGTCTCATCTGTCCTAATTCTTCTTTGTTGTTTATACACCCCAATTTCAGATTTGAAGTTATTGTCATATACTGTGAACACTGAAAGGTGGTCAGTAATATCAGTAATTAATAACCCGCTTGTTGTCCTGTTTTCTATTATATTGGTGAATATGTTATCCATCAGAGTAGCACTCTGTGATGTTACTTTCGTGGGTCTAGTGATTGTAGGAAAGAGACTCAGGCTATGCATTAAATTTAAAAAATCATCAATATTTTGTTGCTTATTTGGATTTAATAAATACCAGCTCAGTGGCCTAGTAGTAGAGTGTCCGCCCTGAGACTGGAAGGTTGTGGGTTCAAACCCCGGCCGGGTCATACCAAAGACTATAAAAATGGGACCCATTGCCTCCCTGCTTGGCACTTAGCATTAAGGGTTGGAATTGGGGGGTTAGATCACCAAATGATTCCCGAGCGCGGCACCGCTGCTGCTCACTGCTCCCCTCTCCCCCAGGGGATGGATCAAAATCACATGGGGATGGGTTAAATGCAGAGGACAAATTTCACCACACCCAGATGTGTGTGTGACGATGATCATTGGGAAAAAAAAAAAAAAAAAAAAAATCAATGTTATAATCCCCGCAAATAAAAATATTTTTGTTGCCTTTTTGTATAATCACACTTTCTATCCATTCTGTGAATGTCTCACTGCTAGAACCAGGAGCTCTATAGAGACAGCTTATAATAATGTCTTTTTTCTTTTCAACATAAATCTGTATTGTGAGACATTCAAGAAGATTGTCCACCACCTGTGTCATAGCCTCTACAATCTTGAATTTCATATTCAAATCAACATAGATTGCAACACCACCCCCACCTTTACAACTTAATATAACAACACAAACAGGAAAAATATGCAAAATAACACTAGCAGTTAAAGTAGAACTGGACTGAGTGATTTTTATTATTTATTTATTTATTTATTTATTTTTTTACACATAAGTCGCTACGGCTTCTTCTTCTACTGCTATCTCTGGCATATATCTGTGGATGTCAAAGTGATTTGTTCCAATAAGTGTGATACATGAATACACATTTCTTAATTGAACCAATATTATTAGCATCGATCAAAACAGTGCATCCGATCATAATTTTATTCTGAACTTATGGAAGACATTTTGTCCATGTAAACGTAGTCCATTGTCAGTCAAAAAGAAACATTTCTGAAGGCAACCTTAATACAACTCTTATATTGGACCTCATTCGATTAAGCCGGATTCTTTTTGGTCCATCATTTCCAAACATACGGCATTTTTGTTTTTCTGCTGGAGGTATGATTGCCAGCACACACCTGCTCTCCCTCACAAACAGGAGGCTGTGGAGCCATTTTGGAACACTAAGCAGTTCAGAAAATGGATGGATGGATGGATGAATACGCAGCCACTTGCTCAGCTAGTGCTAAGCCTAAGGCAGCTGCGCACACACTGATTGACACAAACGCACGTTATTTTATGCCACAACAGTAACGTGCCAACACATGAGCACAAACCGTCTAACGGAGGTCAAGAGTCACAACATCATACAAAACACACACACACAGTGAGTTCATCAATCCAATATTGTTTTTCTTGTTATTAAAGCACAGATGTGTCTAGACGAGAGGCTGAATGTGTGTCTATGCTGTGCCTTTCCAAAGTCCTCATGAACGTCATCGCAGATTTTGAGTTATGTTACACGAAGTGGAAAAAAAGGCTAGTGTCATCGTCCATGGAGCTAGCTTGTCTGCCTCATAGCCTAAAAGAGTCATAGGTTCAAATGTCGGCTCCGACTACTGTGTGGCATTAACGTGTGAATGACGTGCCCTGGAACAAGTATTCTTATGTCACAAGGAAGGCCTGAGTCAAAATTTGAACCCAGAACCTCTAAACCGGTAGTCGACGTGATGCCCATGGACACAAGCTAGCTTCCAAGGACCACTGGGGAGTAGCTATGTGCCTGTCCTAAAAATAGGTCACCAGTGATAGGACATTTAATTTCCTCTTTTATTTCTTATTTAAGAATTGTGCATCAAAATAGTAGCCCTTCACATAAATCAATACCCCTAAATTAGATCCCTGTTCTAAACTGTGAGGCAGACATTAGTATGTAGTGTTTTGCATCACAATTCCACTGTTTAACCCCCTCCCCCAAATAATCGGTATTATTTTTTCATGGTAGTTCATTTGGTCAGCTCTTATTAGAAGTACACTGCATCAGATTTGCAGCGCATAACTCAAGAGTCTTCAAACAGCATAACCGCAAAGCTGGTGATAGCTTTACCCGCCAAAAGCTCCCTTAAAGGCTTGCTTCGGCCTTTCCAGTGTTTAAATGGCCCCGCTGAGAAATCAGGTGTTGAGCAACAACAGTCACATAGAGATGAAACAATGAAATAGGTTAAGTGCTTCAACAATACTGAGACCCATTGACAGCAATGCAATTTATGCTACTGTTGGATTTTGTCCACAATTTAGGAAGCGCGTTATCTGCACCTCACGGCAAAAGCCTTTGCCAATCACCTGTTATCCAATTTACTCACTGCGTGCTCGTTTGATTTCTTCAGATTTAGGAAAATGCAAAGACACTGAAGCAGAAATTAGACTTACACAGATTGGTTGAGTTCAATCACAATTTTTGTTCAAAAAGCTCTGTTTTCAGGAAAGTACAATACAGCGCTGGGCCCTTCAAGAGCGGAAAGTCTCCATTCAGAAAAGGCCAGATCCAAGGTTGTTAGATCAGTTTTATATTCAGTAGCACATTGTGGGCCGAGATTGATGGGTGATGAGTCTTCGGGGTGGGGCAAGTTCGAAGGAGGGTCTGCTTCCATGGGAGTGGTGCTGGTTATGGGCGATTCGGTGTGTAGGTGGGGGGCTGTTGGTGTGTGTGTGTGTGTGGAGGGGGCTGTTGTCTTCCATCCCGTCTCTCGGCCTTGGCGATCATCTTTGGCCGAGTTCTCGGGTGGGGGCTGTTGTCTTCCCTCCCGTCTTTCGGCCTTGGCGATCATCTTTGGCCGAGTTCTCGGGTGGCTCCTTCTGGCACCTGCTAGTTTTATCTCCACGAGACCTTCCTGTGAACATTCTTCTCCAATCTTGGACATACACTGTCGTACCTCATTCTTCTAATTGTGTCATATTGTGCAAATTTATGTTAGCTTTTGGCTGTGACATCATTAATCTATTGCTCTTACCTGACTATGTAAACTTTGTGCTTTTGATACTTCATGTCTTTGCTTACGTCATTATATTCTTAGTTTAATCATGTTTCCAACCGTATCTTTTCTTTGTTAGGCCAAAATATTTCCCTCTGTGCAGAACGTTCAGTAGTAATCAAAAAGTTGGCGTCTCGCATTAGGCAACATATGACGTTTAGTCAAAACACAAGTTATAAAACACAAGATATAATCAAATACTGAACAGTCACGACGACTCTGGCCGTGTCCATGATTTAGAGAAAAACATCAGGCATGCATTACACAGTTCTTTAAAGGTCATTCAACTATTTAGGCAATTTCAAAGTGCTCAGAAATATATATCAGATCATAAAGTTATAAAAACCTTTCTCATCACCACTTATCAAAAATATGTAGTTATGTCTTCTTTATTGATTTGGTGTGTAGGTATAATTATATGCTTAAAATGTTTCTTTTATTTATTTAATATGTGAATATACTTGTCTGCTTATGTACTTTATTCAATGAGGTTTGAGCATATCTGTTTTTGTAGCTAGGCAGGACTTTTTGTATTTTGACCCCATTTCCTGCACCACATATCACTGTACTGAGCTTGCTTTCTATGAATTCAATAAAGTTCATTAGAACAATCAATAGTCCTCCCAAGAAACTAACTGTTTATATTCTATGTAACTATTTTTCCATGTAATGTTGGATTTAACAATAATTTTTGATTTTGAATTGACTTTTACTTATTTGTGTTTTGTTTGCATAGCACAAATGTCAGTGTTTACGCACACTGCCTGGCAAACAGACATAAACAAATTCTCTTTTCGACTCTGGCTCCCAGGCACTGTGCCAGATGGTAAATATTAATTGATTTGATTCACTCTCACAAGCTTGTGTTCCGTGACTGGTTCTCTTGAAAATGCCTGTTGTTCTCCCACTATCAGATAATTTTGTAAGGGAACGGACAGTACAGCCAAGTGCGTAGCGACGGACTTTATTGGAGAAGGGGATGATGGGAACAGCGGGCGCTGGAGCGGCGATCGGGCTGGAGAGGACAAACGATTCTGCGGGGGTTCCAAGTAGTCAAGCGGGTCCGTAGCTTCGGGACTGATGAGCAAGGCAGCATCAAGGGACAGACTGACACTCAGGTCTGCGCTGGCGGCGCTGATATAGTGCTGTCCATGAGCCCGTGGCAGGTGACGGCGATTCCATTGACAGGGGGGCGTGGTCCTGTCGCCGGTGGCACCAGCACGTGACAGAACCCCCCCCACAAGGGACGGCTCCCGACGTCCCCAGGAACCAAAAACAAAACAAAAAACAAAAAAGGAAGGCAATTCCCCGGGCGACCAGGTGGGGGGGTCAGCACACCGCCGAAACGTCCGACACCTCGCCAGACGCAGGATCGACGGACGCGGGAGCAGAAGACCCCGGTACCGGCGGGCAAGACCTCCCCTCGTCCCTCCTCGGGCGCCCGCGCCGAGGACCCGGTTGGTCCGGATGGCAGCGATGGAACTCCGTGATGAGCGAACGGTCGAGTATCCAGCGGCTCGGAACCCAGGAGCGGTGCGCGTCGTCATAACCCTCCCAGTCCACGAGGTATTGGAGACCACGACCGCGCCGCCGCGATCGGAGCAGGGAGCGGACAGCGTAAGCCGGGCCCCCCTCAACGATCTGGGGCGGCGGCGGCGGAACGGGCGCCGGCGCCAACGCGCTCTCATGGATGGGCCGCACACGGGACACGTGGAACGTGGGGTGAACCTTCATGGACTCTGGAAGGAGAAGACGGACTGCGGCCGGGCCAATCACCTTCTGAATAGGGAACGGTCCAACAAAGCGGGGCGCCAGTTTGCGGGATCCTGCTCGCAGCGGCAAATCCCGCGTCGAGAGCCACACACGCTGCCCCACTCTGTACTCCGGAGCCGGTGTCCGGTGCTTGTTCGCCTGGCGGGCGTAGCCTGAAACAGAGCGGAGAAGAGTGACCCGGGCCCTCGCCCAGGCGCGATGACAACGGCGGACACAAGCCTGGGCCGACGGGCACGCCGCACCACGCTCCTGGTGGGCGAACAAGGGTGGCTGGTACCCGAAGACGCAGTGGAAAGGCGAAAGTCCAGTAGCCGAGCTGGGGAGGGAATTGTGAGCGTACTCTACCCAGGGAAGCTGTTGGACCCACCCGCGCTGGTCCCCGGCGGCCATGCATCGGAGAGACCTGCCCAGTTCCTGGTTCAGGCGCTCCGCTTGACCGTTGGACTGAGGGTGAAACCCCGAGGAGAGGCTGGCCGTGGCGCCGAGGAGTCGGCAGAACTCCGTCCAGAAGGTGGAAGCGAATTGAGGTCCTCGGTCTGACACGATGTCCTGTGGGAGACCGTGGTGGCGAAACACCTCCCGCACCATGATGGACGCCGTCTGCTTCGCAGATGGGAGCTTAGGCAGAGGGATGAAATGCGTCATTTTGCTAAAACGGTCCACCACCGTGAGGACCACCGTGTTTCCCTCAGAGGGGGGGAGGCCCGTGACAAAGTCGATCGACAGGTGAGACCAGGGACGCTGGGGGACCGGCAAGGGTTGAAGCAGCCCGGCCGGAGGACGAGTAGACGTCTTGTAGCGGTTACAAATTGAGCAGGCTCTGACGTAATCGCTGGTGTCCACTTGCCAGGTGGGCCACCAGAAACGCTGTGCCACCACGTACCTCGTGCGTGCCGCGCCGGGATGACAGGCCAGGCGTGAGTCGTGCGCCCATTGCAGCACGGACGACCGCAGACCTTCAGGGACGAACAGGCGACCCTCCGGGCAGTTGCTGGGGCCGGGTTGATCGCGTGATGCGGCTTCCACTTGGCGTTCGATCTCCCATGTAAGAGCCGCCACCCGAACTGAGCTCGGGAGGATAGTGGGAGGCGGACCCTGTCCCTCCTCCCCCCCAGGAAACAAACGCGACAGGGCGTCCGCCTTCGCGTTACGGGAACCCGGTCTATAGGAAAGAGAGAACTCAAACCGGTCAAAGAACAGAGCCCACCGTGCTTGTCTTGCGTTCAGCCTCTTGGCCGATCGCAGATACTCCAAGTTGCGGTGGTCGGTCCAGACGATGAACGGAGTGGTGGCGCCCTCCAGCCAATGCCGCCACTCCTCCAAGGCCAACTTGACGGCGAGGAGCTCCCGATTCCCGATGTCATAGTTTCGTTCCGAGGCCGACAGACGGCGAGAAAAGAAGGCGCACGGGTGGAGGCGATCGTCTTGGTGGCTACGTTGAGACAGCACCGCCCCGACACCCACGTTCGAGGCGTCCACCTCTACCACGAACTGTCTGTCGGGATCGGGAACCCTGAGGATGGGAGCGGATGTGAACCTCCTCTTAAGCTCCTGAAATGCCCGTTCTGCCCGTTCCGTCCATTTGTACGGGGAGGCGGGGCTGGTAAGGGAGGTGAGGGGCGCGGCCACTGTGCTGTATCCACGGATAAAACGGCGATAAAAGTTCGCGAACCCTAAGAACTGTTGCAGTCGCTTGCGTGTTTCGGGAACAGGCCATGACGTGACCGCTTGCACCTTCCCAGGGTCCATCTCGATGGATCCCTCACGCACCACATAGCCGAGGAATTTGACAGAGGAGGCGTGGAACTCGCACTTCTCCGCCTTCACGTAGAGCGAATTCTCAAGGAGACGGCGCAGCACCGCCCGTACATGCTTGATGTGCTCAGGGAGCGAGCGTGAGAAAATGAGGATGTCGTCTAAATAAACGAACACAAATTTGTCCAGCATGTCTCGTAGCACGTCATTAATCAGTGACTGGAAAACCGCTGGGGCGTTGGTGAGCCCAAACGGAACCACCAAGTACTCGTAGTGTCCGCTCGGGGTGTTGAAAGCCGTCTTCCACTCGTCTCCCTCCCGGATGCGGATTAGGTGGTAGGCGTTGCGAAGATCCAGCTTGGTGAAAATGGTGGCTCCCTGAAGGCTCTCGAAGGCGGAAGACAGAAGAGGCAGAGGGTATCGGTTCTTCACAGTGATCTCGTTTAGTCCCCGGTAGTCGATACACGGGCGTAGCGTGCCCTCCTTCCTCTTCACGAAGAAGAACCCCGCTCCCGCAGGTGAAGAGGACGGTCGTATGATACCGGCTGCCAGGGACTCCCGGATGTATTCCTCCATAGCCCGGCGCTCAGGAGCGGACAGGGAGTAGACGCGTCCTTTGGGAGGGAAGGTGCCGGGTAACAGCTCGATAGCGCAGTCGTAGGACCGGTGTGGAGGAAGAGAAGTGGCCCTGGCTTTACTAAAAACCTCCTTGAGCTCGTGATAAAACGCTGGGACATTGGGGATGTCGGGACTGTACCTTGGCGGGGCTATGCTGAGTGGGCTGGTGGCCGCCTTCAGGCACGCCTGATGGCAGCGTTCGCTCCACTGCCGAACAACCCCCACCTCCCAGTCCAGCACCGGGTTGTGCTGCCGCAACCAAGGGTGCCCCAGTATGAGCTGCTGTCCTGGGAGGGAGAGAAGAAAAAACTGGATGGTCTCGTGGTGATTGCCCGAGAGCAGTAACTTAATTGGTTCCGTCACAAAAGCCACCTCGCCGATCAGACGGCCATCAATGGCACGTGCGGGAATAGACGGGCTCAGAGGGAGGAAGCCGACACCCCACTTGCGTGCCAGGCTAATGTCCATGATGTTCCCCTCCGCGCCGGAATCCACCAAGGCCGCCACGTTCTGGTCGCCCGCCGCGAGCTGGACGCGTGCCTGTAGCGTGAGCGTGCTGGGGCTGGGAGAGCCGGTGCTGGTCGAGCTCACGCGGATCCCCCGACGCCGCGTGAGCTCCGGCCTCTTTAACGGGCACCCCGCTGCCCGATGGCCCCCCTCCCCACAGTAAAAACACAAGCCCAGTGAGGGGCGTCGACGGTGCTCCTCCGAGGGAACCCGAGCCCCTCCCAGATCCATGGGCTCGGCGGGTGGTGTGGTTGGCGGGTCCCCAGCAGACGGAGGAATGTGACCACACGGGTTTCGCGGGGACCTCCTCTCCCGATCGCGCCGCCGCGTCTGGATCCGCCGGTCTACTCGGGCCGCCAAGTCCATCGCGCCCCTCAGGGTTCGCGGGCGATCGTACGCAACCAGTCCATCTTTCATGTACTCAGCGAGTCCGTTTAGGAAGGTGCTAACGAGCGCCGGCGTGTTCCATCCGCTGCTGCCGGCCAACGTCTGGAACTTAAGGGCGTACTCTGCGACCGATCGGCTACCTTGACGCAGCGTCGCCAGTTCCTCGGCGGCGTCCTCGGCGGCGGATCCCAGGTCGAACAGGCGGAGCAATTCCTCCGCGAAGGCGTCGAAGGAATCGCAAGCCGGGGCCATCCTTTCATATTCGGCCAGGCCCCACAGCCGCGCCTCGCCCGTGAGGTGGGTTAGGACGAACCCGACCTTGGCTGATTCCGACGAAAACGTGATTGGCTGGAGGCTGAACATTATGCGGCAGTTCGTCACGAATGCCCTCACGTGCTTGGGATCGCCGTTAAACTTCTCGATGTTGCCAAGGCGGGGCTCCGGGACGTCCACGAGCGTCCTGGCCTCGGCAGACGAGCGGTGCGGGGGTACCGTGACAGCCGGGGACGCAGCCACCGACAGTCTCTGGAGGGCTTGGGCCATCTCCTGCTGCTGTAGCTGTTGCTGCTGACCAACCTTGATCAGGTGCCGGATGTCGGCAGACAGGCTGCTGACGGCGGTCTCGGCTCGCTCCAGTCGACTCAATGCCGTCTCGTCGTTCGCTGGCTGCATAGCGTTGGTCAGTCTGTACTGTAAGGGAACGGACAGTACAGCCAAGTGCGTAGCGACGGACTTTATTGGAGAAGGGGATGATGGGAACAGCGGGCGCTGGAGCGGCGATCGGGCTGGAGAGGACAAACGATTCTGCGGGGGTTCCAAGTAGTCAAGCGGGTCCGTAGCTTCGGGACTGATGAGCAAGGCAGCATCAAGGGACAGACTGACACTCAGGTCTGCGCTGGCGGCGCTGATATAGTGCTGTCCATGAGCCCGTGGCAGGTGACGGCGATTCCATTGACAGGGGGGCGTGGTCCTGTCGCCGGTGGCACCAGCACGTGACAAATTTAAGTCACTATGCTGGTGCTTCTCAATGCTTTCCCTTTGGCCTATTCTTTGCTCACACTAGTCTCCAGTGTCTGTTCAATACTTGGAATGACTTTTTCTATTTAGGCTGGAGGAAACAGTGAGATAAAAATCTGTTTCATGTTCTGAATTGTTTATTGCAATTGGTATGAGATACAACTGCTCCACTTTATTATTCCTTACCTCTCACCCTAAATCTGCTTTCCTTTTAAGTTACACGACAAGTGGTAAAGAAAATGGATAGATAGAGTCCAAGAATAAAATCCGATCAACTAACTGGGGGAAAGGAAAGTAATTGTGCATCACTTTACCTTTTTACACATACTATATTATAAGGGGTGGGTAAAAAAAAAATCACAGATTTTTTACTTCTGGGACCTTGTCGTGTGCTGTGAAATGTGACACATTTTTAAATGGGTGAGGGAGGAGACATGAAGCGAGGATAGTCAAGGGGATCTTAAAAGTACATTTTTAAAAATGATGACCTCACCTTCTACATTAGATTGACAACATTTATTTTTTTCTTTTGTAAGCTAAATCGGAAATAATGATCTCTTTCCTTCTCCATTAAAACACACCATTGATCTGTTCAACTCTATTGCCTCATTTTTATTGGTTATCAACAAAAAAATGACATCTAATTTGGATAATAAATCAGCTTGGCTGATGTATCTTTCCCATCAGTCCATCCATCCATCCGTCCATCCGTCCGTCCGTCCGTCCGTCCATCTGTCCATCCATTCAGCCATCTTGTTTTAGGTAACAGTCCATTCTTAAAAGGACTAAGCCTCAAACCCGACAATTCCGCTTCTCGTATCATTGAGTGACAAAGAATGGGTCCCAAAACATCATGAAGACAAAATGGGTTGCGATTTGCACACCTGAGTGAAGCGCGATAAGCGTCAGTGTCACTGTCTGGGTTGAGCGTACATGTGATGTGCTCCACCGTGCATTAGTAACTCTGTGGTGAGGCTTCCCGCTCTCTCTTCAGCTCCACTTCACCAACATAATAACATTACAACATAGGCGAAGAGTGGGATGGAAGGAGGAAGGCTTACATCACAAAAGATGAGCCACAGACATGTTTTGTTGTGCACATGTGGATGATAATTTAAGTTTATGATCCTGTGTGCTCATGTAGTGCCTCTTCTCTTGATTAGATGATATGAGGTAGTATAAATGTGACAGTTCTGACATTGTTGCATGCATCCATCCATGATTGTGTGAAAAACAGAAAGAAGTGACAGAAAATGAAAGCTAACCACGGTTGACATTTTTTAAATTCTATTGCTAATGGATGCACCATCGTGCAAAGTCTAAATATAACTAATGTTCTACTCTTCCCATGTTCTCCAAAAACAAACTTTTAAACTCATGTTATCATGAGAAAATTTAAAATGCATCATCGTGTTACAGAAAATATATTGGAAATTGAAAAGTGAGCAAATCTGAGCTTTGTGTTGACTTCCCAGCACTGTCCGCAATATAACCTGCTTATTTTACCACAAATACATCAAAGTCCATCACATCTTGGACCTAAAACCTCATAATGGCCAAGATGCTACTGTCTGTACATCTCAGAATCAATTTATAAAACCAGAAAGGCGCTCAATAGAGCACAGACTTTCAGCAAGGTGGCGTGTTTGAATATCAACTCAATGGCATGCCAATACAAATAAGTGTGTAGACTTACTGCACACTTTATTGGGTACACAACAATTTGAATGATTATGATCCAATTACACGACACCGGAATACTTTTATTCAGATATTCATATATAATATGTCTGGGGTGGTATAGACCTCTATACTCAGAGATACATTTTGGATACCTTTTATATGTCACGCCCGTGCCACAGCACGCTCGGCCTGCACTTCGCTCGGCCACACCCCTTTCGTTACCGTAATGTCTGTCACCTGCTTCCTCTTGTTACCCTGTGTATTTAAGCCCTGCCCGTGTGTTTCTCCCTGTCGGTGTCTACTGTTGTGTCCATTCCTGTTCGTGCCCAGTGGTCCTGTTCTTGTCATCTGGTTTTCCCTCGGTCTGTCTGAAGGCTCACGGTCAGAATTTTAACCTTGTCCAAGGGGACTTCATGTCGGTCAGTCTGTCTGTTTTGCTGGCCGTGAGTCTTCCTCCCATCTGTGTCGTCGGTTCCCCACCTGCCTCCCTTCCAACTCCTTTTCCCTGCAATAAATCCTGGTTCAAGCTGCATTTGGTCGCCCTGGCTCAACTCATTCCTGACAGAAGACACCGACCATCACAGCGACCAGCGCTTGGACCAACCGTTGGCGGCTCCCGCAACTGCTGCATGGTCGCCAAGGAGATGAGTTCAAGCGACGCAAGATGCACGGTTGCCCCCCCCCTCCCCCCCCAAAACAGATCCGACGGCGCGGATGTTGCGGCCGCCACTTGTTCCGGCGGCGCGGATCCAGCGGCTGTCACCGTCGGCCTTCAACGGTGCATGACGCACGGCCGCCCCCCGACCCAGTCCCGACGGCGCGGATGCTGCGGCCGCCACCAGTTCCGGCGGCGCGGATCCAGCGGCCGTCACCCAGTCGGCTTCGACGGCGCATGACGCACGGCCGCCCCCCGATCCAGTCCCGACGGCGCGGATGCTGCGGCCGCCACCAGTTCCAGCGGCGTGGATCCAGCGGCCGTCACCCAGTCGGCCTTCGGCGGTGTGTGACGTGCGGCCACCTCCCCATTTCCTCCCGGCCCTTGATGGACAGTCTTGGATTTTTTTCTTTTTTGGGACGTCGGGAGCCGTCCCTTGTGGGGGGGGGGGGGGGGGGTACTGTCACGCCCGTGCCACAGCACGCTCGGCCTGCACTTCGCTCGGCCACACCCCTTTCGTTACCGTAATGTCTGTCACCTGCTTCCTCTTGTTACCCTGTGTATTTAAGCCCTGCCCGTGTGTTTCTCCCTGTCGGTGTCTACTGTTGTGTCCATTCCTGTTCGTGCCCAGTGTTCCTGTTCTTGTCATCTGGTTTTCCCTCGGTCTGTCTGAAGGCTCACGGTCAGAATTTTAACCTTGTCCAAGGTTGCCGGTCAGTCTGTCTGTTTTGCTGGCCGTGAGTCTGCCTCCCGTCTGTGTCGTCGGTTCCCCACCTGCCTCCCTTCCAACTCTTTTTCCCTGCAATAAATCCTGGTTCAAGCTGCATTTGGTCGCCCTGGCTCAACTCATTCCTGACAATATACATTATATGGCCATCTGACAGTGTCAAACCCAATTCCTCATTTTGATATTGTTCTTGAGAATGTTCAGATGTGTGCAGTGGCTGCATTTGGACATTTGGGATAAATTACAAACAAGTTGTTATAAAACTTCCAAAAGCACACAAGCCACAAATTATCATAATATAGTAATGAACATTTGTTTGCATTATTATCTGTTGAAGCAATGGGTGAAGCTATCAACAGATCGGCTCTGATCGTGAGGCAATGATGACAGTCCAACCTGGCTGACCCAAAAATATTCCATCCATCCATCCATTTTCTGTACTGCTTGTCCCCACATCGGTCGTGGGCGTGCTGGAGCCTGTCTCACCTGTCATCGGGCAGTAGACGGGGGACACCCTGAACCGGTTGACACCCAACTACAGGGCATACAAAAACAAACAACCCTCCGCACTCGCACTTGTAACGGGAACAGACGGGCAGGACGACCAAATGCGATACACTGTGGTCAGTAATCGGGGGTTCGGTCAGGGCTGGTGGTGTTGGGGCTTGATCGTTGGACAGGCGCTTGGTCAGGGCTGGTGGCGTTGGGGCTTGATCGTTGGACAGGTGCTTGGTCAGGACTGGCGGCGTTCGGGCTTGGTCAGTCAGTACACGGTAACAGGTCGGCATCAAGAGCAACAAGGCACAGAGCAAGAGCACGGATGGGTAGCTTACTGGGATGAACTGACAAAGAAGTGACTGGTGTATGGCGTTTAAATAGTAGACCGGTGAAGGACAAGAACAGGCGTGGGCGACTGGCTCAATAGAAGGGCGTGGCCGTGAATGCTATCCATGGTGACTGAGCGACAGACTGAGCGGCTGATGACACCTGGCATAGCACATGACCGCACTCACACCTGCGGGCAATTTGGAGTGCTCAATCAGTCTACAATGCAGGTTTTTGGGAAGTGATAGGAAACCGGAGTGCCCAGAGAAAACCCAAACAGGCACGGGGAGAACATGTAAACTCCACACAGGGAGGGCTGGAGGTAGAATCGAATCCACACCCTCTGAAGTGTGAGGCAGACTTGCTAACCAGTACTCCACCGTGCCGCCACCCAAAATTATTGTTTGTTTTTTGGGAAAGTCCCCTGTTAGAAGTTTCAACTCACGGCTAAACTTCACCTACCTCCGGGATTCTGGAGGACATTGAATCTGACAGTATCATACTCCGTGCCCCCATTGTCTAGGCGTCCGACCGGAGCTGTGACCACAAAGGCGGTCAGAGCCTGTCATGGCGGTAATCTCAGAACCCGTTGGTGAAAACCAGCAATAAAGGATACCATCAAGCTGAAGAAGGCGTTTTATTGGGGTTTTCTGGCCTGTGGGACTCCGAAGGGTATCAGCTGACCAAGAGCTAACTTTGATGGTTGCTAATGAGAAGAAGGCTGATTAGTTTATTGTTGATAGCTCCCAGTCTTATATCGACATTGTGATTTGTGGGTGGGTGATGTTCAGAACTGAGCTAACCACAGAGGTTCATTTTCAGCATTGATTAGCTGTTGCCTGAATGCATGTGTGTGTGTGTGTGTGTGCGCGCGCGTGTGTGTGTGTGTGTGTGTGTCTGTGTGTGTGTGTGTGTGCGCGCATGTGCGCACGTGTGTGTATCCTAGCTGGAATGCAATGTCACTGATTATGTTTAACCCTATATCCAACATGAGAGGAAGAATCTCAAGAGGGTCTGCCACATCATTTTTCGGCAATATCTTAGCAATACCTTTAATAAATACTACTCTAACTTAAAAGTACAGCAAAATTATGCAAAACAAGTAAGTAGAACATGCATGATAAAATTTAATTATTGTGGATAACTTAAAAGTACAGCAAAATTATGCAAAACAAGTAAGTAGAACATGCATGATAAAATTTAATTATTGTGGATACCTTAAAAGTACAGCAAAATTATGGATATTTTACACTCGGGATGACCAACTCTGGTTCTTTTACGGCCACTATCGTGCCTCTTTTTGATGTTTCTCTTTGCTGACAGACCTGATTCAAATGAGCCACTGATGAGCAAGCGCTTCAGAAGCCTGATAACATTCCTGACCAAACCTAAAACAAAATAACTAAAAATGCAAATAAATAAATAAATAAATAAATAAATAAATAAATAAATAAATAAATAAATAATCTGCCTTTTCACTTTAAAATTATTTTAACTTTTCCTCATACTGTATATTATTATTGGGCTAGATGTCTGTAAAGATTCATTTGTGGTGTTGTGATGCATTTTTCTCCCCAATGCATATGAATTTTTGTATGAATTAGTACATGAGTGGCTTTATAAGCGCTTAGGACACTATATGGTATAGTGTTTTATTAGTGCACACCACTTACCATTTATTTACTTTTTGTATTGAAGAACATATTATATAATAAAGTTTAAAAACTTACAATCAAAACTGAAAATTGTTGTTATATTCTGTTGCCTTCTTTATCCTTATAGTACATTTAATTCTAGAAAATAAGTGAGATATTATATTCCCAATCATGAGTAAAGAGTTGTTTTTATCTTTATTCGGAGGACTTGGATGAAATTTGCTGTTTGCCATGTGTGCTGAAAAATTACATTTGTCTACAGTGATTAAATTAATTTGCATAGATCAGATCCGCCGTCACCCGGAAAAGACTGCATGCCTGAAGCGGAGCAAATTTCATTTGGCCTCACGTCACTTAATTCTTTTTTCTCAGTCACATCCCATGACTGATTTCCAGGAACCACAAATTCCCATTGCCTTTTGATGTCTACAGCTGTTTATCCATGGACCTTGGAATACCACCTGAAAGAAACTTGGAATCAATTAACATTAGGTTCATATGCACACTTTATAAATTAGAAATTAGATGAATTAGATTAGTTCTCATTCAGCTCTCTTGGCTGAGTGCGGGTGGACATTGTCAGTCAACGGTAATTAATGCGACGGCAACATTTTTGAAACTCTCTGGAAATAAATGTCCAGGCACATCCGCTTGAGACTGTAATACACAATTTAACACATACAAACATACATAATCTCACTTGAGTGATTTAAAAGAGTTAGAGAATTATCTTGGCATGAGTCACTCTTCCTCAGAGAGCTCTTTTTTAAACAGCGTTATTGAGACACAGCGCCGTCATTTAGATTCATAAAGGTATTAGCATTAGTATTTGTTTGTTTTTTTTTTGCTTTTTTTTGGTGGTGTGTAACGTAGGTTAATCAGGTTTCTAACTGCATGAGCAATGTACTTTCCACTCGCTTTTAAACCCAATTAAAAATAATGGGGTCCACTTGGATGAAAATGATCATCTCAAGATGAAAATAAAGGGTCCCACAAGAAATATTATCTTGACTATAAATGAACTACAAGGCAGTACTTATCACAAACATTACGACGACTTTGAATATTGTTTGTAATATGCGCTTTGCTTTTAAGCCTCGTTACTCATCATTAAAAACTTTCAATTTAATACTACATGATGATCCTCCCCCCAAAAAAGTAAAACATCAAGAATATTTCTACTGAGTGGGAAATGACATTAACGATGAGTTTATGGCTCTGAGTATGGTAACAGAAAGTGTAAAATCTCGAGACATTTCATCTTATGTTACATATCATAAAATTTTTTGCCTCTGTCTTGGATAAATAAACAAATAAAACTTCAATAACAATATATTTACTGTCTGACTTCATATTAATCCCACTTTGTATGTTTGTGTTGGTGTGTGTGAGTTCACATCTCACCTTCCTTTATTACTTGTGTTCTGACTTTATTCCTCTACAGCAGTGGTTTGCAATGTCGTTGTCCATAGTCCTGTAGTTAATAGTTCACATAGTCATAAAAAATAAATATTCTCTCATATCCTTTGACAAAAAACAACAACATGCTTGGCAGGTTAAATTGGCTACTTTGGTCTTTGTTGTGAATGTGAGAATGAATGTTTTATGTTTATACTTGTTCTTTGACTGACTGGCGACCAATCCTGTGTACCCGTGCCTCTCCCAAATTCAGCTGGGATAAATTGCAGCTCATCCATGGATGGATGCATAAATATAATTATTATATTAATCAATTTTTATCTCAGTTTAGAACAGTGCCTTCTAATAAAAATCTATTCTTCCGATTTGTTCTCCCTGCAATGAGTGGCAGGACAATTCTTCAACCTTTATTAACATACAGAGCGAGCTCAATGCGGTTTTGAGTGTGACTTTTTGTAGACCTCACAGACCAAATTAATTTATAAAAATGAATTTAATAAATTTCTTTTCCCCAAGCAACTATATAACATAATGGCTTTTTCTACAGTGGTCATTTGACTGCTTTTACTTGGCTTCTGTAATATCCCTAACTGATATTATATTAACATGATTTTGTTAGGCGGCATGGTGGAGCACTGGTTAGCACCGTGGAGCACTGGTTAGCATGTTCGCCTCACAGTTAGGAGGGTGCGGACAAGTGGTACAGAAGATGGATGGATGTTTGATTTTAGTAGTTTATTAGTTTTCTAATCATGATTAAATAGGACATACAAGCACACCTACCTGTTTCTTAAAACATGTTTGTGAACGAGCTGTTCTGATTATCCTACATGCTACATAATAATAAGTGCCCCCGCACCAAGTTCCCGTGATTGACAGCAAGGCTGGGTGAAGATGTGCCAGGCAGGGCGTATCAAACGGGAATCATGGCTGTACAACAGCAGCCATGCTTGATGGCAAGTAACTCTGGCAACTACAATGACTTCCGCCATCCTCATGTGCATTGTGGCCTCTCCTGCCTATATCACGGCTGTCTGCTCGTATCGCATTAACATAGGGCTGCAGCGCACAAACAAACAAGCACGCACGCACGCGCGTGCACGCACACACACACACACACACACACACGCGCACACACACACACACACACACACACACACACACACACACACACGCACACACACACACACACACACACACATACTCAAACAGGATGTGACTGTGAACTGATGATTAGCTTTCTCATTTCCTGTATGTCTAATTGGCATGAAATGGCGATTTTCTGCATTGTGTTACGGTTCGTCTCCACGAAGCTGTGTAAGCAGAAAAAAAAAAAAAAAAAATTGTGTTTATTACTTGTTCCACCACAATTAGTGAAACCTTTCAAAAATGTATGGGCATTGGTAGTAAAGTCCATTGAACAGATAATATGTAACAGGTGTTGGGAAAAATATATGATTGAAGAGAGAGCAGCATTTTAATGATGATCATATTACAATTTTTATTTCCATTTATTAAAAAATAGACTTGTATTGCTGTGTTTAATATTTTTCACACTTTAAGTAATTCAGCCCGCCTGCTTTCCTTGTTGTTTTTTTAAATTATGTATCCGTTATAGTTTAGACTCTAAAGACATTGTAATTTGTGAAGTTTTTTTTTTTTCTCTCTCAACTCCTCTGTCAATTTATACCTCAGTTTGGTAATCACTGATGTATTTGATGAATATCAACACTTTCATTAAAATAATAATAGTGCAGCCTTAACTTTACTTTTGCATACCTACTTATTTTAAAAAAGGTTGTTTACAATGTTTCCACTGTTGTACTTAAGCAACAGAGGGAAGTGACGCGCCGTTGTGTACTTGATAGACGATACAATCACACTCCATATTTCCGGTGCTGCTGTCTGGCCCGCATGGACATATTGCAGTGACGATAAAGGAATATTAAAAGTCATACAGCTCCTTCTTCTGATAAATCCTTACCCAGACTGTCTGTCGACACAGCCATCAAGTCAGCCCTGTGTGCACCCATGCATGCATACATACATAAGCATGCACTTACCAGGACAAAGTATGTTATTGATTTTTGAATTGAAATATTGAGGGGTAATTGACTTGCCTTCAATGCCCACTTTTAATACCTGCATCTCTGTCCTGGTCAGAATAACTTTATGTATTTTGAACTGACAATTACCGTAATTTTCACACAATAAAACGCTACATTTTGCACAAGCTTTGAACCCTGCAATTTATAGTCTGGTGCAGTTAATTTTTGGATTTTTTTTTTTAATGATAATGTAAGAGGATTTGTTTTGGTAATACAGATAATAGAAATGAAGACATTTCATTTAAAGAAGCATGAGAAGACAAAAGCGCTTCTGTCGAATGTACTTAGCACTGTCTTCATCAGACTGTCATGTTAAGAGTTCCCTGTCTAATCCCGTTTTTTACTGGTGCGGCTTATATTTGAACAAAACAGGAGTTTGCCTTAATTTGAGCTGTTTTGTCTTATATTCAGGTGCCTAATATAATCCAGAAATTATGGTATTTCTGTATTGAATTTTAATTTGATCCTAACACATGACACCACTGGGCTCAGTGTATTGTTTTCCCCCCACTAACATAAGGCACACATAATGTATTTTACCCATTCTAACCTGAGAGCAATAAGCATTCTTTATTGCTCCCAACATTTTCTGGAGTTTCTTCATGTCAATGTACTGTATTCTTATTCTTCATCAAAAAGTGATGCAATTTTGATTGGTTGTGGTCTTTTTTTCCTGTTTGGTTTAATGAAAATTACAGGTTCTTTGAGCATCTATTTAATATTTAAACCTCCAATTTCACTTCAACTGCATATCAAAGAGTTACTTCACTGGTTTCTTTTATATCAAACAAATTGTTTTAGGTTCATTACCTGACATGTTTCGGCGGTTGAAACCGATTATATAGTGAAGTGATTAAAAAAAGGAAAAACAAGATGAACTTTTACAATTATATCAAAGAGTTGTTTAACCTTCAACTCAGCTCCAACTTCAAACCATGTTTGGGTGTCTCTATTCACAGAATCCTGGCAAAAGTGGGCTCCGACTTTGACCTTCGAACACTGCGGGCTGTAAGAGTGCTGCGACCCCTCAAACTAGTGTCCGGGATCCCCAGTAAGTCACTTCAAATGTTTTTATAGTGTTCATATGAGCATTCATGGAAAAATATATATTTAATATTTATGTAGTATATATCTATTTTGATTTTTTATGTTGTTATTTACTGTTATATTTAAAAAAAAAATATATATATATATATATATATATTGTGGAAAGAGTTAGCTGTGTATTGCTGGTCCTATCAAAGGAACAAAACCAGTCTGAAGTCTCGTAATGGGCAAGTGCAACTCCTCGTATGGAGTTTGGTTGTTGTTCCCCAGCTTGCGTGTAACTTTTTCTTTCAGCCTTTACTCGTTACTCTTTTAGTTCAGTTTCGTTTTTTCATTTTAGTTTATTGTGAAAATTAACAGAAAACGTTTGAAATGAAAACAGCATTAAATGAATACACTTTAGACCAGTGGTTCTGAACCTGGGTTCGATCGAACCCAGGGGTTCGGTGAGTCGGCTTCAGGGGTTCGGCAGAGCTGGTATGTCATTGCCCCGCCCCCGCCCCGCCCGCGGATGGCCGAACACACCGGTACCCCCCCCCAAGAGGGGTTCGGTGAATGCACATGTGAACCGGATGGGGTTCGGTACCTCCGAAAAGGTTAAGAACCACTGCTTTAGACCAATAATCCCTAATCAGGGTGCCATGGCACAATATTTGCCATAAAAGATTATTTTAGTGACGTAGAGACAGGCAGACAATTAAATAAGTTTCCATTAGATGACTGGATGTGCAATTAACCTCTGTATCTCCCATTATCCTTCCTTCCTTCCTTCCTTCCTTCCTTCCTTCCTTCCTTCCTTCCTTCCTTCCTTCCTTCCTTCCTTCCTTCCTTCCTTCCTTCCTTCCTTCCTAATCTATTTTGATTTCGTACTTGTGTGTGCCGATATTGCATTTAAAGCAAGGATATGTTTTGTTTTCTCCAGGCCTCCAAGTGGTGTTGAAGTCGATAATGAAAGCCATGGTGCCATTGCTTCAGATCGGCCTGCTGCTTTTCTTTGCTATTGTCATGTTTGCCATTATCGGGGTGGAGTTTTACATGGGCAAATTCCACACTACCTGCTTCAACATTGACACAGGTGATAAAAAAACAGTAATGATGTTTTTGTAGGACATTTGATTTTTACGTTTTTTTTCTCCCTTCTTATTATGACGTATATATGCACATAAACTATTCATAGCATACGTGTGTATGTACATGTGAATGACTCTGGAGGTGTAACGAACAGTGGAACTCAAGCAGCCAGTCTGCATAACATACAGAAGATGAAGACATTTCTTTGAGTCAGTTTTTTTGTCACCCAAAAATTAAATGGCAATCCTAAATTCCAATAAAATATATCAATCTAACAGAGGCAATTCACTTTGTAAGCAAATAGGATCTTAGATGTTCCTGCCTCGTCCTCGGGCTCAGAGTCTGGCTGACACAGCATCTGTCAGTGGGAAGCAAAGCGCCCATTTTACAGGAGTGGCACTAGAAGCATGTTGGCTGTGGGAAATGGCTCTGCACATCATTGTTAGAACCTAATCAAGTAAAGGAATGTTGACCGAGGAAGCATCTGTAAGACTCAGCACATTCATTCTTCTCCTGGGCTATGTGACATGCAACTGCACAACCTTTAAATCGTCTCAGCATCGTCCATGTGGTCCATGTAGGTGAAAAAAAAACCTTACTGAATGTTTTTTCAGAATATCAGTTCAGCTGGAAGTGGAGTAAACAGTAAACAGACACATTACTATTTATGATGAGATCTGAAAGTTGCGAAAATCACAAATTTGATAAAATTTTGTTTCCCTAGAAAATGGCAGCCAAAAGAATGTTCAATAATTCTTGCTGAAGGAATGAATATATAGTAAATTAAAAAGATGTTGACAATATGTGCAGACAAACCACATCAAGAAATCTAATGCAAAACTCATATTGTCTCTCACTGTGGTGCTCTGCAAACCGCGAACATGCTACATAAAGTCACAATTTTCTGCATGGAAGGAGCATATCAGTAACATTTCACTTCATCCTTTTAGTTGCCAGAGCTATGTGGTGTTACTGTGCATAAGCCGCCTCTTAAAAAACTACCCATCTTTGTCCCTGGATGTTTGCTTGCATTTCCTTAAAAACATACTTTAGGCGTCTCGTCTTACTGCAGGACTGGTGATTGTGTACAATTGATTCTTTCAACATGCCAAGGAATGTTAGCTCGGCCTCACTCGCGATGCATTTGAAATAATAGAGAGAGAGAGAGAGAGAGAGAGAGAGAGAGAGAGAGAGAGAGAGAGAGAGAGAGAGAGAGAGAGAGAGAGAGAGAGAGAGAGAGAGAGATACGGATATATAGATATATAGGTATATAAATGTACTAGGTACAAAAATAGAACTCAGAGCAGGCCTTATAATGATTTTTTTAAAATAAGGTTTTCTTGTACTGCCCTACACTACAACGTGAGTAGGCCTAAAAATGTGGTGATTGGAAATAACACACATGACAAACATGATGATTAATATAAAAATTTTGAGTGAGTTGATTTTTTTTAAACATATCAAAATTTTGATTGAGTTGAAAAAGGTAGACCCTTGTGCTTAACGTTGGTTTGCTGTTCAGCAGTTTTGTGCCATACTTCAATAGTAATTCTCATGCACCTTTGCACTATGAAAAAAATCACAGTATGGAGTTATGCTTTTATTGATCAAATGCTTTGAACAGAAGGCTGGATCTTTTACACCTGTAACTGGGACATTGTTTTATTATACTCATTCAATGCGAGCCATTTTTCATTTTTAGAGCCTGTTTTACGTTTCCACATAAAAATATGTAAAAGTCATATAAATATGAACCTGGGATTGACTGTTCCTATTCTTGTAAGACGTTAAACAATGTCAATTAGCTGTAAAACAAAAACACAGTTGTATTGTATCCATATTTCAAAAGGCAGCCATCAGGTTAAGAAGTGCATGGTCCCCACAAAATTGAGCCCCCCTACATAATTTAAGTTGTCCACATTTGCCATATAGACAGATATGATCTTTTTCAATGGAGCTAAACTATTTTTTTTGAAACCACATCATTAGTAAGCAGATCAATTTTCGTGTCTGCAGACAAGCAAAGCTTAAATGTGTGGAGCCAAAGATGCAGTCGATGCCGCTGTCTGCCGGAAAGTGGTCTGTGCCACAGACAAACCTTTGAATTTGGTGTTGGCCTTCAAACCTGTGGCCACATGCTCTGTCGTGATGGACAGAATGGGGCTACAGTACCACTCTGAATGATAGGGTCAACGGGGTCATTGGTGTTCACTGAGAGAAATCATTTGAAGTGGACTGAGCACTTACCAGCGATGGATGCCTTTATAGAGCTTAACTGATGATAACGGATGGCGTTCACATCGCGGGACACTCTGCAGCAGCATTAGGAGGCTGGTGGAAGCTGCTTTGGAAAAGGACCTGGGGCTGCACTGTTTGTACTGTACACAGACTGCTTTATGTGCAACCCTGTTTCCTGTCTGCTGTATCTATGAAACAGCGTAAGATAGCAAAAGAAGCCATGCTAAAAAAAAATCCCTTTTTCATTCAGGTGAAAAAGCAGCAGAATGGCCTTGTGGTCTCGAGCCTCCAGCAAGGTTGTGTCCCAATGGGACCCAGTGCAGAGAATACTGGACCGGACCCAATTTTGGCATTACCAACTTTGACAACATCCTGTTTGCCGTGCTTACGGTGTTCCAGTGCATCACAATGGAGGGCTGGGTCGACGTCCTCTACAGTGTAAGTTCATATATTCTACGTTGTCGCAAAAAAACTGTCGAAAACTATATGACATCACAATTTATGGTGACTGGACTATTTTCGAGCATTGTGGCCGTATAAGCACACTTTACATCAACTCACACCCTTAGTGACCTACGTAAAAAACAAAAATCCATTTCAGTGTCACTGCTTCCACTTTAAAATTCCAACATTAAATTGCTTTGACTAGTTACTTTGCAAAATCTTTCGTACAAAATATTTTCTCATAATAAAAATCAAAAACTCTTTGTCTGCTGTAGTGTGTGAGACTTAATGTGTCTTTATTATTATTATTATTATTATTATTACTATTATTATTATTATTATTATTGAACATATTCAGACCTTTTTCCTTCTGCCTTGTTTTTTTTCTTTCCCATGAGCCATCTTTCCATTTCCTTCCTGCTCCATTCATTTCACTGCAAACATCTCCTGTAACTTTTCCAGGCTCATTATCTTAAGCGCTTGCAAATGCTCACTGGTTTGCTCTAGGACAGCATTTCCATTCCGTTGATGTTTCCCTTTTTATTCATACTCTTTCCTTTTTACTACCTCTGAGAAATGTTTCATCCTTTCTGCAGAGGATTCATCACAGATTACTTCGTACTTCTCCTAATCCGTCAGACACTTTCTCCGTTTTCATCTCTGCAATAGTGCATCTCCCAGTTTCCCAATGTATGAATCATAAAGTCTGGCAGTGAAGGAATAATTCATAAATCATGAATCATAAAATAATAGTCTATGTATTTGCTTTTTACTCTCTTCAAATATGCATTGTTGTTTCATTTATATGGTTTCATTTAGGTAACGAAAAGTAGAAAATTAAAAACACATTGAAAATCCAACAATACATGCATAGTGTCCAATAAAAGACACATTTGCTTTATTCACCAAAATGAAGAAGCTTCCTGTTGATCAGATTTATGGATAAAGCATCAGTTTTTTTTTGTTTTTTTTTTTTTTTTGGAAAATAGTCTAAAATTAAACTCATGACGCTTGTGCACAAGGGCACAAAAATAAGGCCCTAGGTCTTATATTACCTTATATTACAAGGTTGTGGGTTCAAACCCCGGCCGGGTCATACCAAAGACTATAAAAATGGGACCCATTGCCTCCCTGCTTGGCACTCAGCATTAAGGGTTGGAATTTGGGGGTTAGATCACCGCTGCTGCTCACTGCTCCCTTCAGGGATGCGTTAAATGCAGAGACAAATTTCACCACACCCAGATGTGTGTGTGACAATGACATTTTTTTGGCCTGAATTGGAAAGATGTGCAGGTGATTCTAGAGGTGGAATCGAACCTGCGCTCTCCAAACTGTGAGGTGACGTGCTAACCAGTGCGGCACCATGCAGCCCAATATGTGTTACCATTAAGAAAACCTTAAGAGCACATATTTTGCATGTATGCATTTATTTTGTCCATATTTAAAATATCTCAATATGTGGCCCCCAGATCATTCTAAGTATTTTTTAATAAAAAAAAAAGGTAATTAATGTGAGCAGACGTGTATTGTCACAAGTGCTTTGTAGACAAACATTTATCAGTGAGTAATGCACCAACAAAGAAACGACCTGCCCTTATCATGTAAAAGCAGCTTGTTTTTACATCGCGATGGCCTTAAATGAAACACTATAATCAGCAGAACCCTGAATATTTGTTCCGTTTAACAATATTGGATAATACACCCAAGACTGATGTGAGTGCTTACACAAACCTTTTTTTGTGATAAGATTGGACACTTTACAATGAAAAACATTTACTGTAATAAATTACCAGAACTGACAACACACAAGATTGAATTCAACGCTATAACGTTAGTACATCAATTTCTAAAACTGGTACTGATAATTCTTTTGTGACTAAATATGTTGTTGTCCGATAGTATCAATGCTGTTTTTTATTTGTCAAGAAAAAAAAATATTCGTAGTTTCCAGCTACGGTATGTAAAAGGCAGCGTGACAGTTTAGTTGTGCCTCCTAAATGCAGATTAACACTCTGCTACAATTCACCCTGATAATGTTTCTTGAGAAGGAGCTTAAATTAAACCCTCTCCATCCTAATCTCTCCTTACTGCCTAATTCCCAAGTCACTTAAAACACGACTGCAGCAATCTCATGTTATCTAGTGACTATTGGAGCAGTCAGTTG
Source organism: Syngnathus scovelli (assembly GCF_024217435.2). Taxonomy (NCBI): domain Eukaryota; kingdom Metazoa; phylum Chordata; class Actinopteri; order Syngnathiformes; family Syngnathidae; genus Syngnathus; species Syngnathus scovelli. The sequence continues at coordinate 6,497,068 of NC_090859.1, forward strand.
GTTGTAGCATCCCCTCTTACACGGTTTTATATCGTCTACATTTGCTGTGTCAGGCTTGAGGCTGATTGCGTCCATCAACGATTTAACCGACAGCTCCAAAGTAAAATCAATTAGCGTTAACCTTATTGACGTAGGTTTCACTTGAGGGACTCCAACCTCCTGAGAAACCTAAAGATGCCTGCGTCAGGCACCATCTTGCCATTATGTCCTCATTTGTGCACCCATTCAGTGAAATGATCCACCAAAGCCACACAAATTATCTCTGTGAATGCTTTTAAAATTGGCACTATTTTTATTTATTTTTTTGCTGTAGAAGGATATGTTTGTGCTTTTGCAGTGCACATAGTGTGCCAATCTTCATTTCATGTCTTGTAATTGTATTAATTTTTCTTACAATCCAGCCACTGCCATAAGAATTAGAAGGGCCTCAAATTACCCCTGCCCTGTTAAAAAAAAAAAAATGTATGCATAAATATTAGATTGGATTTTAAAAATCTCAAGGAGATTGACCTTCCCAGAATTACATCTTGTGCTCTAAGGGAAATTGTGGATTATGCTAAACCAGTGCAAAAAACGGAGTTTGGAAGAACAGCAGCAAAGTATATCCTGAACTATCAGCAGTGAATAAACACGACTTATAGGTGGAAATATGTAGTCAGGTGACTTTCAAAGCGTTGTAGTCCAATTTAATGTATGTGACGTTTTCTAGTCAGTTGGTAAGGAAGCTGAAAGAAGAGCAGTAGATGTGATAAGAGCTTGTGGAGACAGCGCAAATGAGCAAATGGAGGGCAAATAAAAAAGTCTAGAGAACAAACCCAAACTAAGACCAAAACACAAATCATCTTTTCCAGAGTAAAGCCAAACCTCAAAACAAACACAAAATCACACATTATGACGCCCTAATGAGAATGAGCCACAGGCCTACAGTCATATCCAAAATAGACCTTATTACTGTTGCGAATAATGATGCAATCTTTCACTTATTCATATGTAATATAATGACCTTAGATGCAATTATACCCCAAAAATAAATACCATTTGTCTTTCAAGTCTTGCTAATTAAGCTATTTTGTCCAAAGTGAATCCTCCAAAATATCAAAATATAACAAAATATCTCAAAGAGATGTTTACTTCTGTCCAACATATGGGGTCATTTGAAGTACCTTGCCTAAGGGAACATACAGCATGAGCAGTTTTGCAATGAACTACGTGAGTATCGCCAGCGGGCTCCTTTGCCAAATGGTCTGTACGTTCCCCTCGGTTGGTAGCACAGTGTGTACGACGACTCCACAGCCCTCGCACTTAAAAGGAGACTCGGCTCATTAGCTCAAATCCCTTTAAATGACGCTGATGCTACTTTTGCCCTTTGTTTTTCTCCTACTCCTTTCTTTTGTATCCTGCTCAATAAAATGGGGCATTGATTCTCTCCTCTAGGTTTTGATTTTGTCTGAAGAGCAGGAAACATTGTTAGTGAAGTGTTGCATGCAAGAAGTGAAGGGTGCACATTTGCATCTAGATTATAACGCATTTTTTTTCGGACATTTTATCCAATTGCAAATTATGAAAATGATGCAGCCATTAAAAGGGTTTGCAGAAAATGTGCAAGCCTGCGCAGATGCATATGCACACACACATTTGATGCACACTAATTAGATGCAGACAGAATCACAGATGTTGATGCCAGAGGCCGACGTTAAAATATCATGCACAGTTTAAAGTGACGTCTTGATGCTTATATGTCTATCCCTTTTCTCTCCTTTCTATATATTCTTCATGTGTCCATCATGCTAAGATTAAAAGGGTGAAACTTACCCACATACAACCATAAACGGTACAGAAAAATGCATACCGAAATTGGTTTCGTTTCCTGACGACATCTTGTACTTTACACATTTTTGATATGTGATTAATATGAAATTAGCTTATCTTAATCCATATGTTTATAGAGACCTTTTAAAATAATGGTCACATGCAAATTCACAGTTTCCTAAAAATCATCTGTTTTGTATACCCAGACCAACGATGTGGCAGGAAACACATGGAATTGGCTCTACTTCATCCCTCTCATCATCATTGGCTCTTTCTTCATGCTCAACTTGGTGCTTGGTGTGCTATCAGGGTAAGTCATTTTTATCCTTTCACTAAAAGTCTAAATGTATATTTTGGCTCAGAATTAGAATTCTAATCAGAGCTATTGGAAGATAATAAGGATTAAACACATTGAGTACTTATATTGATTTTTTTATGGCACTCCAGGAGTGGTTCCTCGTTTCCAAGATCGACCTTTGTGTCTATCTCCAGGCATGATGTTGTTTTCTATTCTGTAACTTTGTGGCTTGCAGCTTGCAGCTTTCGGCGTAGCTTGTAGCATAGCTTGCAGCATAGCTTGTAGCGTAGCTTTGTAGCGTAGCTTATAGCTGTGTTGTAGCTTGTAACTTTGCTTAGCTTCATGAATTGGAGTGACACTGATGGTTTGATAAACGTGCTATTTATGTAATAGTTATTTGAATAACTCTGAATGTTACGTCAGGCCCGTTCTCAGCTCCTCGTTTGTGTATATGTCACGTTAGCATACCGTATCGTTTAGCCTGTTGTTGCTGGTTCATGTCTGTTCTTGGTGTTGGATTTTGACAAATAAATTTGCCCCAAAAGTGCGACTTATACTCCAGTGCGACTTACATATGTTTTTTTTTTTACTTTATTGTGCATTTTATGGCTGGTGCGACTTATACTCCGGAGCGACTTATAGTCCGAAAAATACGGTAATTGTGACTTGCATAGTTGCAAAATTTGAACGGAAGCAAATGTCAGATTTATTGATCCAAGAAACAGCACTGAGAAAGTAAAAAAAAAAAAAAAAAACACAGAATCTGCACCTCTAATCTAGGTGAACTTGCGATCCTTAAATTGTTTGTGGTTGTTTTGGGTTGGTAACCGCAATCTTGATGCGTCATGGCATGTCACACTGCAAGGTGACTTGTATAAATGAATTGCTACAAAAATTCAAACTGTGCAGCATCAAATTGCAGTCATGACCGTTTGTGTGATAAATGGCAATTGTATTGCAGGCACAGATTCCTGCCTACAACATTTCTGTTTTTCTTTACATTGAATTTTTACTTGCAATGTTAAATGTAAGCTGAAAAACGTTTTTTATTCCTCATTTCTGGTAAAGAGGAAAGAAGTTGAAAGATCACATACCTATGTATGTTTGTTGTTGGTTCTTTTTATTTTTAGCAATTGATTATGGTCCTCCTGAACATAGTTAGTGTCTTCTAGGGCAGCAAAAGCTAGCAACATTATGTGGAAATAAAACATGGTCAATATTTTTTTTTATCTATCTTGAAATCACCTTGTCAAATTCTTTTGTATGACATCCACTTAAGTGCGGAAAATAAACACATTCAATTGCTTTTAACCTTAAAGTGAAGGCAATCACTTTGCTGCAGCAGAAAAATACATACAATCTAACACAATATCCATAAACGTGGTTCTGTTCAAATTTTCATCAAAGCTGCCATACAGTATTTACTCTGCTGTTAATTGCCTTTTTTTCCAAGTCATTTAATCTGACATGCATTGTAAACGCAACAGAAGAATGTCTAGTGTAAAATGTGTTTACCCTTTGTGACAATTAAAGCATCGTGTCAATTCCACAGAGAGTTTGCCAAAGAGAGAGAGCGGGTGGAGAAAAGACAAGAGTTCCTCAAGCTTCGAAGGCAGCAACAAATTGAGAGAGAGCTTACGGGATACCTCGAATGGATCTGCAAAGCTGGTTGGCCCCATCCCTAAACCTGTGCTAATGATTAAATCCCCCCAAATCATGAAAATGTTACTTTTCTGTCTTCTGCAGAGGAGGTGTTGCTGGAGGAGGAGGAGGAGATTGCAGAGGAGAAGTCACCTCTGGATGGTGCGTGGTACAAGAGGAAACAAAATCTGCCAGGTACAAAATACTAAAAGTGCTTTCACACCAAATTACCTGGAACAAAACATTATTGTGGCCTATTTTAGTTTGGCATTCAGACAACAGCCTGTGTTTCTGGACCATGAAAGTATATCAGGTTGATTGACTGAATGATTTTTTTTCTTTTTTTTTGTGTGAAAATAATTTAAAAAAATTAAATACTGAGCTCCCGTATTGATAATACTGTTATGTTATTATGATTATGTATTACATTATTTCTCTCTCTCTCTCTCTCTCTCTCTCTCTCTCTCTCTCTCTCTCTCTCTCTCTCTCTCTCTCTTTTCATGTCCAACATCAGGTGATTTATTAGACAGAAATTTGACTGAAAGAAAAACCAAACACTGTGACAATGTGTTAGCGGCCACGTGCCAATTAAAATCCATATTACTTAGTGTTTTTTCCATTTCAAAGCTAGCGGGAAGGCAGAACATCAAAACAAGATTGATGCCTTCTCATAAAAATTGCCCATTCACTCACACTTGCAATTCGTTTTCTTTCAAACACACATACACACAGCTGTACCATGTACATATATTCTAATTATTTGTATCCTACTGTTGTTCTGCATCAATCTTTACAGTCCTGAAACGAAGCAAAATTAAGAAAGGTAAAAATGACCTGATCGGTGCTGAAGAAGGGGAAGATCCATTTGCTGACATCTCCTCTGTTGGTAAGCCTGACGTTGTTTTTCTGCACCAGCAGATCACCTCCAACCTTCACATAGTGTCTCCTCAAAAGTTGGCCTTTGGAATAAAAGCCACCTTAAAAGCCTGTCTTTGACAATAAATATAGCCATCCCGACTGACTCAGGTCTGGGGTTAAAGTGGCATGTTACGTCAACACTATAAAACCCGGTTACATATCCAACTTGCCTGAGCTCTGAGCATCACAGAAGCACTTCAACACCATCTGGATCTAGTATTAGAGAAGGAATGTATAATTAACTGTTTGCTTAATATATTGTTACCGTCAGAATGTGAGAATATGAATTCGGAAATTAATTGGCTTCACAGAAACAAGCAAAGAGAAAGTGTCGTTTGTCTGCAACTAGGGGAAAACATGATAATTGAAGATATTTTTGTGCTGCCACTACTTAAATGCTTGCTATAGAGTGGATATGGATAAGAGCGAGCAAAGCTAATGCAATCATCGTGCATGTTGAAACTGACCCTAACCCTAACCCTAACCCTAACTCTCTATATACAATATACACAGACACATAGAGTATACTTCACGTCTGCTATGGTGTCCCTTTTTGCTCTTTTGGAAATTTTGAAACCACATTTTTTGTTGTCATCTTGATTTGACTCACATTTTTGTGCTTGTGGGATTTGTGCAGCAAAAAAATAGTGATGGGCAAAACGAAGCTTCAAATTTGATTTATGAACCAGTTGTTGTGTTTGTTGACTCTAGATGGCAGTGTTGTATATAAACAAAGGGGTTAAAGTGTCTTTCCAGTTGAATAGAGTACACCATCAAGAGGAGCCCAAAATACTTACAGTTTCACGAGGCAAATATGAAGCTTTATTTACCCATAACTGCCGAAAATCAAAATGACTTGCCGACAGAGTCAAACGAAACTGTCGAGAATGAAAAACAATGCGCCTTTGGTAGCTTTTGAAGCTGTCACTCAGGTAGAATACAAAAGTTAAAGTATTGTACAAACCATTTTATGTCATGTTCAGCTCCCCCTGGTTCTCCCTTTGGTCGGGCCAGTGTGAAAAGCAGCACGAAGATGGACAGCTCATCTTATTTTCGTCGTAAGGAGAAGCGGACTCGTTTCTTTATCCGGCGAATGGTAAAAGCACAGAGCTTCTACTGGATCGTTCTGTGTCTGGTTGGCCTGAACACCCTGTGCGTGGCCATAGTCCACTACGATCAACCCGCGTGGCTTACAACAGCCCTGTGTAAGTCACACAATTTGCCTCAAATGAAAGCTGTGTACATTTATCAGCCTCTGTTATGTTGTCCATGTTTATAACAGACACAGCAGAGTTTGTTTTCTTGGGTTTGTTTCTCACCGAGATGACCTTGAAGATGTATGGCCTTGGACCACGGAATTATTTCCACTCCTCCTTTAACTGCTTTGATTTTGGGGTAAGTGAATCCTGTTTTTCTAACACCAGTGCAGATCGATGATCAGGTCTTAAGAGAGCGAGTGCTTCTTTCCTAATCCACTTGGTAAAATTAAGGAACTTTGAACTGCGGACCAACTATTCTCCCTCCTCTAACATCTAGGTGATTGTGGGAAGTATTTTTGAGGTGATCTGGGACATGATCAAGCCCGGAGCATCATTTGGAATCAGTGTGTTGAGAGCACTGAGACTGCTAAGAATCTTCAAAGTCACTAAGTAAGTTTCTCTCCACAAAGATAAAATAATATCACCAAACTATCATGACACAATTTATTACAAACTGCAGCATGATGTAACCAAGATTGTGGTGGAAACAAAGAGATTCGATGTCTTGTCAAAATGTATTCATATTAGATTTTGTTGCGATTAGTTGGGCACAGCACAACTTTGACCAATAAAGACTGTGTAGTTCCACTTTTCCTCTATACATGTCAGTTATGATAATATTCTGTTCAGCTATTAGATCTTTTGTTCTGTTTCCCAGCTTTGATCAGTAATTTTTGTCCTTGTTCTGTAACTTAGGTATTGGAACTCCCTGAGGAACCTTGTGGTCTCTCTTCTTAATTCCATGAAGTCAATTATCAGTTTGCTTTTCCTCCTCTTTCTATTCATCGTTGTCTTCGCTCTGCTGGGCATGCAGCTCTTTGGAGGACAGTGAGTAATATCTTGAACCTGTCCCACTCATACAGTCTGACTGATCTTTCTTCTCATTTCTGTCCAGCGCTTGATTTAATATACACAGAGACTGTGCTTGGCTCTTCTTGAGTTCTAATTAGTTCACTGTTCGTTTCATGCCTGCATACCCCCCCCCCCCCCCCCCCGACGCACACACACACACACACACACACACACACACGCACACACACACACGCACACACACACACACACACACGCACACACACACGCACACACACACACACACACGCACACACACACACGCACACACACAAATATACACACACCACTGGCACACGTACTGTACACAAGTGCTCATATTCTCCCTAAACCATTTCCCCACCCGACCCTTCTTGTATTGAGCCAGTGGCCCTGCGTGGCGCTGGTGACAGTCATGTTGGCGCAGCAGGAAGCTGGCAAAGTAGCAGCAGTGACTGTGGCTCTTTGATACCACTCCCAGCAAGGAGTCCCATGCTATCTAATGATGGGAGCACTTCATAATCCAGCTGACATTTAGTCCTGAATACTCAACTCACATATTAGTCTGCTTTTACAAGTTTTGAACCACTCTAGAATAAATGGTCCAAGTATTTGCAACACTGGCAAAATGTAATTGGTCAATTCGAAAGAATGCTCTAAGGCTAATTCTTTATGTAAAAGGACTTTAACAATGTGTCGTTTTTTTTTCCTGCTTGTTTTATGTATCCCTAAATATATATTACATCCTGAAAGAATATTGCTGCTCTTGGCGAAATCATTAGTTCAATGAAGTATAACTCAAAAAAAAAAAACCTGAGCTGGCAGATGACTGCTTGTAAACAGGTCAACTGTTTCTTTCTAAAGCACTTAAAATCAAAGGTGACAGCTCAGAAGCCGCACAGTGCTGACTCAGACTTGTGAGAAAGCATTTTAGTGATTATTGTTTCATTACTTTAGTCATCTTCCACAAAGAATTGTCTTGACGTTCTGATGGTTAAAGCTTCTCTCCATCGACTAGATTCAATCAAAACCAATTTGACCAGTATATTCATCCATACATTTTCTATAGTGCGTGTCCACGTCCACACTCGCGTTCTGACTGAGCTGAAAACCAGACCAAATGACTCAAAGCAAAAGGTGGTCGGTTTTATAGTTTGTATATAAAGCACTCGGCATGCTATCAAAAAAGAATAAAGAAGAGATATTTGTTTCAATCAAACTCTTCATTTATTCACCTCATAGACCTTTTAAGTATGCATATTGAGCCTTTCCCAGATCAATTTGCCTCTCCTCTAGAACCTCCTGATTTGATTTGTTTTTGATTTTCATGGGTGGTAAATTACCACTGGTAATCATCAATGGCAGAAAAATACTTTGTTCCATTAGGTTGACCTTTTAGAAACATAACATAATGCATAATATCCTTTTAAGTGATTCACTGTAAGTAGGAAAAACAACAAGTAGCAAAGAGAAATGGCTCTTTTTTTTATGGCTTCATCTTACAATGTGTTACATCTTACATCTTACAACCCAATGCTATTCAATCAGCTACATGCGGCCCAGAACCAAGTGGTACAGCTTGTGGTCCAGCTGTCCTGAAATGAATTGCATTCATACGGTGTTTGATACCGTGAACGCAACTCTTGTGTAGCCTATCCACATTGGCCACATTGTTTTTTTTATTTTTTTTTATGTGGTTACGCTAAAAACAGGAATAATGGCAAGAAGTAATGTGGAAAACACATGCCCGTAACAACTTTCGTAATGTTGTCAATGAAAATCGTTGATTCAGTCATTTGTATGAGCGGACTACATTTCTTGATTTGAAAATTCACCCCAACTAAATTTGTGACTGAATAGCCCTGATGTAACCAATTGTGACAGTTGTCGCAAAAAGTAAAATCCAATGACTAGAAGATGACTTTTACGTATTTTATTTTATTTGTAGCAGGATAATAGACTGATAGATGTACATACGTATAGTAGAAAAGTAGTATTTGTATTGCCCGCACTGTTGTCAAGTGGTCACCCACTAGTTTGTATGTTGCCACATACTGCTTTTGCTGGGTTTTTATAGTATTCACACCTTTAGTATGTGTTAAGCAGCCTTTCACTTCTATTCGGTTCTCCTTGGACTGACAGTCCTCACAAACACCACGTCTGGCTGCCTTGAAAGCAGCAGACTGTTGCTATGGCACCCAGTCTTCTATCAGTCAATGCCATCATTAGCACCACATCAGTCTCTTGTGATGGACAAGTGTGAGATGAGTCTGACGTCCTCACAGTGCTTTCAGCCAGCAGTGCACATTTGGTGGCATACATGTCTACACGAGCAACAAACAATGTTCGTTTTAAGTTTTATGAGTAAAAATAATTATGCTAAATAATAGTCAGTCTTTCAGGAAGAATGTTTTGTGTATAATGAGTAAAGCAACCACTAACACACTCAGGTCGACAATTCCTCATGAAAAAGGATCCTTTCAATCCTTAACAAAATGTTATGTAATGGCATGTTAAAAAAAAAAATCAAGGAAAATCACTTTTTTTATGCATCCTGAATTAATTTTTTTGTTCAGATATTATGTTCTTCCTGAATGCATTTTTTTTGTTCAGATATTGTTCTGGCACACAACACACCAAACATGTCTCTGTAAAATTGAGAATTAAAAGATAAACAGCTGGAGGCAGTGGACCGTCTCCCTGCTGAGACTCAAAGGACATCAAGTCTGTTTGTGATAAGCTTTGACAAAATATGCAGCCTTTACTGTAATGACTACAAAATAGTTTTTCGTGTTTTTTTTTCGTGTTTGAACATCAGGCAAACTCAGCCTACCCTTTTATATATATATATATATATATATATATATATATTATTATTATTATTATTTTTATATATATATATATTTCTCAGTCCCAAATTCATGAATTTTGTGGCAGTGCTTTCTTCAATTTTAACTCAATGCGTTTCTAACGACCAAAAGTACAACATCTAATAGCATAAACATTCACAAATATAAATGTGTTAAATTAGTTACAAACAGGTATAAATTAAATAAAATCAGGTCTGTTTGAGGAAGACCTGTTTTTTATTTTATATAATTGCCACCTTTTCCCCCCCTGCCCATTTTAAAATGTATAAATATGCACCATGTATAAACTGGAGGGGTGGCATTACCCAGTTGGGAGTTAAGACTCACGTGACACGCACTTCTCGAATTGATTTAACGAAGTCTCTGTGGGTCCCTTTTGGATGAGCACTCCCAATCCCCATTATCGCAGTAAACAGAGGTCAGAACTTACAAACACAGCAGCCCACCGTCTGTAGTGGACCCACTAATCCACAAGAGGAAAATAGGAGAGCCAATAGTGGGTGAGGCGTGTTAGGGAGGAAAAGAAGGCTTAGAAAGAAACGGAACAAAGATACGAGTGTGATGAAGGATGCCGTGATCAGACATGGGGGATGGGGTGGGGCAATAGTGAAAGGAAACGAGCATGCAGAGATACAATATAATGCCATACCAAGGGAGGCAAAGCTTATTGAATTACAGAAGATGCCGCTCCCCACTCCCTTCTAATACAGTGCATATGAGAGCAAAAGCTGTATGGCTGGCTGATAATGGTTTACCTCTCCTGAGTTATTGTAGTGTTTTCTATGTAAAAAAAGAGAATCTAGATTTTATGTATATGTAACATACCACACGTCTCAACATGCATTTATCGCGTGATCTTGTCGAGGGAAAGAAGCAGGCTGCAATTTGGTGTTAATGGCACAAGTGGTCTTGTGGTAATAAAGTGCACCACATCCTCTCCTCATTTTAATTTTCAGCCCCACATCTCGCACACATATAGAATCACTGTACAGTAGCAAAAAAGATTACGTCTGAACACCTCCCCGGCAGTGCCTCAGCTTGTAATTTTATCATTACTGAACTGCTTTAATTTTCTTTTGTCAGCAATAAAAAAAAAAAAAGAAAAAAAAAAGAAAAAAAAAAGAGTCATTTTAGTGACACAGTACAAAGCTTGACAGAGGAGAGATTATGTCATCACATTTATTTGTGTTTGTTGGCACGACTTGGAATGTACCAAACTTGCCTAAGACTTGATGACTCGTGTCAGATTGAATATGATTGGCCTTGACAGAATTCTACGCCCTTCTTATGTCATGCTGAATGAGTTGCTCCCTCATGCTAACTTTTCTCCTCCTCTTTTCATTTAGATTCAACTTTGAGGATGAAACACCAACAACAAACTTTGATACCTTTCCAGCGGCCATCCTCACTGTGTTTCAGGTGGGACAGCCCTAATATAAAGACTGTAACACACACACACACACACACACGCACACGCACACACACACGCACACGCACACGCACACACACACACACACACGCACACATGGGTTCATCTTGAAAATGAGAAACTCTTGACTTCATGGAAGCTGTAAGATTATTATTATCAGTCATGTTAATAAGAAGAAATTACTGCTCTGCGTACCTTTTGCCTCCTGACAAGATCACTTATAATCCCTTAATTAGTCTGTGTTCACAACCCTTTATGCTGCAAGATAATTAAGTTCTGTGCTGTACTCTAAAAGCCCAAGTGTCATTGGAATTCTCTTGACTCACTCAGATTTTAACTGGGGAAGACTGGAATGCGGTGATGTACCATGGCATAGAGTCACAAGGAGGTGTTCGCCGTGGAATGTTTTCTTCCGTCTACTTCATTGTCCTTACACTTTTTGGAAACTGTATCCTCTTATTAGTAAAAGCTAAATTAGCATATTGAGGTAATGCTTTTTGTTTGAATAATTGCTTAGGAGAAAAATATGTTAGGAAAATGTTTTGTGAATTAGAAGCCAAGTTAAAGTCTGAGAGTTTTAGTGGATGTGGATCACAAATTAAATGTTTTTTTTCCCTTTGGCCCATCTATACCAAAACGCATGAAAATCCTTTGGAATTACTTCAAATCCTGCATAAACTGGTCATAAAATGTGATCTGATCTGCTGCCAAGTCCCAACAACAGAGAAAGACAGTGTTGTTAAGCTAATACAACAAGAGCAATGTTTTTATTGAAGACCTTATGCAATGTGCAGGGTGAAAAAATAATGTGAACACTGAGGCTAATGTCCAAGAGCCAGGTGGTGTCAGATGCTAGTCAACCGAGGTCATCGATTTGATGTAATTAGAGGTATTGGTTTCACAAAGAATCAAATGGTTGTCATGAGACGACATGATAGTAATAAACTACTGCTGTCCCAATAAATAAATAAATAAATAAATAAATAAATAAATAAATAAATGAACGAATGAACGAATAAATAAATAAAAATATAAATAAATGAATAAATAAATAAATAAATACGTAATACATACATACATACATACATACATACATACATACATACATACATAGTACATACATACGTGCATACATACATAAGACCATAAAGTGGTCCAGTGGTGTTAGTTCATGAAGACTGGTCGTATGATTTAGATAAAAATGAGAACACATTTCGTAACCAATGTATGCAGGATTTAAGTATTTCCAGACCATTCACATAGTGTTTTATTCGTCTCCCAGAATAAATCCTCATTTTACCAAGACATTTCATACAATCCTCTGCTTCGGAAAGAATGAATCAAATTCCCACGGAGTGAGTCTTCTAAATCGGTTTCTTTGAGCAGCTCACCTTTGTTTTTTATGACGGTTTAGTCGGTAAATATGCCCTCCCAAAATGTCTTATGATGGGTGTAACCTGTGAAAAAGTATCTCCATAATTTGTCCTGAGTCGTGTTGTTTCTCAGACACCCTGCTGAATGTCTTCTTGGCTATCGCTGTTGATAATCTTGCAAATGCACAGGAGCTAACAAAGGTATGCTCAGGCTTTCTATTTTAATGAAATACATACAACTAACTGTGTTGCATAATACTGCAACTTGGCTACAGGATGAAGAAGAACAGGAGGAGGCAGCCAATAAGAAGCTTGCTCTGCAGAAGGCTTTGGAGGTGAAGGAAGTCAGTCCCATGTCAGCAGCCAACATCTCAATCGCGGCGTAAGTTTCTGTGCAACATTTTCTTCCACAACCATGATGAAATATTGTTTTTTCATTTAATCTGTTGTCATCATCCAAGCCCATCAAATATTCTGTGTGAGTTTGTTTTACGCTCATTTTCTCCACCTAGGAGAGTGCCCCTGTGGCTTTGACTGCCCCCCCCCCCCCCTCCCAGTTCACCTTAAATTACAGACAAGAGAGTCAGTATTACTTGCCACTGTTGTATTTTTATTTTCAAAATTGTCAGAGCTAAAACGTCATTGGAGCATCAGAACAGAAATTAAGAGAAGTAATTTGTAGAACAAGTACACATCACAGATTATTTATTTGCTAGTTGCAAAACGAGCTGTGCTCATGACAAACATCCATTAATGATTAACCTTGAGAAGATGAGCATCAACTCCACGGAATTTTTATGACGTTTAATTGACATGCTCAATTATGGATAAATATGAATCACAAATGTTTTGGTAATGATTGAAGTAATGATTGGTCAAACGATTGTTTATTTTTTGGTACAAAACAAGAAATTGTTTTCACATGTAAAAAAAAAATATTAAGACACATTTCTTTGAAACACGATAATTATGTAAGTTCCTTAATGGACCAAATTTTTTTTTATAACAATGCAAAAGTACTGTATAATTTGACAATTTTTCTTACAATTATGCAAATTTATAATTGGAGTGAAATAATCGTAATTGTAATTGAATTTTGATTAATTGCACAGCCCTGATATCATATAATAGGTAATTAATTAGTTAAATTATATATTATAAATTAAGATTATCCTTTAATGTGTCATAAAGGTTTCCAGGCTGGGTTTCTGAATCGGGCTAGATGAAACAAAGGCTAAAAATTGGGATATATATTGAAAGGCAGCTCCTATTTATTTGAATGGAACAAGCGCCGTTCGTGTACCACACACTTTGCTGTTCAATCCACAGCTACATATTAAATTACAAATACGGTTAAGTACGGCCGTAAAATACATTACACTGAATGTGTACTGTACTGTTTTTATGGGTTGGAAGAGCACTGCTATGTGTTGCTTGCTTAAAAGCCAGAAATGGATCTTTCACCTGTGTAAGAGCTCCTGTGTTTTAGTTGGATACAACTTGAAAAGTCACCACATCGTGGTTTCTATTTTGAATCACCACTAAACTATCGGCTGAGACTTGACCACTCGTGATAACACTGCTCGAGTGTTCAGTGGTATTGTGCTGCATCACTCAATATGAGGCAGTTCTAAAATGCATCACATCAAAACAAAAGACCTCTTAAATTTGGTTCATTTTTTAAGATAAATACTAGCTAGCTGCCTTATCCCTCACATACCCACTGTCATCATCGTTATTTTCCTATGCATTAGCATCCTGTGTTCTTCAAATGTTTGAAAGTGGATAGTGTGTTTAGACATTGGTGAGCTTGCCCATAAAACACTGTTTTTGTTTGAAATGTACTGTTTTTGTTTGCAAACTCGGGGTTTCATCTCATGGCATTTTCTTGACAAAATTAGCCATAATTTTAGCTAAAAACACGACTGTTTGAACACCACACAAAATCTTGTAGTTACAAATTCAACTTGAAAATGTCTTTGGAATGAAACTCTTGACTATTGTTCAGGTTCAGTTTCTGCTTTTCTTAACACGTTTGCTTACTAGTAGTAGTTGCACAGATTTGTCCTTTGGAGTAATTTAGAAGGGAACATGTGGACAGACTAAGTCTCCACCTTTTCCCTTCATATTTGTGTCTCATTTTTCTTTTGTTTTTTTGTTCTGCATGTACAGTTTTGTAAAGCAAAATCGAGATGCAATCTCTCGCAGGTCGTCCATCAACAGCATTCAGTCACTGTGAGTTATCACTCTATGTTACAATATTCTCCTCTTTGTCTCCTCTCCTCTGTCGTCCCCATTCAGACTCAATTACTCCCTATATAATTAGTAGTTTCCTACTCTTCCTCACTGGGGTTCCTCAAATCACAATTGTCTGTCTTGTCGTTAATGTCAGCAAAGTAGACCATTATTCAAATACATCATACAAAGCAAACAACTACCATAAATGTTCCTTACAAATGGCAAATTAGTAAAAGGAAAATTAAAAACTAAATCTTTCCAAAAGTATCAAATGTATTGGCTTGAGCCATAGTTACAACAGAAAAGTAAGCTACAGACATTTTTTGAACTTTTTGTTTAATATTTGAAAATGTTTTTCTATTTTAACACTGTCTGCAGTGAAGCCAATAACTTGCTTATTGCCATACTGCGTAAACATAATCATTGTTGTGGGGTGTCTGAATGTAGTATAACAGCTCAAAAATAAGTTTATGAAGGCAGACTATTTGACATCTCTTGAGATAACTCAAAGATTAATTTGGTTTATATGCCTCATGGGATTTTAGGCATGTCGCACATAAAGAATAATTTAATCTCGTCAGTGTCTTTGTCACTTCCAACTCTGGGAAATACAACCTTTTCGTGTTGCTTACGTGTGCGTGTGGAATCCTTTCCTTTGTGTCCTTTGCCTGTCTGTCTGTCTGTCTGTCTGTCTGTCTGTCTGTCTTCTGTCTGTCTCTTAGGAGTTATAGTATCTACTCTACCCCTGCTCGACGAATCTTGAGGTACAGGTGACCAGATGGAACAAACTTAAGTAACCAATAAACTACCATGTAAATAAATCATATAAACACAGTAAGCATTGATTTTTCGGGGGTTAAATGGAAATAAGAAAACCTAAAAAGCACATGATATAAAAAGCACAAATTTTACCCATTTGTGTCTTCATTCACGGTTGCCATACATGTTGGATACAGGCATGCCATGTCTGCAGAGGTTGACAGGATACTATATGGTTTTATAATCCAAAACGTTACAACGCTAGATAAGAAGAGTTTGGCATTCCCTCAGAACACTTTAGTATCGTTCTGTTGCTCATGAACATGTAGTAGTAAACACAGTAGACTCGTTACTAAGGCAGCAAACACTATAAAACATATCGTTTTTACTGAAGTCCCATTGGCGACATTCTATATGGTTATGAGCGTATTCAATCAAGTTAACAATAAACGCAGTAATCAGTCTCTCATCTTGAAGAAACACTGCAATAGCAAAAATACTTTTTTCTTAAGAACGCGATCTGTTGAATGTAATTTTTAGGGTACTTTATCACAGCAAAGGCAACACTTGCAGCAACCATGTACCTTTTTTTCCTGGATGGTTTAAAGATTGCTGGGGCCTGGTATATTTCACATTAATAGTGGATATACTGTATTCTACTTTAATTCTTGTGTCTAACTGTTTGTCGAAGCAAGAATGAATGAGTTTCTTTCAATTGGAAAGACTTAACTGGAAACAGACACTTACCTTAATGATAGGAATGTGAGTAGGGATATATATTTATTGATATAACTCAAAACAGTCCTTGTTACAGGTGGTAACTTTATTTCCATTTAAGTGTGTGAACATCGTCTTACATGAAAGGCGACAGGGAGAAATAGTCGCAAATGTTTCTAACCAACCCAATTCGCAGCATAAGTAAAGGGAATTGTTTTCACTTTGAACTCGTAAAAATGTGAAATACTTACACTTTATTGCATTTGACCCTTAGCCAGTAAATTACATTTTCTGTATATCATTATATATCATGTATGAAAAGTGCTTGATAAATAGAGCTTGATTGATTATTATACGAGGTTGTGGATCTATCTCGGCATGAAGAATGTATAAGAGAGGGTACTATCACAAGTGTTATCGAGTACACGTTGTTTGCTAAAGATTGAGGGATCGTCTAAATTGCTGGTGAAAATGGAAGTCTTTGGTATAAATAGACATTCGTTCATGACTATGGCATCCTGGGTGCATGCCGACATATATTCAGTATTGTAGTTTGGGGATTATGATCTGATTTCACTGTATTTTGGTTTCATGTATTTTCTGCAAAGCCTAAATGTTTTAACAGAACCCTTATTTACGTTTCATAGTGATGGGAAAATGAAGCTTCAGATTTACTTCATGAACCAGTTGTAATTTTTTGGCTACTCTCGACGGCACTCTGTTCGACAAGTACACTGACATTTTTTAAACGTCTTTCTTTAAACCATCAGTGCCATCTTGAGGCGTCAAAAACTACAACTGTTTCATGAATCAAATTTGAAACTTCTTCTTCCCATCACTAATATTACATAAGCATGGTCAATGAAAGCTGTCATGATGGACATTTGTGCTCTTCACCACTCATCATTTTGTGACATAATTTTGAGTCTATAGGGGCCAAACAAGTAGCTGTTGATATTGGAAATGATGAATTTAACATCAATGCTAGAGTTGGCCTGTCCGTGTGTGAACTGTAGGTGCCAAATTATGTTCAAACGCCATGTTTTTAAAAACATAGTAAAGGAAAGACATCTGAAATAACACAGCGTTAATTGTGACATCTCCATGTGGGATTTTGTGTGTGTGTGTGTCTAGTAAGGAACAGCAACGAACAGCCAAAACCATGTCAGTGTGGGAGCAGAGGACCAACCAACTGAGGAGACACAACATAAGAGCTAGCAACGAGGCTTTGTTTAATGAACTCGACCCAGAGGAACGCCTACGACTGTCCTCTGTTCTCCATCTCCATCCTGACATGATGACTCACCTGGATAGACCCCTTGTGGTAGAGTCCAAGAACAGCGACCTTACTAACAGGCCACCTGAAGAGGGAGAGCAAGACAGCACAGGAGACAACTTCCATTCGCACACCAGGAAGCACCATCGCCAACGGGACAGGAACGGCGAGGGCAGGGATGGATGTGATGGTCGTGCGACGAGGCATCACATTCATCACAGCCGGAGCAAAGATCACAATAGCAATGGCGCACAGACTAAGGAGAGGAGAGGGGAGAGTAGCCACAGTCGGGATGAGGGGCAGCGACGCAGGCGGCATCATCACACGGGCTCCCCGGAAGAGGAGATCTCTGATGCACGAGGAGGAGGGCAAGAGAGAGGGCATCGCCACCACCACTCACACCGTACAGCGAAAGAGGGAAATGGGACATTAGCTAACGGTGCCCATGGAGAGCGCAGAGGCCGGGGAAGGGGAGGGGAAGGTAACGGAGAGAGAAAAGGACGTTGCTCTCGAATGGTCAGAGCGCAGTCGACTCTGGATGGAGACGAAAGCAAAAAGTGCAAGAAAAGTCATAGGTACGTAAGACT
The DNA here is from genome assembly GCF_024217435.2 of Syngnathus scovelli. Taxonomy (NCBI): domain Eukaryota; kingdom Metazoa; phylum Chordata; class Actinopteri; order Syngnathiformes; family Syngnathidae; genus Syngnathus; species Syngnathus scovelli. The sequence goes on from NC_090859.1 coordinate 6,515,070, forward strand.
CCCAGTACAGATGCAAAATGTGTCCATGACGGCTTTATGATTCATGTGAAATGTAATTTATGAATCCCCAAATATTACAGTGGGACAAAAAAGTATTTAGTCAGCCACCAATTGGATTTTTTCCTTTCATTTTGTGTTCCTATGATGAATATAGACATCTCTCATCTTTCAAGTGGGAGAACTTATACGATTGGTGGGTGACTAAATACTTTTTTGCCCCACTGTATGTCATGTGATTTGTAGCTATACAAAATCAATACAATTCAGTCATGGGTATTTTATCATTTTATGAAGCTGTTTGCCTTTGGAGAAAAGTTGTGGTCAACCCCCTAAAGATATTGGATCTCATTTGACGAAAAAATATGTTGAAGCGCTATGAAACACCTGATCTCTTTCCTCAGGGAGATGCTGTCTGATGGTGAGGAGGAGGTTCTTGCCACTAGCCCTCTCAGTATTGGAGACAAGCAAGAGGACGCTGATAACCAAAAGAACTCCACAAGAGCCAGCCAGGCCGGCCTTAACAGCAACACAATTCACATCCCTGTCACCATAACTGCCCCACCTGGAGAAACAACCATTATTCCCAGTGAGCAGAGCCTTCATCACATCCCATTATGCACGCTTTTCAACCGGAGTCTTAGTATTTTCATCATGGAAATTAACAGTAATTTCAGGACGAGGAAGTAAACATAGCGGCTCAGCCTGCTTTGTTTCCTTGGCTGAAAATCAATTCACCTTTTGCTAATCATAACAACAATTAATCTACAGTCATATAGTCCCTCTTTCAATTGTATTCCCTTTGAGCCATAATATGCAATATTTTTTCACACTAGTGAACAATATTGAGTGCGGCAACTTTGGAGTCAGCGAGGAGAAGAAAGCTCTGGAAGAAGACGATGCTGTCAATAGGCCCCGGCAAATCCTCCCCTATAGTTCCATGTTCATTTTTGGACAAACAAACCCGTAAGTCATTCAGTAACAAGTGCCATTGGAGTTTTGTTTATTACCTCCTGATTATTGCATTTTTCAGCGTTTCCTATTTAACCAATTGAGAGTTGAAAAAGAAAGAAGAGGTCTTAAATTGTTCAAGTGTACCTAAGGAACTGTTTTGTGATTGTTGACAGGGTGTGAAAACACAACAATTGTATTGGAACACCTGCTGTATTTTCCGCACTATAAGGCGCACCGGATTATAAGGCACACCTTCAATGCATGGCCCATTTTAAAACTTTGTCCATATATAAGGCGCACCGAATTATAAGGTGCACCTTCAATGAATGGTCCATTTTAAAACTTTGTCCATATATAAGTTATATACATTTGGCTCGCGGGCCGGACTTTGGACACGCCTGCTGTAGTGGCTCAATATTGGTCCATATATAAGGCCCACCTAATTATAAGGCACATTGTCGACTTTTGAGAAAATTGGAGGTTTTTAGGTGCGCCTTATAGTGCGGAAAATACGGTAATTCCCTTAACGTTTGTAAAAAATATATATATATATATTCCTCTGTGCGGCTGATGCTGCACCTCAAGTTTTTTTGTATCGGCTCATGACAAACCAAATGAGTCATTTTGACTGCAAGGGAAACACTTATTGTTCATGGCTTGTTTGGGAGGCATGCCACTTGAACATGAGCTGTCTCTTCATTGTATGCTCTCTGACAATTCCGTGCGGGTGCTGTCACAGGGTACGGCGACTGTGTCACTACGTGGTCAACCTGCGCTACTTTGAAATGTGCATCCTGATGGTCATTACCATGAGCAGCATCGCCTTGGCAGCTGAGGATCCTGTGCAATCCAATGCACCGCGTAACAATGTGAGTTAGATTGTGAATATCAGGGTCTGACAGACGCATATTGACCAACTTTTTAAATTAGATTTAGAACGCCATGTTTGCAAAGGAATTTGCCCTTTTATTCTTTTATCACAGATCCAAAAATAATACATAGCTTGGAAGTTCACAAAAGCTTGTATGATTTAAAACAAAAATGTGCAAAGATGTGTGATCTGGTATTTTTCACTTTGACAGACTGGCAACCCCAAATAATATTCTGCAATGGGTCAGCATGATTTTGATATAACATTCATGTGTGCTTTTTGTCTTATTTGCGAGTTTTGGGACGAGTGGCTTCTGGTTGAGGAGAGTGCAATCATCTATGCGTTCACAAATTTCACAATTTCATTTTACAACATCTTTTCGAACGCTTGATTGTTTTGCAGGTGCTCAAGTATCTGGATTATGTATTCACTGGAGTGTTTACATTTGAGATGGTGATTAAGGTAACAGATATGCCAAGAAAGAATTACAGGAAGTTTTATTATGCTGAGAATCAAACAAAATAACTGAATAATTGTCATTTGTTTTTGTTTTTTCCTTCTTCTTCTAATATTATTGTTTTTTTTTCTCAAGATGATTGACTTGGGACTGCTCCTCCACCCTGGGTCCTATTTTCGCGATTTATGGAACATTCTCGACTTCATTGTGGTCAGTGGCGCTCTTGTGGCATTCGCCTGCTCGTAAGTTGTCAATTTTAATGTTCTAACAATGATTTCCATATATAAGCATATAAAAAGTTGGCAAAAATTGGCCGACATCAGTGCTCCCACCAATTTATTTGATAACATGGTATCAACTTGTCAGCGCTGACAAGTCACATGAAAGAAGTGAAATTAACATTTTTATGTCGAAATAATCTTGAACATTATATTCCTATTTAAGATAACATAAATAAAAATTAGCATCTATCTGTGACATGCAAATAAAGTACATGTGCAGTGTTTTAAAATCTATCTCTATATAGTCAGTTTTGTTACGTATGTGCAGACTAGCATTTATAACGGAAAAAAAACGAATTCATTGTTTGTGAGCGATAGAACAAGCTTCTTTTTTCAATCTAAGTATTGAATGTTTGCGAGCATTACATTTGCTACTGTGGTGATAGATTATAATGCAAAAGCTATTTGAATGTAAGGCACCAAGGTATGTATATTCTGATCCACCCAAATTAGATATGCATCACTCAGATTTATTTTTTGTAGTCAAATATAAACCTAAATTCCAATGTAGTTGGGATTATGTATATGGGCACTACCACACCTGTATAGCTGCTGACTGTTGAGCTTTGCATTCATAAAAATCTGGATGCTTTTTTCCTCTTTGGCTCGGAGGACACAACATCCATGTTTTCCAAAAACAATTTGAAATGTGAACTCGTCCGACCACTTTGTTGCAGGAATTAAATTCTAAATGAGACAATAGTTTCAAAACAATCCAATAAAGTACATGACCATTAAACATTTTTACTTTGTGTATTAATTTGAACATACACTGAAATTGTATTCTAAAATAAGTGTATGTTTTTTTTATGTTTTACACAACGTCCCAACGTAATTGGAATTTGTGTTTGGATTTGCTTGCATTTCTAACATCTCTCAAAATAATTGGGTGGCCTTGAAAACAGAGTCAATGATACCCCTGAAGCTCATACGGACCTGCAGTTTGCGTCTTAAAAGTCCAAAATGTATTTTCTATTCTCTTTAACTCTTTTCTGTCAGTTTTTCCACATCTGCCATTGTTTTCACATGGGCTCTGTCCAAAAATTCTTTACACTCACAGTGTGATCTCTTTCTGTTTTCTGTCACTTGGCTTTCTCCTCTTTTTCAAATTATAAATTGATACTTCTCTGTCTTTTACATGTTGTTGATTATTGTGTATTTGTCCCCCTTTTTTCCACATTTTTTTCCTTCCATCCTCGGTTTCTGCCTTGGATTGCTTTCAGGAGCCTAATGGGGTAATGCCTGAACTTTCAGTCTTTCAGTCTGTGCTTGTCTGTCCTATTTGGATCTTCTGTTTTCCTTCCTGCCCATCATCTGCAGATTTAATCAATTTATCTTCTGCAACCTCACAGCAACAATGAATGTTTCTGTCTAACTCATATCAGTAACAACCAGAGATACTGGCACACGCGTGTGTGTTTGTGTTATAAGAAAAATCAATTTACCTGTTTCTTTTTATCTGATTATGTTGGCAGCTATGACCTATTGTTGCTGACTGAGACAAACATTTTAAAAGCTGCAGCTATTATAAGAGCATAAGCATTAATGTAGATGCAAAGGATGAGTGCTGAATTTAGCATACAAAATAATCAAACCGTGCATTTTCATAAAAATGCAAATCTATAGTAAGTGAAATTTGAAAGTTTTGTCAGTATCTCTGTGACCACTAATGCACGGGCCTGCCCTCATATACTAGTACCATTAGTAAGTCTCTAATTCACTCATGCAGGTTATCAGACGCAAACATTTCCTCTTCATAAACCTGTCAACGTGCCTCCCAACTTCTTTCAATCATTTGGTCACTGGGTTCATCATCATTTACCGCAATTTATATTCATGGCGGTTATAGTTTATTGCAAGACTTACTATAATGATGTTTCTGAGCTGTACTACTCAATAACCATCATCAAGACTAGAAGAAGTATGTAATCCTTTAGCCATGTTTATGTCAACCTATTTGGCTAAATGAAGCATATTCATGAGGAGCACAGAAAGAGAATAGGCAACGTGCGGTAGGGGTATGATGAAATTAATTCTTCCGACCTGTTTTCAGCCATGTTGTAGAGAACATATAGGTAGGTGTGTAAAAAGATGTGTGTGTGTGTGTGTGTGTGTGTGTGTGTGTGTGTGTGTGTGTGCGTGTGTGTGTGTGTGTGTGTGTGTGTGTGTGCGTGTGTGTGTGTGCGTGCGTGCGTGTGTGTGTGTGTGTGTGTGCGTGTGTGTGTGCGTGCGTGTGTGTGTGTGTGTGTGTGTGTGTGTGTGTGTGTGTGTGTGTGTGTGTGTGTGTGTGTGTGTGTGTGTGTGTGTGTGAGTGAGTCCTTTAATTAAGTTGCTGGGGTCATCATCTTAACCCTTTGTCACCATTTTATTTGAATCATACAAGAATGTGAAAACTCCTTTTCATTCACTTTACTTCTCATCTGTTGTCCTTTTTAAACCTGCTATACGATGTCATCATTTAAATAGCCACTGCTATACTTTCACGACATAGTTATCTCTTTTCATAGTTTATATGTATTGTATTTTGTTACAATCATTTGCTCTACATTTGTTTTTTGGCACTTTAGGGGTTTGGGTGTTAATTCATTGTGTGTGTTTGTCTGCTTATCATTGCTTTTTTTTCATCAGATCGCAACAAAGCGTGGCCAGGTGGGAATAGTCCTTATCTACTTTTTGCCTGTCCACACTCCTTTCCCTTCTTTCCTACATGTGAAGCAAATAATGCTTCTCTTCAGGTCTTCTTTTGTCGTTGTTGTTCTTTGGCCTCCATCCCAAGGTGTTTGGCAAATGACCATGTCTCCCTCTTCCCTTGTAAGAATAACAATAGCTCCTGTCCCAATATTTGAACATCAGGACAAGAAGACAATATTGGGAGCTCCTTCTCCTAGCTTTCAGAAGGTCAACATGCAGTTAATATGTTGGATTGAGTTGTGACTGAGCGTCACTCAGCAGGTATCAACAGATATCATGAGGTATCGTATCGGGCTGATACCGGCCTAGTTTCAATGTATCAGTTACTCCCGAATGCTGCTGATACCAGCCACAAATACACTTCATAATTAAAAACGTCCAACATTGAGTAAGTCCTCCATGCCAGTAGTTGGCGCTGCACTGCAGCATTTTGACATATTGCCAAAACATTGTTTCAGAAAGAAGAGAGAAGTCTATTTTTATCATGATCTGACTGTCATTGTGTTATTTAAAATTGTATGTGTCCAAACTATGATCGATATCTGTACCCAGTGATGATACTGCTGTCCACTCACAATTGTGAATGCTCACACTGGTGTCAGTCTGGAAAAAACCTGTCGTCAAATATCCTAAATTTCAATAATGATAATGACCAGAGAAGATTAAACCTGGTTACCATTTTACAGAATGAGGCATTAAAGCGTACCTGAGTATGTCAACTCAGGCTTAAGAGGGTGTGTACGTTAAATACCTGGAGCCTAGATTCTTTACTCAAACACTGCTGACCTGCTGAAAGCTATTAGGAGACTGTGTTGCCATTTTCGTGTGTTAAGGTCCTTCAATAACAATTAAGAGCTGGCATTACCTTTTCAGCGTGCATGCCTGGGTAGTCGAGTAATGTGAGCATGAGCAGTGCATGTCATTTTTTTAGACTGTAACTGAGGGACCAGTGATGGAACCATAAATCTCCCTTTCTTTGAGCCTACGGTACCTTTGGACCACGTGTTACAACATGTAGATCAAGGTCACCACTCTCATCTTTGAGCGTTATCGTAGAGTTGTTGATAGAATTATTGTGAAACTCAAGGAGGCTTTTGAGGTATACACATGGCAACACATTTTTTTTTTTCCAAGTCGGACTATTAGGTGCCATAACAATTCTGCTGCCAATATGTTAAAAGCTATTGGAACGCCATCTGACTGGTTGTGATAACCTAACGGTTGTATTATTGGTACGTTCAAATTTTCAATTCAGAATAGCATAAAACCTTTTTACTTTGTAAAGACAGGTAGATAGCTCTTCGTGCCAATATTGCAGCGTGTCGCCCACTATGACCCAGAACTACAAAGGAGATGGAAATGTATTATTGGCTGGGATAATTTCACCAGTAAAACTAGTAGAACAGTTGGCGGCAGTTGAAGCTGTATCTCTCACTCCAGTTTGTGCTGCTTGGCTCCAGTCGGTGTCCTATCACAAAATTCTTGTCACGTTCGAGGCTGCGAGCACATTGATCCAACCTGTAGTATTTGCTCACCATTACTATTTTATTAGTCTTTGTGTTTTACGTGGGTTTAATTACCCTAATGTGTTGTATACTCACCATACAATAACAATGAAAGCTTTCTATTCTACTCTACTCTATGTTCAGTTCAGGGTAGGTAGGTCAGTGTTTCACTTTTCATCTAGTAACAGCATTAATTCTTTAAAAAAGGTATGTGACATTTTTATAAATCATCAAGACCCGATGTCACCAAAAAGTGCTTGGGGAAAAAAGGAAGTGGTGTTTAAATGTTAGCAATGTGTCATGAATTAAGAAAATTATCAATATTTTATATTCAACAACATTTTAAATCAATAGTGGGGAAAAAATGACCCCTTGTTTCAAACTCAAAACAATAGAATGTCCTGTGATCCGTTTTTATGACAAGAAATTAGGCTACTTTGCAGCCTCAAGTTTCTTAAGTGTGAACCAAATTATAAAAAGACTGCAAGAAAGTGTGTGATTTCACATGTTGCGTAATTAATGCATCGTTAATGAATTAATTGCATTAATTAATTGAAGAATTACTATTTTGGAATGATCACAAATATTGGCACAGTATGATCCTCTAGGTGAGCGTACAAACTGGATTTAACTTTGTCTAAATATCTCAAAAATGGATTATATGTTGCAGCATTAGTCAAAGCAAGCTGCCTTTCAAAACTTTCAAAGGAGTTATCCTTCCATTCCTGCAATAAACTATAGTGTACAGCATGAGAATCATCAAATCATCAAATGCGGCAATAGAGGGGATTCCATTCTATGTCATCTAATACCGTATTTTCCAGACTATAAATCAATCTGGAATATAAATCGCACCAGCCATAAAATGCATAACAAAGGAAAAAAAGACATATATAAGAGTATAAGTCGCATTTAGGGGGAAATTTATTTGATGAAATCCAACGCCATAAACAGACATGTCATCTTGAAAGGCGATTTAAAATAAAAATAGAATAGGCACGGTATGGAACGGTACGGTATGCTAACGTTACATAAACAAGGAACTAAGAACTTGCCTGACGTAACACATTAAGAGTTATTCAAATAACTATAGCATAAATAACACATTTATCCAACCGTCCGTGTCACTCTAAATCATTAAATCGAACAAAAATGTCATCCTCTGTGTCACTTATAAACAACTTAGTTAACCTCGGAAGTAGAAGATGCGGCGCTTCCTCTTCTACGTCGCTTATGTCAGACTCATCGTCAGTTGGAGTTCCAATTATTCCACAGACTTAGAGCGCCCTCTTGTGGTTTAGTGTGAAAATAACATGTGAAATGATATAATGTGTGAATGATTTCACACAAAAGTTGCTCCTGAGTATAAGTCGCACTATGAACTGTGAAAAAAAACTACGACTTATAGTCCAGAAAATACGGTAATTGAGGCAGAAATCCCATTTTTAACGGTCAGAGCACATCTTTCTGAAAAGAGGTCAAAGACATCTGGCATGTGGGGATCACACATAAGTAGGGTCACGAGTAACAGACATGATCAAACAAAAATGGGGTCACAAGTATGGCGGATCTGGGTCCATTGTCACATTCTTATACAAAAGCTCACATGCTAATGCATCGTTTTCAACAACTTCCAACAAGATCCATAATATAGATTCTGCAACGTCTTGCACCTCAGCTAGACATGCTGTAGTGAATGATATTATGCTAATGGTTAATTACAGGAAGTGCTTTTATGTCAGCTACTATGTATGATAAGGATTTATTCTATGTGATAGAACAACGTCAGTACAAAAAGTGGTTTGGGAGATCCATAAGGAGTTTACATTGTGCCGTATGGTCACTGTTTCAAATGAAAATATCTGAAATGACAACTATCTAAGCCAGAGGTGTCCAATTAATTTTTTTCGCGGGCCGCATTGTAGTCATAGCTTCTTTCGGATGGCCATTATGACTGTCAACCCAAATAAATGTATGAGCACCTCATATTATATACAGTAAAAGCTACAAAACAAACTGACAAATAACTCGTTTTTAAATCAGACGAGTAAAAGCTGGTCAAATATTTTTTTTAAAAAGATGTTATTAAAAGTGAAGACAATTTACAATTCTAGTAATGACACACAAATTTGATGCACAATTTGTCTTCGCGGGCCACATAAAATGATGTGGCGGGCTGTATCTGGCACCCCCAGGCCTTGAGTTTGACACCTGTGATCTAAGCGTTGGTATGCCCAAGGCAGTTTGTTAAGGATTTTACATAATACCTTGTAGTTGGAGTCAGATAATCTGTGTAGCTGTGAGTGTGAATGGATTGACTGGCATCCATTCCAAATGAATGGATGTATCAGTACATTAAGTATGAGGAATATTAGGACAGCTTTACAGATTTTAGCATTACCGCATGACAAGGAGTGAACTGCTCTGTACCTGAGAAAGCAACTTTAGAAATATCAACAAAATAAAGACCTGTTTAGCAAACTTAAGTGACAATTTCACTTGTAAATCACAACTGTAATCACACTTCAGTCAATATTCCAGCTTTGTCTCATTTGACAATTGAGACAAGAGAGCAGTTCCATCAGGCACAATAAATACATTTTTCATTAAACCTTGCTCTCGCCCCTGTCCTTCACCAACATCAGTCTTTTAGTGAGTGATGTACACAATCTAAGAATCCAAGCATACACAACTCCTCCTCAATAGAACTACATTAAAGGTGCAGCGTTAGCCAAAGACTCATGATAGTGGTTCCTGCAAAGAAGTTTTTACCTCGACAAGAGGTTGATTCTTTGCTGATATACTGTAGTATTTTTTTGTTTGTTTCTCAACATTTATGTTATTCTACAGAAACCTTGTTGAAGTTGTTAATACTACAATTGGAGTGTAAATAATATTACATAAGTCATTCTTGACTGTGGAAGTGGTACAAATGTATAATCACGTAAAACTATTTATTAGTTAGCAATGAGTGACTTCCATGAACACAATATTTTGAAATATTAACAAAACACTACATGAAGCATGACATAACGTATCAAAATTGTGATTTTTTTACCATCAAATATACTTTGCACTGTTCCTGTAGACTTTTCTGTGGTTGCTGTAGAATAACATTTAGTAAACCTCATGTAACTGTATTTTACTACTAACAGATCATAAACAGGTATTTCACTTTGTGTGGAGTTTTTCTCTCATGTACTGCAGTCAGCCACTCTTGAACGGACAAAGGAGGCATTTTGAAAGGTTAAAGGGTTTAATGACAATGCGTTATTCAACATCTCACAAATTTACTGTCATGTCAATCTCCACAGAGGGACAAAAGGCAAGGACATCAACACCATTAAGTCCCTGAGGGTCCTCCGAGTCTTGCGGCCACTCAAAACCATTAAACGTCTGCCCAAACTAAAGGTATAGTAATCCAATTATGACTCATCAAGCTCATTGAGGACAAGACTAATGGCAGGAAGTGGCAACGCCATGCTTATATCCGGTAGACGTGTTGATGTGTGTGTTCCACCCCCCCCTCCAAAAGTATCGTACATATCCAACTCAGGATAGATTCATGGTATGAGCCAAATAAATATTTTCTGTGGCTTCTGTGCGGAGTGCCTTGATTAAAAGGATATGATAGTGTCACCCTGGTGCTTGAATACTAAAAGGATTCTTTTCATGCTGAAGATATAAGCTCAATAGAGTAACAAAAGAAGCGTGGCTGAGCGAAATGGAATTTGGAACGCTAACGTGATTTCTTCAATGAGAGAATGATAGACAGGCTATTAGGAGAGAGGAGAATAGTACTTGGCACACTATGTAAAAAACTTGATCGTGATCAACCATGCATGAGAATATTTATGGGCTGAGTTGCACAGATGTCACAATGTATACACAGAGCAATTAATCCCCCTCACAAAACACCCAACACAATCTTAGCAGAACTCTGAGGACAAATATTGATGGACTATTTGTACGGCAGCTTCCTCATTACTGACATCTGCGTTGTTTATTTTTCCAGGCTGTGTTCGACTGTGTTGTGAATTCTCTGAAGAATGTTCTCAACATCCTCATCGTATACATCCTCTTCATGTTCATCTTTGCTGTTATCGCTGTGCAGCTTTTTAAAGGCAAATTTTTCTACTGCACTGATGAGTCCAAGGGTCTAGAGAAAGACTGCAGGTACACCATTTACAGTATTTTAAACCACCGATTGTCAACCGGTGGTCTGCGGCCCTCTAGTGTTCCGTGGCGGTATTACTATTTGGAAATGGAAAATAATTGTAACATTTTTAAAAATAAAATGGATTAATTATTTCAACATGTCATTTACCCATCCAAATTATGTCAAATGTAGCTGAGATTTCAGAAATAGACATACGGATGCAAAGAAATAGCCTCTATAGGTTTATCCTCCTTCGATACAAAATAAAATAATATTTCGCCAAAGCAGTGGTCCCTTTAACCCCAGCCAATAAAAGGCTGACTCTAATCGAGCGTCTATAACAGGGGTCGGGAAAATTTTTGGCGGACAGAGCCATACATGCCCATATTTTACAAATAATTTCCCGTGCGAGCCATACCATTTTAAAAAAAAACATAGGCTGGATACAATTAAATGCATGTATTTTAATTAAGACCAACAATTTTTTGAGTGTACGAATGTATTCTTTTTAATGTCATCAAAAGAGCCATATCTGGCTCGTGAGCCATAGGTTCCCGACGCTTGGTCTATAATCTCATCCTCATCTGCTATTTATTTAAAGTTACATTTTTTTGGTCTTTCTTAATTTCAGTTGAGCCTCTTACTTCTCCCATTTCCCTCAGGGGTCAGTTTCTGGACTATGACAAAGTGGAACGCGGACGTGACGTGGAAGCTCAGCCTAGAGAGTGGAAGAAATACGAGTTCCACTACGATAACGTCCTATGGGCTTTCTTAACGCTATTCACCGTCTCCACGGGAGAAGGCTGGCCTCTGTAAGTTGGGATAATCATCATATCCGTGCTGCATATTACCATCATTCATGAACAAGAGCCAAAGTAGAACCCAGTGAGGCTTTGTTAGTAATTTGTCTTATGCCTCACTCAATTTGCATAATCAGAAAGTCAGTAGCAGTAAGCGATTATCTCCATTCGTGACATGCAGTATCTTAATTAACAATACCTGGACACATCTGATATTTCGTTTTAGATTATAACTCAGCGTTTGCTCTACAGCATGTGTCAAACTCAAGGACCGGGGGCCAGATATGGCCCGCCACATCATGTTATGTGTCCCGCGAAGACAAATTTTGCTTAGACTTTGTATCATTACTAAAATTCCAAATTGTCTTCACTTTAAAAAAAATAGATATTGCTTGCAATTTTTATTACCATATGTCTTTTTTAAAGATTTGAACAGTTTTTACTAGTCTCTGATTTCCAAACTCGTTATTCATCAATTTGTTTTGTAGAGTGCACCGTATATACAAGACGTTGACAATCATAACAGCCCTCCGAGGGAAACTATGATTACGATGTGGCCTGCGACAAAAAATGAGTTTGACACCCCTGCTCTCCAGCATGCACTGGATTTCTACATAATTGGTGTTTATGAACAAATGTTATTGACTTTCAGAGTGCTGAAGCATTCAGTGGATGCCACCTATGAGGACCAGGGTCCCAGCCCAGGTTTTCGCATGGAGACATCTATATTCTATGTGGTGTACTTTGTAGTGTTCCCATTCTTCTTTGTCAACATATTTGTGGCTTTGATTATCATCACTTTTCAAGAGCAGGGAGACAAAGCCATGTCTGAGTGTAGCCTGGAAAAAAATGAGGTAGGAACTTTGTTTGATTGAGGCTCCTTTTATTTACATTATTTGCTTGTGATCACAGAACATTTGTAGTCTCATTCCTTTTTATATAACCACACTTAGAAAATAATTTTTATGTAAGCATCTGACTTTCTTGGTTTATAAAGGCTGATTGGTTTTATTTTGGTTGGTGTACAGCCTCTTCAGCTGTAAATAACTGCACGCAATTTTTGTTATGTCCAGAGGGCTTGCATTGACTTTGCCATAAATGCCAAGCCGCTGACAAGATACATGCCTGAGAACAAGCAATCCTTCCAGTATAAGATGTGGAAATTTGTGGTATCACCTCCATTTGAATATGCTATCATGACTTTAATTGCCCTCAACACTGTCGTGCTGATGATGAAGGTAAGTTATAGAAGGAAGGTATTCCTCAGAAAGTTACATCACATGAATTGAAAAAACGTATTTGTCAAACTTGTCACATAAAAAACAATGCACAATGGCAACAGCTCATTTGCACCTAAAAACATTGACCAGTGAAAGAGCTGTATCAGAAATCCTCAAATTTCCAACACAATCATGACAAAATATGGTATTTTCTTTCTTTTTTTTTTTTGTACTGAAAAATAGCAAGGGATGTTCAATACCACTTTTTTCCAGACAGATATGAGGAAAAATACTCAATTCATGAGGAGCCATCAACACCGATACCAAGTACCGATTCCACTAGTACTTTTGATACCTCCACCTAGAATATAAGACAGATACCTAAGATACCTAAAATAGAAATTTCTATCCCAATACCAATTTTTTATTCTTCTAATTTGTAGTTAATGTATTGTTTCTGATCCAAAAATGGCCACTAGAGTCTGGATAATTCTGGTATCAGATGCCATCGTATGTAGCAATACCTTGAAATGCGGCTGGTATGGGCACTGATACCATTACCTAGTATGGGTATTTGTTGAATATTTTTAGTGTTGTAGACTAGTGTGCCATTATGTTTGGACGCAGACCCATCATATATTGTGGAACCCTGAGATAAGAGACCATGAGTGAACCATTTGAAAATATATTTTAGAGTAGGCAGTACATACATCACAAACTTCATATGACAGATTGCTGCAGTTAAATTCAAATTGAGGGTGCTACCTTCACCCTTTGCACCACTGGGCACTGTAATGTTGCAGATTATAAACACATTAATTGTTCCTCAAAATCTTTCCATTTATGTGCCGTTTGCCATTCTTTCTCAGTTTTATGGAGCACCCGACCTATATGAGTCCATGCTGAAATACTTGAACATCGTCTTCACTGCCCTCTTCACTCTTGAGTGCATCCTTAAGATTATTGCCTTTGGTCCACTGGTGAGAATGAGCCCCTTTGCACTCACTCACTCACTCACTCACTCACTCACTCACTCACTCACTCACTCACTCACTCACTCACTCACTCACTCACTCACTCACTCACTCACTCACTCACTCACTCACTCATATTTTCTTTCTTTCTTTTTTCTTTTTTTCTTTCTTTCTTTCTTTCTTCCTTTCTTCCTTTCTTCCTTTCTTTCTTTCTTTCTTTCTTTCTTTCTTTCTTTCTTTCTTTCTTTCCTTCCTTCGTTCCTTCCTTACTTTCTAAAACAATCCCAGAGAATGCTTAAATCATCTCATTTCAATTTGCATTCTTTAGTGGTTAATCCTAAAAAAGCAAAGCAAATTAAGAAACCATCAGAAAGTACTGCTAAGGGGAACATTATCACAAAATACAGAGTTTTGGTCTCAAATTCAAGATAAAAATGGAAAGTATTCATACCAATAAGTACGGGTAAGAAGGCAAGAATTCCAAGCGACATTAATTTTCATTTCCACATGGAGCCATCTGGTCTACATGCAGTGTTTCATCTCAAGCGTAGGTCCATTTATTAATTTGCACCCAATTTCTTAATTTCCACACCAGTTATCTCCACCTGTTTTGTTGTTGCCTGCAGCTTTCAGCGTCTCCCTCTAGAAACCGTATCGAAGACGCCAGACTCTACCTTTATACAGCATATGCCAGTCACTGCATATAAAATGTGACTATTTTTATCTCAATACCTCTTTAACAAAACGTTATGCGTTTTAAGAAAATATTTAAATTGGGAGCAGTCCGATTCCGCTGCAACTGCAACAAACAGTATACATATGACTATTTCCTAATGTAAGGGAACTGAAAAAGGTGGCTTGCTTTGTATTTCAGAATTACTTGAAAGCAGCCTGGAATGTGTTTGACTTTGTAACGGTGCTGGGAAGCATCACAGACATCCTGGTGACAGAGATTAAGGTAAGCCATGCACCTCATGGGCTGCACCCTCAGGATCACCAATCCTTCAATGGTAACATGAGTACACTGTCTAGCAACTGCAGTATGAATTTACCCACAGCAGAAAGATGTGCAATATGCAATTTTTGTACTTGGCTAATGAAAGTTATCAACATTAAATGGCATCGTCAAAATTTAGCCCTTCATCAAGGTATGGTTTTCTATAACTTGGATCATCCAGGCCTTTAATTGTTCATTTTGACCCATTGATATTAAAATCGCTAATGTTAGTATTCAACTACTGTATTCAAATCGCTTGTCATCATTTTTCAATTAAAAAAAAAAAAAAAAAAAAAAGCAGCAACATTACAACTGATGCCAGTAATGGAAAAATTGATCGAATGGACGATTGAGGCAGGTTACTGTGGCTTTCTATGTGGCAGATGTAGTTTCTTTCTTTGTGTGCCTTTCTCATCATGTGATTGTTGGTTTGTGCTCTGTCTCTTTTCTCTCACACTCCTTTCTCTGTTTCTCTTGTCACTCTTTCCATCATCTGCTGTCTTTCCTGGCGCCTGTGCCCTCACTCTGCTCCCCCCATGTGTCACAACTGACACAGACGGTAAGTGGCTTTTCTTGTCAGCTGAGGATTCTTTCTTCTTTTCCTTCCCAGTGGTTTGTTTTCTCTTTCATGAAAAAAAAAAAGTGTTTCCTCACTGTGATGTATTGCTGAGATTTGAGAGAAGATGGATGGCAATTTGATAAAAGTAATCAGTGAGCTTTATCTTTAGAAAAATAATGCTGCAAAATTAAGGCTTGATCTTCAAGTGAATGGTGTTGTGTTTGGGTCTACAATGTTATATAAGTTGAGCAGTTGTTGAATTCATTATTTTTATTATATTATTCTAAAATCACCATCTAATGTTATAATGCAGTTGTTTTTTATGTTAGAAGAAAAAACTTTGGTATGGACCAGATCTGCCAAAATTTAAATAAAAATGAAAATTAAAAACAAATAAAACAAATATAAACAATGGTATTAATGGTATTTTTGTTGTTGTATTGTATTTAGTTCAATATACGTATACGTATATATTCATATTTATTTGTAGTTTAATTATGTATTGAATATTTTGTTGTTGTTTTCATTTCCAGATATTTTTTAAATTACGTTTTTCTAATATATTTTTGATACTCATTTTTATTTTTACTTTTTATCTCTTTGTTTTGTTTTGTTTTTGACAGTTTTGGTCCTCCATAGTTTGGAAGTTCAAAAGGGTACAAGAAAATGAAAGTGAAAAATATAACGAATATTTTAAGAAACATGAATATGTATATTTATGAATAGGTTATGGCTATTTTCAGAGTTACCAAATCACATTCAAACAAGATATATACGTAGCTGCAAACAGTTTGTCTGATGTCCCAAAAGTATGTTTGATAATCTTGATCATGATTATATATGACCCAAGTAAAATGTTTTGGTATTTGGTGAGACAACAACATACATCACTAAAAATACACTAATGTTAATGTTGAACTGTAATGATATTTTCATTCATCATGGTGAATACTTCGTACCTTTTATATTGTACTAAAAATACTAAACTGTCCTTTACGATGGAAATAATGAGGCGCACGGTTGAGATGAGGTGAACAGTGTTTCTGTTGTTTCCATGGTTACCCTGGATTGTAGTTGTCGCTATAATTGTTGTAACAAACAGGGTATTAAATTTTTAAATAACAATACTGCTTATACCAACCATTTATGTTATTTGTAGGTTTATAAACGATTGGCTCGCGATTACCGTATTTGCCGGTGTATTGGTCGACCTTTTTCGATCTAAAATCGACCGAAAAAAATCGACCTCAACTTATACACCGAGTCATAAAATTTAACTTCGTATTCATCGCTTCAAATGTGATGGTAACCAAGGCCGTTTCTCATGCATCTCATTGTGCGTTGCACTTAGAAAATTTGAACCGGGCGGCGTGCGCGAGTGCGCGGCCCGCTGGAAGTTGAATGAGGTGCCGCGATCTCCTCCGCGGTGCTTATAAACAGCCGATCCGCTCGGCGGGGGCTATTTTCGGCCACTTGGCGCGTGCGCACGGCCTCCCGGATGTGCCGGGCGGGCGCGCGAGCTCGCCGGCCGCTGGAAGTCGAATGAGGCGCCGCGATCTCCTCCGTGGTGCTTATAAACAGCCGATCCGCTCGGCGGGGGCTATTTTCGGCCACTTGGCGCGTGCGCACGGCCTCCCGGATGTGCCGGGCGGGTGCGCGAGCTCGCCGGCCGCTGGAAGTCGAATGAGGCGTCGCGATCTCCTCCGCGGTGCTTATAAAGTGCCGATCCGCTCGGCTTGGAGCTATTTCCGGCCTCCCGTTGGTGCCGGGCGGCGTGCGCGAGCTCGCCGGCCGCGATCTCCTCCGCGGTGCTTATAAACAGCCGCATGCGCACGGCCTCCCGGAATTTGAACACATTTCGTCAATAAATTTCGCATATTGAATTTTGAAGTTTAATATAATGCAACAATTGAGCTCGACTTATACAAAGGATATATCATAAAATCGTAAATTTCCGTCGAATTTTAGGGGGTCGACTTATACACCGAGTCGACCTGTACACCGGCAAATACGGTAATTCAGGGTGTACCCCGCCTAGTATATCAGCTCATATGTGATCTTGTTTTTTGTGTGCCTCTAATATGTACTTTTGGTTTAAAAAAAAAAAAATCATGTTTATTGACTGTGTCTTATTCTCAGCAGCTTGAAGGGATGCACGCCTTACAAATGAAAGAAAAACGCTTTGTCCTCAAGTTGTTTTGCTCTGAACGTTTTCCTCTTCCCATCCATCTCCTCCAGGACAAGATGATTAACCTGAGCTTCCTGAGGCTGTTCAGAGCAGCCCGGCTCATCAAACTGCTACGGCAGGGCTACACCATTCGCATTTTGTTGTGGACGTTCGTGCAGTCCTTCAAGGTGAGCAAACAAAGCCGACAGAAACAATCAAAAACAATCCGTTCTCATGCATATTTAAATACACAGTGGAAAAACAGATTGTATGGGGTTATTTTTTTGACTTTCAAAATGCAGATAATGGAAGCTAGTATTTATTCCCAATGATAAGAAAGCAAGTCCATAAATTTGTCATATACCTACTGTGATTTATTTAGAGATAAACAACCCAAGCATCAACAAAACAGAAGACTAAAAAGGTTATTGAGGCACACTGCAAACTATGTTTACTTTAAAAAGTCACAAAGTGGCTCTGACAAGGCTGCAGCTGGATTTTCACTTGATGCTGGTTTTCCATTTTAAATCCCTGAGGGTATGTCAAGTTAAATGCAAAACGCCAGGCTACCGTTGAGGGAATTTATAGCAGGTTTAATGTCACTGGTGAGAGCTTTTATGCAAAGTGAAAATGGATAGTAACGGCAGGGTTGAAAAGGTGGCTATTTAATTATACCAAATGTTTCCTTCTTCTTAAACTGATATTTAAAGAATCAATCCATCAGATAAGGTTAAATGTTTACATTGTTAAACAAGACCGATACATACAGGACCGTGAACGTAGTATTTGTCACCCTTTCAAATTCTTACTAATTCTTACAGTTTCCCCACACTAATAGTTATCAGACTAGTTTAAATGTCAGACAGAGATAACCAAATTTGAATTTATTTATTTATTTATTTATTTATTTATTTATTTATTTATTTATTTATTTATGTTTTTTTTTATTTGTTTAATTATTTATTCATTTATTGTTTATTTACTTATTTGTTTGTTCGTTTGTTCATTCATTCATTCATTCATTCATTCATTCATTCATTCATTCATTCATTCATGTATTTCCTTAATAAATAAAATCTCAATTTAACCACTGCAGCATATGTTTACTTGGTTAATGTTTGACCGACTCTCCAACTGTAGAATGTAGACAGGAAATCAGAAACCTGCACTGAACTGTACGTGAAGATGTGTGATTTAACCTGCACAATACAGTCTTACATGAGTTTATGTTTCCAGGCCCTGCCTTATGTTTGCCTGCTCATTGCAATGCTCTTCTTCATCTATGCCATCATCGGAATGCAGGTGAGTTTTTGCATGCAAGCGAGACGCTAACAATGTAAAATGAATTTTATAATAATTATTATATAAGAATATCCATCCATCCATTTTCTGTACTGCTCTGTCCCCACGAGGGTCACGGGCGTGCTGGAGCCTATCCCAGCGGTCATCGGGCAGTAGGCCGGGGAGTGCCACAGGGCACACAGAGACGAACAACCAACCGCACACGCACTCACACCTAGGGGCAATTTGGAGTGCTCAATCGGCCTATCAAGCATGTTTTTTCGGGATGTGGGAGGAAACCAGAGTGGCCGAAGGAAACCCACGCGGGCTCGGGGAGAATATGCAAACTCCACACAGGGAGGGTTGGAGGTTTAATCGAACCCGCATTCTCCTAACTGTGAGACGGACGTGCTAACCAGTGCACACCGAACTGCCCTTATATAAGAATATATATAATTATATAACTTAGTCTCTTAATGAGCAAAAATTCAGGAGCAATAGGTCACATTAATAATGGAAAAAGTTTTAATTCACAGATTAAGCTGTATACTGGTGGTCAACAAAAACCTTCACGATGCTTTATTTCCAATGTATTTTGACAATGACACAAATAAATATTAACTCCATTATCAATGCTTATTGATTTTGTTTCATTTCAGATTAATTATCTTTCAAATTGTGACTCATGTGACTATGAGTTTTCACCTCCCACAAATATTACTGTCATAATAGTTGCCGGAATTTCTCACTGTTGTTGTCATTGTCAGTACAATGAACGTGTTACATGTCAAATCTTATTTATTATTTAAAATAAAATTTGTTTTACTGCATTGACAGCGTGTGAGTCACTCAGCTCTTCACACTTGTTTTGTTTTTCTAACCATCAACGTATGCTATAGCCAAAGAAGGAAAGATTATAAACAGCCCTTTTATTGTGCTTCAAACAAATAGTTAACCATTGCCATTATTGTTTTGCGCTAAAATAGTCTCTCATCTTTTAATCTGAGATGATGTTGTCGTCAAAAAGTGTCATTAGTGTTAAAAGTTAGTAAAATGAAGAGCTCCAACCTAATCCAAATGTTTAAACACAAATCCGAAAACTTTCTTTGAAAGCAACTTTTGAGACAACTCTCTCCCATTCCAGGTGTTTGGTAACATTGAGCTGAACGAGGAGACTGCAATAAATCACCACAACAACTTCCAGACCTTTTTCCAGGCTTTAACTCTTCTGTTCAGGTTAACACACACCTTTACACTTAATATGATATGATGATGATCATAATATTACACAGGGTTCACATTGTGTGTCTTTGTTTTGTATTTTTTATGCATTTTGCAGGAGTGCCACTGGTGAAGCGTGGCATGAAATTATGCTTTCATGTCTCAGTAATCGGTCATGTGACAAACTCTCAGGAACTACAGGGAAAGAGTGCGGAAGTGACTTTGCCTATTTCTACTTTGTCTCCTTCATTTTCCTCTGCTCCTTCTTGGTTAGTAATCTTGGCCCTTGTTCTATTTGATTGCTTACCTATCTATGTTTGCTGATGTTGTTTATTCCCGTTAATGTTTTTTCCATCACTAGATGCTAAACTTATTTGTTGCTGTCATCATGGACAACTTTGAGTATCTGACTAGGGATGCTTCCATCTTGGGTCCTCATCACCTTGATGAGTTCATCCGTGTATGGGCAGAGTATGACCCAGCTGCATGGTAGGTTCTTCAGTTGATCTCCATTGTAAAGCTAAATTTCAAGAGAGCATCTGAAGGAGGGTGTCAGTGTTCCATCTCAATGATTTAAGGCCATTTAGTGTGGACAAAAAAATCCCATCTTAGAAACAGCAGCGGCGTGAATGACAGTCTGAGCCCCGTGCCAACTGAGAAGGGTGACAAGCCCTCAGCCGGCACAGCTCATGCATGTAAATCCAACCAACGTCCCCTCCTTTCTGCTAAACCGAGTGCCTCTAAGGATATTAGTCACAGAATTACGGTAGTGTTGAAGGGAAGACATTTTCCAGCTAGTTTGACAGCACAGGTTTTTCTCTCATCTTCACTAACCCAGTTTCACTATTTTAGTATACAGAAGAATCATCCGACCTATGGCTCAATAGATTTCCTATAAAAATTTATTGGAGCCTTGTTTACGATTCAGAACCCCAGTTAAGTGAACTATAAAACAGCCACCTTCTGACAGACGTGAAATTCTTATACAATCAGTCAGTGAGACCTTATGTTGATGTTTTTGCATAATGTGGATAAGTAAATTGCACAATTAAAATTCAAAAATTAAGAAGGTTTTTTTAAATATTAAATATTTACACATCTCTAAATGTGTGATATCCCCTGAATGGGTGTAAAACACTTGTTAAGATTTTGAGCATTGATATAAACATGCCCAAACCAAGGCTAGCTTTTACATGACAGATGACAGTCTACACATCTTTGCTAAAATGCCGGGTATCAGTGATATGTAAAAATGAAACCAAATGTGAGTCATTTTCCACTATTAATATGACCTGTAATATGTACAAACTCAATCATCTTTTGTTCCTTTTACAACTGAAATTTGTAGTTGCAAAAGTGTGCACACCCTCTTATCATCGTTGGTATGTTTAGGACAAACACAACACCATTCATCACCAAAAGAACATCAAAGGCGTAATGGTGATGGCAGAATTGTGCTTCGCGGCTGTTTTTATTCAACTGGAGCAGAGACGTTAGATGAGGTACAAGGATTTATTAATAGTTTGAAATAGCAGTTAGTATCAGAACATACGTACTGTACCTCTGAGGTTCCTGCTAAAAAGCAGAAAATATTGTAAAGAATTCACTTTAAATGGTTGTAGGTGTGTGCAGACTCCCATTTAACCGTTTGAGTGTCAATGTGATTATTTCGTTCCAAGCAAAGCCATAATCGGTTTAAGAGGGCGTGCACGCTTTTGCAACTGCATAATTTGATTTTTTTTTACTTCCCAGCTCAAAAAGATAAAATTAGTTTTTGTTTATCTTGGATATTCTGATATCACAAATAAACTGGCATTTATACAGACTTTTTTCTATCCACCGTGTGTTCCCAGAGGCCATAGCAGCCCTGTTTCAGGCCAAAACGGCATGTTTGTGAGAGCATGCAGGGGAATGCGTTGGGCATATGGGACAAACCATTATTGCTGTAGATGCCTGTAGAGATTTCCAAACTGTCTAAATATTTGTCACGGCAGTCCTGCTCCAGTGAGACAATACAAACAAAATCAACCAAAATAAAAATGGTGATATCATTCTTGACAGATCTTGACGGTCTATTTATACTTGGAAAAAGAAAGAGGTGCTTTTTGTTAGATGGTGATGTCATTTTTGGGGCTTGAATACTCAAGAATTGAATTTGATTACTCAAATATTTAAATCGAACTAATTACACGCTTCAGGTCAAACGGGCTGCGGTGGCTGCTGGTAGCATAGTGTAAAATTAGCCTATGCTGAAAGATTGCGCAATTTGCATGAACAGGATTCAAATGAAATATTGCAAACAAATGTTCAGTTTATTAAGTACATCTTTAGTATATATTTTTCTTGAAAATTGAAAGTCTGAACAAGCGGATAAATGAGATGGCCTGTGACCTAACATCGTTGCTGTCTTATCTTTTTCAGTGGAAGGATATGCTATCAAGATATGTACAAATTGTTGCGTTTTATCTCACCCCCCTTGGGCCTGGGGAAGAAGTGCCCCAACAGGGTGGCCTATAAGGTTTGCACTCCCTCACAGTCCTTTGTTTTCAAAGGGACTGTGATGATTTGGATTGTCAATGTCTGTTTTCATTTCCTGACATGCTAGAGAACGACATGGGCACACATGCATACAAATATGCATTGATCCCTTACTAACCCGCATGCAGCTAACCACAGCAAGTTTAAGAAACAACGCCACAAGTCAGGCTCATATAAAAGGCACCAAACAAGATGTCAAAATACATATTGTTTTTACACAGAAATGAATGCAGAGTTAGTATGAGCTTTGTGAGCTTTGTTTTCACTTTGGTTACTGCAATTGTATTTTTGCATAAGGAGATAGAGGGCACGTTCAATGAATACTCCGCCGCTGTTCTGCCATTTAAGATATTTTGTATTTTCTTTTGAAAGACTTAAAAACAGTGTAATGACTTTGAGGGAAATACCTTGACCACAATTTAAACTTTGAAGCTCAAAATGTGAATACACACGAAGGTCAGCAAGAATACACATTGTGTATAATTACTTAAATCACTCCACATTTATTGCCTAAACTGGATGTGAACCTTTTCAAATAAACGATGCCTTGGAGTGCAAAATTATTGCTATTGACACTCATTTGTAAACAAAAAAAAACAAGTATCTTTTTTTGTGAAAGTCTTCCAAAATAATAACACGTCGATTATAAGTAATGTGAATACACTTTTCAGAACAAGCTCTCACATTTTTTAAATATTAAAGTATTCATTGAATGCACTCTAACTTCTAAATGCGCAACTTTTCACAAGGGATAACTCCATCCAGGTAGTTCTCCAGAGACTTCTCCTTAACGTTTGCCTTTGGGATCCATTCCTGAATCCTTAACGCCAACAAGGATTCCATATCATGAAATCCTGGAAATCTTATTAACAAGGATTTCTGTGTCCCTTTCTCTTTCCCCTTCCCCGCTCTCCTTGTCATTTTTCTTGTTTTTTGTTGAAACTTTCCCCATCCCTTCTTCTTGACTGTATCATCTCACACGTGGGAAATCTCCATTCCTCCCTCCATGGCCTTCTCCTATGCTTTCTGCGGAAAGTGGCCGTATGACTTATCGTGATATGTACGAGATGCTACGAGACATGTCCCCTCCTCTAGGTTTGGGAAAGAAATGCCCACCCCGCATCGCCTATAAGGTAGACTCCCTCCCCGCTCATTTCTCCGTTGCCTCGTTCAGTCATTGCTGGTATCCTGCTTTCAACTGTCAAACACCATTCAATTTCTGTCAGTGTGTCACATTCAGAATATTCTGGGCTGCTGATGTATCTTCTTTTCCCATAGCAAAATCAACTCTGTATAGATTATCTCAAGATGCTTATTGTTTGTATAGAGCAGGGAAGGAAAAACCTATATATATATATATATATATATATATATATATATATATATATATATATATATATATATATATATATATATATATATATATATATATATATATATATATATAAATGTTAATGTCGCGCTTTTCAACCAATCAAACCAACCAATCTACCAAGCAATCAAAACACATGAGCGCATCTTGTGCCAACAATCATTTTGATATTTGCAGAGATTTATGTGGGCATGAGTTGAAATGTGTGCGTAAATTTTCGTGATGATTAACAGCACTTTTTAGTTACGTTTGCAACTCCTCGGTCAGGCCCCCAAGCGCCCGTTTGGACAATTTCAATTTTCTCTTCTAAGTGCCATTTTTCTGCCACGGTGTTCTTGGCACAAAAAGACCATTTATACTTTGCCATGTGTGGCTTATTGCATTCAGGGGCAAAACTTCCTGGGTATTTTTGCATGGGCATGTTTTTTGCTGTTTTGCACAATAACCCTTGTGAATATGACGCTGAAATGTAGCAAACTGTAGCTGATACTGAACTGCAATTGAAGGTGCCTAGTTTTACCTGCACAAGAAAAAAATCAGCATAATAGTAAACAGCCAATCTGAAACCCACTTTGGATCCAGTCCATAGGTATGAATGTAACTGTGAATGGTTGTTTGGCTATTACCTGCAATTGACTGGTGATCAGTGATGTATTCTGTACTGTTTAAAATCAACTGGGATCGACACCAGCTCACTTTGGGGACACACCGTATAGAAAATGAATGGATATATATTTAGTCTTTCTCAAAAAGAGATCTCTCAAAGCAATAAGTCAATTTCCACAGTTCAATAATAGCAGCAGCTGCTAACTTATTTAAGACTTTAAAGGAGGTTCTCAATTTTGTTGCAATGCATTTAAACAACACCTTAAAATCACCATGCAGGAACTTCACTCCCTATTTATATGCTCTTCTCAACCAGCTTTTTTAGATTTTATGTTTTGTTTTCTTTTTACAAAATCACTACAGAAATACTGCTAAAATATTTCCAGCACTATGTGACGATGACTTTCCATACATACACAATACTACGCATACCTCCCCATTATTGCCCACCTCCTTTTTCTTCACTTCATCTCTGTCATTGTCTTGTCCGCACTGTTTCTAAAGCTTCAAAAATCTGTATACAAATGTGCATGTACCACGCTGCCTTGCCTTACTGTGAATGCATTTATTATGTGAATTCTGCATGAGCAATAAATACAATCCAGCGCAGACTAGAATGGTTTACCGAAAATTAAAACCAATAATGGCTGCACATTATTATTCCACAGTCCTGTGGCATTCGGAAAACTTTTAATATTTTGAGTACGCAACATAAAAAAACTAAATATTAGTTGATTTAAAAGTCTTCCAGGAATTTTGATAGTTTTGATTTTATGTCGGACAAGAGACACGTTCCTAAAAGTTCCTTTTCAACTCAAAAAAAAAAAAAAAAAAAAAATTGTTAAACATTGTAGATACTGTATAGTGGATATAAAAATTCTACACACTCCTGTTGGAATGGGGTTGCATGATGTGAACACAATCGAACTTTAATTAGTGACTCCCATTTAACATCAGTTAGAATTTGAGTTATTAATTTGCATCTAGCCACATCCCCACTTAAAAGACACTTGTCCAACCACATTATCTCGTTTGTTTAAAAATATTTTAATTTTCAATGAGTTGTACAGAGTGTAGAATGCTGGAAACAGTCTTGACATGATTAAGTAGTAGGTAAGTAGGCTTTTTATATCCACTACTGACGGTTTTGCTTTTCCAAGAGAATGCAAGTATATTGTACATACTCACGGCCTATGAGAGTCTATTGTTCAATTACAGCTAGAAAATGCTCTATCGTAAAAGCTCTGTTCTGAAAAAAGAAAAAAATCTCTAAAAAAGTAATGTACTTAATAGGTACTCACTACTCAGCCTGTTACATATTACT
Organism: Syngnathus scovelli; assembly: GCF_024217435.2. Taxonomy (NCBI): domain Eukaryota; kingdom Metazoa; phylum Chordata; class Actinopteri; order Syngnathiformes; family Syngnathidae; genus Syngnathus; species Syngnathus scovelli. The sequence continues at coordinate 6,541,044 of NC_090859.1, forward strand.
GTCAAATGTTTTAGAATTCTTGACATTAAAATGTGCTTATTAAGATTATTTTTTTGGTCCCAAAAATATTCAACTTTAAAACATTTCTAAATGTTCTGATTTAATGGATAACTGCTAGCTTACACTATTTAACAGTTCGACTTAACAATATCCTTTTAGTGGGTTACAGTTCAAAGTGCAAATTATTATTACAATTTCCTACATGTGATTGTATGAGTTTTCCGGTTTATAAAACTGCCTTATCTTTTTCTGCCTGCCTTATCTTTTTCTGCCACCCCCGTTAGCGTTTGGTGAGGATGAACATGCCTATTGCAGAGGACAACACAGTTCATTTCACCTCCACACTCATGGCTCTGATTCGCACAGCCCTCGAGATCAAGCTGGCATCTGGTGAGGGACTGGAAGCTTGCCATTTTCAATTCTTTGCAGCTGGAATGTTGCAATGATCTTTGTGAAGAATAAAAACAATAAGTCTAATATACATTTGCTTTCACAGGAGTCTTAGCACAGCATCTATGTGATATTGACCTGAAAAGAGAATTAAACAGAGTTTGGCCCAGCTTGTCACAGAAGACTGTTGACCTGCTGGTGACGCCACACAAATGTAAGTCTAATTTCTCTTTTGAAACTATGGAAACAATTGACAAAGCAATCTTGGTCACTAGCATTTTTTTTCTTTTACTTGCACTCTGGCGCCATCTCCTGTGTGCCCTGTTTTCCAGACAATGAGCTGACTGTGGGGAAAGTGTATGCAGCTCTCATGATCTTTGATTACTATAAGCAGAATCAAGCCAAGAGACTTCAGCAGCAGCATCCATCAGGAGGAGTTCAGGTACATTTGTGGAGACTTTTTGTAGGGTTTGCTTTAATTTAGTTTGAAAGATTGCAGTCAGATAATAGGTTACTTCTGCACCTGTCAACCGGTGGTCCGCGGCCTTCTAGTGGTCCGTGGCGGTATTGCAGGTGTTCTGCCAAATTGGAAATGGAAAATAATTGTAAAAATGTTTAAAATAAATGGATTTATTATTTAGACTTGATTTTTTTTCCAGCTAAGTTTGTGAAACATACAGATGCAAATAAACCGTATGTATAGGTCTATCCTTCTTTGGTGCAAAATAAAATAATATTCCGCCAAAGCAGTGGTCCCCGGTGTTAGAGTGCTGCTCACTCTAACTTATTTTGCAAGAACCACACGGGAGACAGTATGCCCTTTGAAGCACTTGCAAGTGGAGAGTCATTCGTCACTGTGCATACAGCGATGATAGAATGAAGTCTAACTCAGGCCTCTTGCAAGAGCATTTTTATTGAGGGAAGCAGGGTGGGGGTGAGAGGGGTCAGGATGGGGGTGAACCCCTGGCCGCTGGTCAAAGCATAGCAGGGGGTCTTTTACGACGTTAGGGGAAACAGAACAACTTAGATTGCTTCCTCTGCAGCTGGTCAATCAGTTCAAATGATCTTAGCAGTTTGTTCTACTACTTTGTTAAACAGGACACATTTAGTTATAAGCATAGGATGAAACTAAGCTATCAACCCTAACACCCGGGTTGCTTCTTGGTTATAATAGTGGTCCCTTGGACAAAAACAGTTGAAAACCCCTGGGTTACTGCATTGTTGAACATTGGTAAATCATAAGTGTACATGTACTGTAATGATAAGTGTGGTAGAGAATGAAAGAATGTTAGTCTTTGACATCTGACTTTGACAAAAATCTACTCGTCCAACATGTCACACATTTTTGAAACTGCAACGCCAATAGTTTGCTAATATTGAGATCTGACTGAAAATATTAACTTAGATGGATAACCATAAAAAATAAACCTTGTCTTGATGTTTTTAATCAAAGTTTAAGTTTAGTATCAACACCAGATGATGGTGGATTTTAGGCTAATTAAAGACACAAGCATTTGCCATCAACAGGGAATATCTTTCCTCTCTGAATCTATTGCCATTATTGTTAACGTTTCCTGCTCTCCCTGTTTTTCCCGCCCCATAAGGCCCCAAAATCTCAATCAAGATCTCAATTGTGGTTCACTTTACATCTATCTTTGTTTGTTTTTTACATCGTGTCATCAATGACAAGTGGATATAATTTTAAGACCCTATTTGTAACGTAACAATAACAGTGGGCATCCTGGTGGAGCACTGGTTAGCTTTTCCGTCTCACAGTTTGAAGGTGCAGAGTTCGATTGCGGCTCCAGCATTCTTGTGTGGAGTTTGCATGTTCTCTTCATGCCTGCGTGGGTGTCCCTCCTGGTGCCTGGTTTAATCACATTCAGAAACATGTATGGTAGGCAGACTGACCACTCCAAATTGCCGTCGGTGCAATTGTGAGTTTAAATGGTTGTCTATATGCGCCTTGCAATTGGCTGGCGACCGGTTCGGGGTGCGCCCCAACTACCCCCAAAAGACTGCTGGGACAAGCTCCAGCACGCCCGCGAAAGATGAACAATACCTGTTTTGAAATGTAGAGCGTAAAAGTATATATTTCAAATTTAAAAATAACACTCATCAAAGGACAGATACTTAAACAAGCTACTTATTTACAGTAACCAAGGATGTATACTTTATTTCCACCATTTGTAGTCATAAATAATGAGGTACAGTCCTATACTTTGTCAATAATCACTTTTTCTTGTATTGCAGAGTAAACTGGGAGCGTTGTTTCGTCCAATACTTCCCCTTGGTCATATCAAGGAAGTAGAGCCCCCGATACCCAGTCCCAAACAGCTATTACCTCTACACCCTGAGTCAGAAGCAAAGACGTCGCCTCTTCCACCTGTCAGAACCACTGCCACCACCTTGGTTAACAAGGACACAATGTGAGTGTTTGCAGTCAATGAATTTGGTGGCAAACATATTATACCCAATATTGTATAAGCAGGTGATGACGTTATGTTATGTTATGTTATGTTATGTTATGTTATGTTATGTTATGTTATGTTATGTTATGTTATGTTATGTTATGTTATGTTATGTTATGTTATGTTATGTTATGTTATGTTATGTTATGGCAAATTGTGAGTATGCGTGCGCAAGCACACTGGGCATTTGTAGGACGTCTCGACTGGTAGCATGGAATTCCAGAACCTTGTCAGTTTTGTATTGTTTAGTACAAAACCAGGAAATGGGCATGTGCGACAGACTGAGTCCCTTGTTGTTGGCCAGTCAGATAACATTGACGGCACGACTTCGCTTGGCCTGAAAAGGCTGGCTCTTTAGAATCATGTCTGAAATGGTTCTGAACAGAGGTGTCCAATCCAGGTCTAAAAAGTAGAAGCATTTTCACAGTTTGGCTTTAGCCACAGGTGCTTCACAAACTCTGGCCAGCTTTTTACTTTCTGGACCTGGATTTGACACTTTTGGTTCTAAAAAGCGATTCCATTATTAAATTAGCAACACTGGTTGCTCACACGAATCCATTTGGATTGCTTCCAAAGTTAACAAATTCTAGATTCCTTTGAGATGAATAGAGATAATACACAATTTTGTTGTTTTTATCACAGGCTTGACCAGAAGAGTTCCATTAAACATTCCCAGTCTGGAGATGTTTCTTTGACAGCACTGAGACCCAAAGGCCGGAGGAAACTACCAAGAGGCCAGTCGGAAGATGTACAGTGTTCTGCAAGACCTCAGGTTTACACACATGCACTCACTCACAAAAAAAGCACCACACCCAAGAACAACTGAAACAATAAAAGCATACTTTTATTTTTGTTATTTTATTTTCAGGAAGTGGTTGAAATGAAGCCAGTTGAGAACATCTCAGACACCGAGGCATACCCAAGCCTGGATGGTCATGGCCGAGCAGCTTCTCTGCCTCGGCTCAATGCAGAGTATTACGTAAGCTCCGCGCCTTTCAGGAAACTGTCTGTTTCATAAAGTATTTGCTTTCAGATGTTTATTTTGAAATATATTTGATGTAAAAAGGTATCTCTGCAAGTACACTTCCCACCAATAATGACAACAGAAAGGCCAATTCCTTTCTATTGGGGTTGACATCAAAAGACGAATATGAGACAAGAGATCAATAATTACATTTTTGTTTGCCGCTAGTTACATCTGGATCTGATAATTGCATTATTTGTTATAAAAGACCACATTTTTATCAAAGGTTATGGAAGAGACAATCTTGATAATGACTGGAAGCGTGTTTATAATTATTTTTTACTATTCGTCCTTTGCTAGCAGTAACTGCATTAAGCCTGTAACCCATTGACGTCACCAAAATTGTGAGTGGCTGCAATATGATGGAAATCAAACAACACATCCCAACCCAACAATTTGTACAGAAGAAGCTTAGCAAGCCCAAGCCATTACGTTATCTCCACTTTTTTCCAGAGGAGTTCGTATAGTACGTTCAGCATGCAGGGCCACTTCCAGGATTTCTTTTTCTCCTACAACGCACTCAAGGAGACTTGACTGATACATAGGAGGCCCGAGAACATAAAAATATTCAGAATAGTGTATTCCAAGTTTTGACCACAAAAAAACTACTAAACCATCTTATGTCTCATTTTCAGTCAACGTATCAATTTAAATTGTTCAATTCAATACCATTTTGTGAACTGCAGTAGCTTTTTATGGATATTTATGTATTTATTTATTTACTTATTTATTTATTTATTTATTTATTTATTTATTTATTTATTTAAACCAGGGTTTATATCCAGTTGTTGCTAGTTTACCTCCCGCTCGCTGTCCTCCCCGCTCTCCCGCATCACCTGACATGCACTTTTCTTATGTTGCTTTTTGGCTTGTTGGAAGAGGAGGTTGGCATTATGCATGTAAATAAAATGATTTCGAGCCAGAGCCAAGGTATAGACACACATATTAAATTGATCATTGGGGCACATGTAATATTTTGTGCATCATGTGTTTCACGTTCCAGCCAACACATGGAAGGTCATAGTCCTAGGGCTAGTGAAAGAACATGCAACATGTGTTTCTATGATGGGAAACTATGCCAGAACTATAAGAACAAACTGCCTGTGCTACTTGTTAAAGTTGAAGTGATTGCGATGTTTTTATAGAATGTTGGTGAAAAATGGATGAGTTAGTGCCAACCTTTAACTTCTTCTGTCTTCGGTTTCTCCTAATTTGGATGCCCATTGTTAATATTTTGCCCACCTCCCTCTTGTGTGTGCTGTCTGATAGCGGAGCCACCCTCGCCACGCCCCTGGGACCCACCTGGCAGTATGTACCACCTGTTGTGCCATCTCTTTTTTCCTCTCCTTTGTCCTTTCTAATGTCTGTTTTTGTGCCAGTGAGCTTCTGTCATCTCAGTGCAGAGTTTGCATCCTCATGGAGGAAATGAACCATATGCAATATGTAGCGTTATTATTTAGAGTACATACAATGATACATGCAACAAAATCATCAAGCAATTTCATTTTGAGCACACGTCGCTAGCTGTCAACAACGGGTTGCAGTCGTACAGTTCTGTTCTCTAAAACTGTGTTTGTGTGAAAATAGCAGCCCCGTAGTTTTCTGTAAATCTGTGTGTTTGTTAGTGATGGAAAACTGAAGTTTAAAATTTGCTTCATGAACTAGTTGTACTTTTGATTTCTCTACATGGCACTGTTGGTTTAAATAAAGTGGTTTAAGAAATTTCCAGCCAATGTTGAACATAGAGTGCTATGTAAAGGAGTCAACTGGTTCATGAAAAAAATTTGAAGCTTCATTTTCTCTAGTGTTTGTTTGACACATCCAAAGCAAGGGCAGATTCATACCTGCTACAAGGACATGTACACTCTGTGTTGTATTGTTGTTGTCCAAGAATGTCTCTAATTGTGGTTCTCTGGAGTAGGAACACATAGAATTAGAAAATGACTCAAATATGTGTGTGTGTGATATGTGTTTGTAATATTCAACATGAGTCAACGTAAGTCATGCTCTTCCCCCAAATTAAGATGACTATAAAATATAAATCAGGCGGCTTGGTGGACACTGGTTATCGCGTACGCCTCACCGATAGGAGGGTGCGGGTTTGATTCCACCTCCAGCTCTCCCTGTGTGGAGTTTGCATGTTCTCCCCGTGCCCGCGTGGGTTTTCTCCGGGCACTCCGGTTTCCTCCCACATCCCAAAAACATGCTTGGTAGGCCGAATGAGCACTCCAAATTGCCTCTAGGTGTGAGTGCGGATGGTTGTTCGTCTCTGTGTGCACTGCGATTGGCTGGCAACTGATTCAGGGTGTCCCCGCCTACTACCCGATGACTGCTGGGATAGGCCCCAGCACACCACCGACCCCCGTGGGGACAAGCGGTATAAAAAATGGATGGATGGATGGATGGATGGATGGATGGATGGATGGATGGATGGATGGATGGATGGATGGATGGATGGATGGATGGATGGATGGATGGATGGATGGATGGATGGATGGATGGATGGATGGATGGATGGATGGATGGATGGATGGATGGATGGATGGATGGATCAAGGAACTCAGCTTGCACAAAACAATGGAAAACAAATTAATTGGCGTATTATAAATATCTTAGTATACAACAATCTCACCTTTAGGTAGCTTGGAAATATTTTTTTGCTTATTGTGTATTGAAGAACAATTAGTTCTTCCTTAGAAGTTTAGAAGTTTCAATCAGTCAGTGATTGCATAATCAACATAAATATTCATCTGAATTAAGATGCCAAATAATGAGGGGTGAAAAATCCATCTCCTTATAACTTGATAGTGCGCCAGTGGAGAGAGCTTTTCCAACACTTACAAACATGCATCTATATCTATTTTGTTATGAGGGTTTCCTGAACTGACCAAGCCAATTTGATACCTTTTGAGACAGTGGCCAATAAGCAAAAAAACAACAACAACAACATTCTGCTATTGAACAATAACGAAACACCATAATTTGAATATTTTGCTTTTTTAGTTGTTTTGTCCTTGTTACAAAACAGTGTCATTGTGATAATTAATCTTGGTACTCTTCCCAAGCAGCGAGCCAGAAATTGTAATGTTATCACCATTACCCATTCTGTTCTTTGTTGACTAATACAATGTCCACTGTCCAATGTAATCATATGGATTTAAGGTCTTTCTTCTCCAACCTTTTTAGTAAATGTACTTGGAGGGTTAACAGATTAAGGAATAAAACATGTTGTGTAACAGTCTTTAAACAAAAAGTTGCTTCCATCATTGGTGGCGTGATTATTGGCATGATCCAGTCAAGTCGTTTGGTTAATGTCACGATTTGACACACCATCACTCTACAGTCTCCTTACTGTTGCTTTGTTTCCATTTCCAGCCAATTGTTGACCTCAGTCCCATAAGACGCTCAGCTTCCTCGCTGACCCCACAGCACAACCAGGAAGTGATTCTTAAGGATTATAACCTGATACGACCAGGCCAACATCAATCATCAGCAGGATCTGGAGCAGTCCAAGGCCAGGACCGAGTCCATCATCATCATCACCACCACCGCTGCCACAGACGTAGGGACAAGGACAAAGAGAAAAAGCAAAAATCCCTGGATAGAGCTACATCGGTGCAGCCGCCAAGTACTGTTGGTAAGTCAAAAATATAGAAAATAATTCTGTTTTTTTTTTTGTTTTCATGTCAGAGAAATTCTGATTCCTGTAATCTCAAGCTTGATCAGGTCAACAGTTTCACTCTGAAGAAGCTCAAGCTAAAAGAGAATAGATGCACATTGTTTTAAATCAACAGACTATAAAAGGTGTTCCATCCTTTTTCTCAGTTTTGCCGTGTTTCAGTGCTCGTTACTACACAGATTGTGTGGTCTGCATTTGTTGAGTAAGTTTATAACGCTGTAGAATGTACAGTCTATGGCTGTACTCAGCACGGCTGCCCTGCGGGACCCCAACATGGATGTCAACATCTTCAACAACTCAATAAAATTTAACAGCATACGCCAAGTTTTTTTAAACAGGTGGTATTGTATGTATTTATGTTATATGAAATTCTTATATTCTACAACAAATGCTTACATTGGAGGAAAAAACAGATGAGAAGGTAATTGAGTTTACAAAACTGCAACTACACATTGATTGTGAATTAATTGTGTAACAAATGGGACAAACCGTAATTAGTGTTAGAGAAGTTGTGTCATTTTACGACGTCAAAATTAGGTTTGACTAAGGATTAATAATGTGATAACATTTTAGATTGTCTATCCAGTTGATTGTCAAGTTGATCAAAGGTGATGCAGCATTTTGTCCCAAATGCCAATCATAGCTGAGGCTTTTGAATGGTTTCGTTTCCTCCCGCCCACCTCCCAATGTATAACACTACTGGTTTTGTCTTTGCAAATGGGGATGTGCATTTACCAGGAAGGAAAGACATGAGACAGAGGCTCTTTTATGCATTATATGAAGGCGCGGTGAGGGGAGTGACCTCGAAGGGATGTTTGGAGCAAAAGAAGAAGGTGGCATTCTGTCATCACAGATAGTCATTGGTATGTTGGCAGAGACGATTACACCCGCCTCGAAATGACTGCCGCCATCATCCACTTGGTGATCCTCAGACTTCATTTACACTTGTTCGTGAATAGGACAACTGGACATCAGATGTGTACAGCCCAGACTCAAAGGTTGTTGGGACATCTGTTTTCTTTTGCATCGTTGTCTATTCCCAGGCCAATTCCTTGAGAAGCAGAATGTTTTGTTACTCATCTATGTCATATAATTCACAGCAAAGTAAAAATCACAATATGAAAAATCCAAGTCAACATCCAGCCCGACTGCATTTTGCTACCTAATCTTAAGGCTTAGGTAGTGTGAATCGGGGTGTGATGAAAGTTTATAAACATGGCTGAACCAACTGCAAAGCAACCTTTTGACCATTCGGGGCACTTTGCAGGAGGAAAAAAAAAAAAAAAAAAAACATTAAAGTCCAGCTTTGAACCAACAGAATTCCACTGAATGTTGATGACTTTATTTCAAGCATATGTTTACATTCCAGTGTCCAGTCTTTAGATTTGAAAGTGTTTCTGTTTATTTGATCTATTTGTCCAGCTAAATAATTTTTTTTCTCTCCATGATTACTTTGTGAAGTCTAATTGGTTTCAAACACAGAAACCTACTGATGAACTACAGGTGTGAACAAATTGTCTTTGTCAATACTCAAAAGTTTAGCAATGTATTTTTCCCAAAATATGTTTGTGAATTTATGGTTTGGAAAACTTTCTTTTTTTTGAATATATGTACATGCTAAGGCTGTATCAAATCATTTCCAAAATGTTACTGTTTGTAACAAGCACAAAACATTTAAAATAAAAACATCTTTTGGTTATAAAAAAAAGTGATAAATGAACAAAAATTAAAAAAATTAAAAGATCGAAATCGGCACCTGAAATTGAATCGGGGTGTGAGTAAATCGTTTCACCCCTAATATGTACAGTACACAATTTTGGAGCTTTAGGTCATCCTAAGAAGTACGAAAATTATAAAACTTTACCGCAATAACCAAAGTTAGACTATTGCGTTAGGTCAAGAAAAAAAATTGATTACTTTTAAAGAACAGAGGAAGATGAAGCTACATTTTTGTGATTTTGTCTATTTCTCATTTACAGACCCCTCGGCCGAAGGTATGTCTAGAGAACGAGCAAGGGAGCGTGACCGCAGTCGCCCGCACGAGAGAAGGCATCATTCCTCTGCAGGCGAGAAACAACGCTACTACTCCTGCGAGCGTTATGGCTCTAGAGAGACAAGCCACGCTAAATCAGCCGGTCCAAGCCGATCCACATCTCCAGGAGAGGGACAAGACACCGCCATCCTTAAACAAGTGAGTTAATTGCTGGTAAAACAATGAAGTCTGTTGTTTTTATCCTGAAACATGCATTCACTTATTTATATTAACAAATGGTGTCAAAAATCCAAACAAACATGCTTATTTGTGTCGTTTAGGCAAGATTATGGACGTTTGTAAAAGTAACCAGAGAAAATTAGAATTGTTAAAAAAATTAACATCGTACTGTCTTATGTTATGCAATTTAATTTCCATGCTGAAATAGAGTTCAATACAAAATCTCCAAATACGTTTTTCTTTGTTAGTTTTAAATGACACATCTTTTAATGTGTACTAATGTCACAGTCCCGTAAATACCTGTTTATCTTGTGGCTTACATTCCAGACCCACTTGTGAATTGTAAAAAATGTACTAGAGCAACCATGAGTTTTTTTTCAAAAGTTTTACGGCTGCCACACACTCTAGAACACGGATGTCAAATTCATTTTTGTTGTGGGCCACATTATAGTTATGATTTCCCTCACGGGGCCATTAATGACAAATAGAAATGGATGGGCCTTCATATCCTCACATACGTACACAACAGAATCCGATACACAAAAAATTTTGACAGTAAAATTGTAAAAAAATTATTGCAATATCTCATTTTTATTAAAAGGGAAGACTGCTTACATGTTTTGTATTTTAACAAGAAACATTGATTTGACGCACATTATTTGCCTTTGGGGGCCATGTAATATCAATCAACCAACGTTGATTTATCAAAATGTGCAGCTCAAAGTGCTGCACATTGGTTAAAAACAAACCTCCTGCTAACAAGGGTGTGCATATGTGGTACCTAACGGGATAAACTCTACGTCAAACAGCAGAGGAACAGGAAACCTTAGTTAGAGAGAGGATGAGGATTGGTGCTAACATGATGTGGTGGGCCGAATTTGGCCCCCCGGGCCTTGTGTTTGACATATATGCTCAAGAGTCTCTGGAGTTTAGAATGTGTGGGAGGCGTAAAACTGAGGTATAGAAACTCTAAACTCAGGATAGACCAAATATTGTCCAATTATCAGCACCAATATTTGGCATTTTGAATCCTTCAGCCTTTTTTGAAAATACAGGCAGGCAATAAGAGATTAATTTAATGTAAATTTGTTGCTGCATCCGAGCCAAAATGCTAGGAGCATCAATTTCATTCTGTATAAATTACACATTTGCATTTTCCCAATTATGTTTTTTACATCAGGCAATTTATTTTGTTTATTTTGTTCCTTCAGTATGGTAGCACTGTGGGTAAAGCCGCCCCATCTGGTTCAAGCACATCGGGTCGTGGTCGCAGGCAGCTCCCCCAAACACCCCTCACTCCTCGTCCTGCCGTGGCCTATAAGACTGCAAACTCCTCCCCCCTCTCTTCTGCTGCCAGCACCACTATGGCTGGACACCACACTCGTGTCAGCCGTGGCCTTTCAGAACACGAGCGCCTGCACGGGGACACTGACCGCTCCCCGATACCGGTGACCTGCATTGGTTCTGATCCAAATTTAGCCCATCAGCTGCAGGGAGCTCCTCAACAAGCGCTTTTGGAAGACATGGAGGACTTCCAGGACGCTGTTAGCAGTCAAGTATTATCGCACTCTGCCAGAGCTGGCGCCTCAGCAACCACCTCATCTTCCCATGATGCTGCCGCTGTGCCCGTCACAGCGGCGGCCACACAAGAGCGTGCAGATGTGGTACCTAACGGGTACCACTTCACCTTTGGGGTAAATTCTGCATCAAACAGCAGAGGAACAGGAAGCCTCAGGGAGAGAGAGGATGAGGATTGGTGCTAACGTGCTTAGATATGAGAGAGGGTTTTCCTATCCACTGATGAAGGAGCAGCTTGTCTGTGTTGCTCTTGTCGGGTCGCGTGAGCTGGTCAGAGGCTAGCAGGCTTGGATTGAGGTAAAGTGAAAACTAGCCAGTTGAAAGTGCTGTTAAAGGGGTCCACTGCAGTGTCTCCTTCCAACACAGAGAAGTGTGGAAGGATAGAAAATGATGACTTTTTCTAACCTTTTTTTAACCCTTCCTACAAAATGATTCTGAAGACCCTTCAATATTTTGCCTTGGCCAGTGGTGTTAAAGTTTAAAAGCCCAAATTTGGAAAAGCTATGTTTTACAATCCAAATGCCTCATTCTCTGTCTCCCTGGATGCTTTATTTTGTCTTGACAAATAAGGCGGAGGTTTAGATGGATGGAACTTGCTAGCACCAAACATCTGATGGAATTGAGTCATTATCGACCAAGATGATCTTATGTCGGTCTTAGAACTTTTCTGATTATTAATGCAAAGATCAGCAAGTGTCACTTTGAGGCAAAAAAAACAACAACAACAACAAAGGAGCCACTTCCATGGCCAAGCTTTATTCAAATTGGGGGTGCACGCAGGGACTTGGACAACAATTTTACAACATGTGGCCGAATACTAAGTGCCTCATTTTACAAGATGTGAGCAGTAGTCTGGCTTTTTGAGTGGATGATCTGTGTTGAACACACAGTCAAGCATGTGCACAGGTGAGGAATACTGGACAACTTAAAGCTGTTTGGATCTGTTGTAATGGTCTAGATAAAAACAAAACAAAAAAAAATCCCAAAAACATTTTTATATACTGAGTCCTGTAGTTGGTGAACCCACACTGAAGATCCAAAGTCAGCGATGTAGTGCATGCCGAGGTCTTGAACATGTCGATTTGTGTCTGTACTTTATTTAAGGGTGTGTGGTAAGCATTTGCCTTCTTCAAACACACTGCCAGTCCATTGGTAAGAAACAGTCTCCAAAAGGACAAAAGTGCCATTTTTTAAACTGTAACTCAAGTCAGAAACAAATGTCCTCCAGTAGAGCTGATTCTATTAAAAAAAAAAAAAAAAAAAAAAGCCACATACTTGTTTTTGTTGTTTTTGTTTTGTTCTGGCTCTAACAGGTGAACCTCATATTTGGTTTATTGTTTTAGTTCTCATCCTTTTCTTAATACTTTTCTATCATGCCCACAGGATGGACAAAAGAGAGGAATGGAGGAATAATTTCTATACAAACGGTACACCTAAAAAACTGCTCTTTAAAGTCACAGTGGTCACAATGATTTACTGGATATGTTGTAATCGTGATCATCTTTTTGCATCTTGTTGGTTATTGATATTTATACTTTCACCACATTATTAAATTGTTGTTGGTAATTATTGTGAGAAATCATAAACATGTCATTTGAGCAAATATTGTTTCAGAAGTGTGTATCAAATTGGTAGCCTTTTGCAGTACTTAGAATGTAATCGGCTTGTGACCCCTAATCCAATAAAATGACCACTGCTGAAGTATTGACGAACTAAGTACAGTAATCCCTCGTGTATTGCGGATAATTGGTTCCAAAAACCACCCGCGATAAGTGAAATCCGCGAAGTACGGTCACCAACAAGAAGTACTGGGCAGGCTAACGAGTTAGCGGAAATATGCTAATTCGTAATCGTGCTATCATGCGAAAACGGACTTTTAAAGGAATGTAAATGAATATTTGGAGCAATACTACATTGTCCTAAAGTTTAGACACGTTTCCTCAATTTAGAAGTTTTACTTTGACTTTTAAATTGTTTTTTAATTTGGGGGGGAAAATCCGCGATGTAGTGAAGCCGCGATAAACGAAACGCAAAGTAGCGAGGGATCACTGTATACCAAAGATTAGACAACAATAACAACATTTGATTAGAAAATATCACTCCTCAATCTAATTTACTATTATTTAAACGCAACGAATAAATCCCGCTCTTTCTTGTGTGAAGCGCATGTTCTTTAGGCGCTTGCGTGGGTTTTCTGCGAGTACTCGGGCTTCCTCTTACATGTCAAAAACATGCACGTTCCTTTAAGTACCCCACCTCTTACCCAAAGTCACCCAATGAGGGCTAGCCAAGCGCTGTATAAAATAGATGGATTGATGATGATGTATTAGGCCTCTTACTTCCAGATTCAGAGTGCAATTAAAGGTTTATATTCCGTTTTGTTTTGTGGATTTGGATTGCCACTCTTCTGTTGGTGGTGTGTGGAAGACTGGAGGCATCTGTGGCCTACCTGGCACATTCCTAATGTATTTTTACCACATGCACACTACATCTGTCGTTTCCTTACTCATCCCTTGCCACTAAAACCACATTTGTTTTTGAGTTTTTAAACATATGTTGCAAATTCTTTGGTACTATTAGGAAGGATGCCGTCTTTATGAATGGGCAGTTTTGTCAAGGAATTTAGGGTTTGTTGGTTGGAAAGCCATGTAGCCAATGTTTTGGTTTTTGTTTGTTTTGTGTTTGTTGGGTACTTACATGTCTGCCAAGACCTAAAAAATGTTTCACAGACAAAATGTTTTTTTTTTCTTTAAAAAGGTTGAATGTGGCACTATGGGTTGTTTATGCTGCATGCCTGTACACCCTTTTTAAATCTATCGCTGCCTTCCCTTGCAATGACTGTTGTTCAGCTCCTAAATTGTCATTATGAGTACATAAAATTGGATGATCGTTATATCTGTTCCCTGTGGTTTACTGTCACATTTACATACAGTCTGAGCAAATTGAGACCCTTAACGCAATTTTACCTTCTAATTCCACCCCACTTCTCCCCCTCCCAAATGTGTCGTAAATACAAAGTGACCACAGCACTTGCCATTTCACAACCTTTATTAATAGGAAACAGTCAACAAGCTGTAATCATTCATTCATTCATCTTCTGACCCGCTTATCCCCACGAGGGTTGCGGCCGTGCTGGAGCCTATACCAGCATAATAAAAAGAAATATTGAATAAATAAATAAATACTAAAGATAACATCAAAACCAAAATAAATAAAATAAATCCTAACTTAACATACAGAGGAACACTTGTGCATATTTTGAGTGCAAAGTCATCAACTACATCATACAATAAATGTTGTGCAATGTCATGATTGACACTTTTATGACCACCAAGATACTTAAAGCACTCTTGCGGCATTAATGAGCAAAGGTAAATCTTAATCAGCTTCATTTTTTAAGAGCTCTGCTCAGCAAAGTTGATGAAATGTGAAGAGTGACACCAATGTGGAGGGCAATCCAAAGATTTGCATGCATTTTTATAATAATCTAGAAACTACTGCACTTGCTACTACACGACTATCTATTATTATAAATTGTACTAGCCCACTACTACTATTAGTACAAAAGTACCAACATAAACTGAAGGGATATACATTTACTGGTTAAGTGATGTTCTTACTGGAACAAATGTGTTGACTGCATTTTATACACAACCACAAACAGCTCATTTTACTACAATTTTTTTTAATTTGGTGAATGCCAACATACATGACAAAATATTGAATTCATGTTAATTGGGGCAGCTGGAGGAGAGTTGGGGATCACCGGCCAATACAGATTTTTGATTTCAACAAAAGCACAACTTCCTCGCTTTTTTTTTTTTTTTTTTTTTTAACAATTGCTCGCTCCCTGACTCGTGGTGTAGTTTGGACGACATATCAAGTCCTGCTCTACAAGTGCGGGTGGAGTCTTTCTCCTGATTGCTCAGATGTTGTGTCCCGTCATTGCTACAAATGACAATTTCCTTAACTCCTTTCCAAACTCCTTTTTCCTTAAGAAATTGGTGCTAATTTGTGCACCTCCTCAAGACAATTATTTTTTTGGGTGTGATATCACATTTTGTCATATCCAAACCTTACCACCAGAAAATCATACATTGTTTATCATACCCAATTGTGTTGCAATTTTGGCTGCGTCAGTAACCATTGTCTCATTCTTTGACTGTCACTCAGTTTGACTTCAGGCATGTGTTGGATTTGTGCTTCAAAGAGAGACAATATTTTCAACCTCAAACTTGAATAGGGTGCCAAATGTCTTCTGTCGTCATTTACTACGTCTTCCCCATTGGACATTTCCTGTTTGCATGTTCTTAAAATAAATTTGCATGTGCAAAAATGAAAAAAAAAGTTTGACTTCAATACATCCATGACTTCAATAATTAGCCTGTGTTTCTGATGCTTTGCACAACAAATGTGTAAACCTAACGGACTTGAAAGTCTCTGTTTCTACCAGTCCCCCCTCCCGAAAAATGGAAATGTACTTGCAGAGTGGTTCTAAAGTGTCTCAATCCTTTGCTGCCTGATCTGTTTCTTGACTGTCTCCTGCACAGTCAAAATGTACCAAGTTTTGTATGAGTCTAAAACATTGAATAAAGAAGAATGATGATGAAAACTTGAATGCCCTTGATGCTGTACAATACAGAATTCAATGAAAGGTTTCAGAAATGATGCCTACAAATTCATACAGGTACAAATGCCACGATGCATGACATAAATATGTATATATAAAGAATGAAAATCTTATCTTTAGCCCAAGTCTGTTTTGATTTTATTTATTTATATATAATTTTACAGTACTGTACCAGTGATAAAATATGATAACTAGTACAGAAAATAAATGGATGGATGGATGGATGGATGGATGGATGGATGGATGGATGGATGGATGGATGGATGGATGGATGGATGGATGGATGGATGGATGGATGGATGGATGGATGATCATAGGAGAACATATTGCAGTGTTTGACTTCTGTCTTGGATTGATCAAAAAATATGACTGCTGAAAATGATTATATGAAACAAACAACAAAGTAAGACGTCCTCATATGAGGAGACTCTGCAAGTCTCCGTAAATTTCGAGCTATAAGCTGCACCGGACTATAAGCCGCATGAGCTAAAATTTGTGATTTTTTTTTTGTTTTATACTTATAGTACGTGTATACATGTATATACTGCACATGCGCACGAGTTATTTACAAAGAAAGACAGTACACCAAAAAGCCTTTTTAAAGTTTTAATCACATTAACATTTCGTTGTAAACATGGAAGTAACAGCACTAGCTGGTCTAAAGTTTTAATAGCATTAACATTTTGTTGTAAACACAACCACTAGCTTCTGGCATTCACAAATTCTTGCAATCTGAAAAAAAACATATAAGTAAAGTTTATATTGTAATTTGCTAATTTAACAGGTTTAAGGGTATTTATGCTTCACTTTCCATCACAACAAACTACTGCATTCACTCTCAGAGACTAAAGAGGTGTTTGGGGCATGTCCCACCAGCAGTTGACCCGGGGATAACTCAGGACACATTGGAGAGACTGACTCCCGGGTGGCCTGGGGACGCTTTGGGATCCCTTCAGAAGAGCACCAAGAAGTCACTGGGGAAAGGGAAATTTGGACTTCCCTGTCTATAGCTGTTGCCTCCGCGACCCAACCCTGGATAAGTGGTGGATGATGGATAATGTTAGGGTTTTCCAGGTTATCTTGATCCTATGATTATGTTGGAATGTAACCTGTAATAATTAAACTCGCCTGTCCTGTCTTAACAAAAGTAGTAGAACAAAGTGCTAAGATCTTTTGAACTGATTGACTAGCTGCAGAGGAAGCAGTCAAAGTTGTTTTGTTCACACAACATCGTGAAGGACCCCCTGCTGTGCTTTGATCAGCCAGGGGCTTCGGCCATTTGTCTACTCTGACCCCCACTCTCAACCCCCACTCTGTTTCTCTCAATAAAAATGCTCCTGCACGAGGCCTGAGTCAGACCTCCATTTCGATCATCGCTGCACGCACAGCGACGAATGGACTCTCCACCTGCAGGTGTCCAAAAGGACTTACTTGTCTCCCGTGTGGTTCTTGCAAAATAAGTTGGAGTGAGCAAATCTCTAACAGATAATAATATTTATTATCTACTATTATTACTTTTAACAGTACGGTCACCAGATTTGGGTTTCTGAAAAAGAAACAGCTTCCTGGACCTAGTCTACTCGGCGCAAAAGGGAGCTTTCAAAGCCACCCCCCTCCCCCATCTGGGGCTTTCTGACCATCTCACCGTTTTGCTTTTGCCCGCATACAGACAATTGGTAAAAGCATCCAGGCCGGTTCGGAGGCAGGTTCGAGTGTGGCCTGAGGGTGCCTCCGATGCACTTCGTGACTGCTTCGACACCACTGACTGGGACTTGTTTAAGCTGGCAGCCACCTACAACGATTGGACGGACATAGAGGAGTATACTGACTCTGTTACCTCTTACATCACAAAGTGCATCGATGATGTGACTTGCTCGAAATCCGTCGTCACTCGCGCGAACTGGAAGCCGTGGCTGACGGGGGCTGTCCTCAGACTGTTGAGGGCCAGGGACAAGGCTTTCAGAGCGGGGGATGAGGCTGGCTTGAGGACAGCGAGGGCCGACCTGTCCCGAGGCATCAAAGAAGCGAAGAAGGTGTTCTCGTGCAAGGTCTCCACCCACTTCAAGGACAGCAAGGACGCACGTAGCCTTTGGCGGGGCATTCAGACCATCACGGACTACAAGCCCGCGCCGAGGAGCTGTAAGGGCGACGTCCGTCTGCTGAACGATCTGAACCGCTTCTTTGCTCGCTTCGACGCCCAGAACAGCACTTGCCCGCTGAAGACCACTCCCCCCCCACACGAGCAGCCCCTGCGCCTCTCTGCCGACGGTGTGAGGAGGGCGCTTGCCGCTATTGACACCCGTAAGGCGGCGGGCCCTGACAACATCCCGGGTCGAGCGCTGAAGGACTGCGCTGGGGAGCTGTCGGGTGTCTTCACGGACATCTTTAACGTTTTCCTGCAGCAGGCCATCGTCCCCTCGTGTTTCAAGGCTGCCACCATCGTTCCTGTGCCGAAGAAACCTGCACCGTCCTGCTTCAATGACTACCGCCCTGTGGCACTGACGCCCATCATCATGAAGTGCTTTGAGCGGCTGGTCATGGAGCACATCAAGTCCGTTCTCCCCCCCAACATTGACCCTTTCCAGTTTGCGTACCGTGCCAAGCGGTCCTCTGAGGATGCCATCTGCTCTGCCCTCCACTCGGCCCTCACCCATCTGGAGAGAAAGGACTCATATGTGAGGTTGCTGTTTGTGGACTTCAGCTCTGCCTTCAACACCATTGTGCCGCAGCGACTCATCTGCAAACTCGACGAGCTGGGCCTCAGTACCTCCCTCTGCAACTGGATACTGGACTTCCTCTGTCAGAGGCCTCAGGTGGTGCGTGTTGGCGACAAAATCTCCGCCAGCATCACGCTGAGCACGGGGGCCCCCCAGGGCTGCGTGCTCAGTCCATTGCTCTTCACCCTGCTGACGCATGACTGCACTGCGACCTACAGCGACAACCGCATAGTGAAGTTTGCTGACGACACGACTCTGGTGGGTCTCATCACGAAGGGCGACGAGACTCGGTATAATCATATTAATATCTAGTATTAGAGTGCTCGTGTGGATTGGTGGGGGGCGAAGAATGTGCAGGCAAACTGCATGAACTTGTTTTCTTGGAAGTGTTGTGTATAGGCCCAGACAGGGAGTACCGGACGAGATAATCTGAAGGTCGTTGAGGAACGCGAACAACAGCACGTCTATGTTGCCCGGCTTCGCGGGGAAATTCCAACCACCTGACCTCAGCGATAGCACCGACGTGGGGAGGAGATGGCCATCGACCAATCATCTCACAATATTTTGCATGCTTTAATATTCATATTGTGTTTCTTTAAAACTGGGCAACCCGGAAGAATGTGTCGTCTATTGGTGGTCACAAAAACGCACGAGTTTTAGTGTGAGGGACCCGGGACCCAGGCCTGTATTAGTGCGCTTTGTCAGGAATAAATAATTGGTAAATTTGGTCTAATTGATCTCCTGGTCTTCTCTTTGACAGAACGAACTCGCAAAATTGTTAGGTGCGCCAGTGTGTGGATTAGGACATAGCAATTTATGTGTTAAGTGTTGATCGCAATTTGGAGTCAGATCAATAACTAGAATCCGTAACCTAACAACCTTTACACCACAATTTCACATAGCTTAATGTAAATATTAACAGAATAATTGCATTCTTCTAATTACCAGTACCAACTATCCACCCATCCATTTTCTGAACCGCTTAGTCCCCACGGGGGTCGCGGGCGTGCTGGAGCCTATCCCAGCTGTCATCGGGCAGTAGGCGGGGGACACCCTGAATTGGTTGCCAGCCAATTGCAGGGCACACAGAGACAGACAACCAATCGCACTCACACTCACACCTAGGGACAATTTGGAGTCTTCAATCGGCCTACCAAGCATGTTTTTGGAATGTGGGAGGAAACCGGAGTGCCCGGAGAAAACCCACGCGGGCCCGGGGAGAACATGCAAACTCCACACAGGGAGGGCCGGAGGTGGAATCGAACCCGCACCCTCCTAACTGTGAGGCGGACGTGCTACCCAGTGCGCCACCGAGCCGCCCCAGTACCAACTATTTAAAATAAATAATTTAGTGCATTTTACAATGGAAGAAAATTGAGCAGGTTTAAGTTATCGTAGGTGTGGCCCTCTGACACGACTCAGATTTTTCATTTGGCCCCTTGGAAAAATTAATTGCCCACCCCTGGCAAAAGGTGTGTCGGCTGGGTTAGCAGCAATGCTGTCTGTCACTCACTCGTGAATCTTCGCGACCGACCAATCAGCAGCGAGCGAAAGATGAAGGCGGGACTTTACGAATTTCTCGTTCCCGAACTAGTCAGTGACGCAACTTCGCGTTCACGACCGAGTGACTGTTGCAAACTGATCAGTGTGTCATCGGCAGCCCTTGTGTGCGCGCGCCCGAGAGAAGGGAAGCGCGGGGTATAAGTTTTCAGGCTTGAGAAGACAAAGGGACTCGACATTTTGGTAGGACGAGAGACAATTCCCTCTGAAATCATTGAGTAAAATATTTTCCCAACCATCCGTACTAAAGTTTTCCTTTCCCGAGCCGGGCACTCCACCGTTTGCCTCTGAAGACCAGCTGATCATCAAAGAGACTTCACCACAACATCATTACGGAGCAGAAAGTAAACCGAAGAGTACGGAACCGAGTTTGGTTTAAGCACAGTAACAGAGAGGTAAGTTACGACTGTGGACCAAATTGATCATGTTAGCACCGTTATTTGTAGTACCGCTTAGTTGCAGTAAAGAAGTGCGGCCCACTTTGATTATTATGGTAGCTACCACAGTGCTAACCGTGTGATATTTAGCTTGATTTAGCTGTCTTTTGTCAAGTAAACACAAAGGCTACTCTGAAGAGCGTCCTCGACGAATATTGGAATCTTAAATGAGCCACCATCACATGTTAGTTCTTGCCTGTACCGAGAGTAATGGTGTACCGTGGAAAGTACTCAGGATTGCGACCCCGTGGGGACAAGCGGGATGGATGGATGGCTGGATGGATGGATGGATGGATTTACCGATTCACCGATTCACGACCGCGGTCCATTGGGCTTTGATCTTGGCGTGTGGTTTCGGGTTTTCTACGGTATTGAGGGGGGCTGGTTGGCCGCTGTTACTTTTTTCCCTTTGTCTTGTTGCTTCTTTGCTTTGATGGCTTTTATCTTTCGCACTTGTTGGCTTTTTGTGGCGCCGTTTTGTGGCAGCCTATTGAATTGTGTGTTTTATATACCCGCTCTGTGGTATGAATGCTGCTGGGGCCTGAATTACCCCACCCCCGGGATCAATAAAGTTTCAATCAATCAATCAATCAATCAATCAATCAATCAATCAATCAATGAGTATTAGCAATGGTGTTTGCAGGCAGGCAGGACGCCAGGCATGCCCCCAATTTTAAATATTAAGTCCTTCATGCACTCTACCAGATAACGCGTAATCACATTTACAAAAACAGGTCCGATCCGCATGAAATGTCGTTTTGCGTATTGGGTCGCTTTAAGTTCACGTTATAAACAAAACAAGTTGACACTCAAAGATTTGACCATGATTTTTTTTTGTGGAACAATGCAACTAAACTGTCCTTTGCTAGGTTTATTTTCTTGGCAAACTATCTAGTACAACAAACAATACTATTGTGGAAATATGGGAAAACCTATATTCAATTACTTCAACAAATAAGTTGCGCACCGCTGTCCAAAAGACACTTTTGTTAGCAAAACATTGTTGAACAAGTGTTGTGAACCTTTGTTAGCAAAACATCGTTGAACAAGTGTTGTGATTGCAGTGTGAAAATGTTTGCAAGGACCACAGCAAAGGATGTGGAGGAAAAATGTTTGCAAGGACCACAGCAAAGGATGTGGAGGAAAAAGGACTGTAGTCGTCGACGCCCGGAAGCTCTTTGGCTCCAGTGTTAGAGATTTGCTCACTCCAACTTATTTTGCAAGAACCACACGGGAGACAAGTAAGTCATTTTAGACACCTGCAGGTGGAGAGTCCATTCGTTGCTGTGCGTGCAGCGATGTTCGAATGGAGGTCTGAACTCTCCACCCTGCAAGGGCATATTTATTAAGAGAAACAGAGTGGGGGGATGAGTAGGCTGAATAGAAAGCCCTTGTCCTCTAGTCTAAACATGTCAGGGGATGTTTTACGACCTTGTGATAAAGAGGACAAGGTAGGGTATTTATTACCTGTTGCATTCCAACATAAGCATAAAACTAATCCAGCTAGGTCATTTATTACAGGTTGCATTCCAACATAATCCTACGATAAAGATAACCTGGAAAACCCTGACATCCAGCCTTACGTTGTGTTGTGCAGAGTAGGTTAGTACAAGTCTATTTTCTATTATGACTTTTCTTCCATTGTTTATTTTTAGTAGAATTCTATCGAAATCATGTGTGATAGGCTGATTGAAGAAGTCCTTGTAAAGATTTGGCCAGTTTCTCTTGAACTGTAACTTTCATTGTTAATATACATTGGTATAATGTGTGTTTGTCTTCATTTTCAGACATCGGTGAAGCTATTCGTCCTAAGCTGCAGGAGCCAGAGCGCACTCGCATTAAAGAAGATGCAGACGTTTCTTTGCTCCATAAAAGAGGAGGAAGAGTGGCCTTGTATTAAAGAGGAGGTAGAAGACTCCTGTATCATTAAAAACGACGAGGAAGATACCTGCAAGATGCCTTTGACTGGTGTTCCTGTGAAGAGTTTAGATGAAGGTCAACATGAGATGAGCAAAGGGGCGGACCCTCCAAGCTGCAGCTTAAGTCAACAAATGACCAGAGAAGGTGATGGAGACCACTGTGTGGGGTCACAAGCAGCTTCACCATCAGATAGTGATGACTTGTCATCACTTGCTCCTGCTGCTGATGATGAGTCTCAAAACAAACACAACCAATGTTCTCAGTGTGGGAAATATTTAGCTAATTACAGTGTTTTAAAACAACACATGAGAATGCACACAAAAAAGAAAAACTTTTCCTGCTCAGTTTGTGGCCGAAAATTCTCTCGGAGGGGACATTTAAATGTGCACACAAGAATCCACACTGGCGAGAAACCTTTTTCGTGCTCAGTTTGTGGCAAAACATTTGGTCGTAATTCAGTTTTAAAAAATCACACAACAATCCACACTGGCGAGAAAGCTTTTTCATGCTCTGTTTGTGGCCAAACATTCTCTCGTAAGACAGTTTTAAAAAATCACACAAGAATCCACACTGGCGAGAAACCTTTTTCATGCTCTGTTTGTGGCCAAACATTCTCTCGTAAGGCAGTTTTAAAAAATCACACAAGAATCCACACTGGCGAGAAACCTTTTTCATGCTCAGATTGTGGCCAGAAATTCTCTAATAGTCAAAATCTAACACTTCACATAAGAATCCACACTGGCGAGAAGCCTTTTTCATGCTCAGTTTGTGGCCAAAAGTTCTCTCAGAAGGGAAATCTAACACGTCATACAAGAGTCCACACTGGCGAGAAACCTTTTTCTTGCTCAGTTTGTGGCCAAAATTTCTCTCAGAGGAGCATTTTAAAAAGGCACAAGTACTCACACTGGTGAGAAACCTTTTTCCTGCTCAGATTGTGGCAAAAGATTCCGTCGGAAGGAAAAGCTAACACTTCATACAAGAATCCACACTGGTGAGAAACCTTTTTCATGCTGAGTTTGTGGCAAAACATCTCTGAGGGGATATTTAAATACGCACACAAGAATCCACTCTGGTGAGAAAAAAATTTCCTGCTCAGTTTGTGGCCAAAGATTTTCAACGAAGATATCTTTAACATACCACTTAAAAACTCACACTGGTGAGAAACCGTTTTGCTGCTCAGTTTGTGGCCAAAAATTCTCAAGAAGGGAACAGTTCAAAACGCACACAAGATTCCACACAAGCGAGAAACCTTTTTCCTGCTCAGTTTGTGGCCAGCAATTTGCTTGTAAGAGAACCTTAAAAAGACATACGAGAATTCACACTGGCGAGAACGCTGTTGCACTTGCCAGAGTCTCTATTGAGAATTCTGAGTGTGTTGGGGAGATGGGAAATGATCCGTGAAGTTTTCACCTTCTATTTAAGCAGACTTCATGAGTTTTTGCATCAATGATAATTCTATTCCATGTGCCTTTTGATTGGGATGCTGAACTCTTCTTTACCATAGTTCGTATTTTGGTCGTGATGAATTTGAAATAATAGTTAACCGCCCTCGGGATGATAATAGTTTTGTATTTGTCATTATACACGGTGTTTATTTTGTTTTTTATTTGTGTTTTTTAACTGTAATTAGTTTGATTTCATATTCAGGACAAGTTGTTTAGTTTTTAAGAGTGTTTAGGGTTTTGTTTTGTGCAGCTTTTAATTTTCATGTTAAGGATTTTGCCGCCATATTTGTCAAGACTGGTTAAGAAGAAAAATCAGAAGCAAGCAAGACACTTTTTTCTTTCTTGCACGTGTGACGATTCAGCCCTGCTCTCTGCACTGGAAAAAACTAACCAATCAAAAAGGGGCATGACACAACATATCTGAAGCGAAATGAGACAACTAGGGGGAGAAATAGAAAGCTGAGCTTCACAATGATTTAAACTCCCCTCCAAAAGTGAGGCCAATTCTTTTCATTTTGCAGTGACAATAGATGAAGCAATTTGTGTCGAAATGCTGAATGACAAAATATGAAAGCATGTGGAATGCCTTGGAATCATGAAATAAAATGAGAGTGAATTGTACGGAATGACATTGAACAATGTGGTATGTGGACAAGTATGGAATTATGGCGAATGATATTAAACGCATGACAAACGCACGCTAGATGCTCGTGACCAGATTTGGGTTTCTGAAAAAGAGGACACCTTTGGGAGGGGGCGTGGTCATTTTCAGTGGGCGGGGTCATTATGGGGTCTTTGGGGGAGAGGGTAATTTGTGTCATGTTATGACACACATGACATGTTGTCTGTATAGCAATTGTATTTATTGCCCCCCACCCTAAAAAAAAAAAAAAAAAACATATTTACAATAACAAAAAGGTAAAGGCCTCCTATTCAGTCCTCTTGCGGGCTGCGTTTGGAGAAATGCAGGGTTCCAATTGGACACATAGGAGAACGTGGGCGGATCTTGTCTAGCTTCATAATTTGATTTAGCCCAGGGGTCAAACAGTTGCCGGTTGAAGTGGAGGAAAAGAGAGAACCGGACAGGTAAAAAGACCAGCGAAGACAGTCGCATGCTTTATCCACAACACACTTTGGCACCGGAATACACGATGGAGATGCTATCCTGGTGGCCTCAGTGGACGCTCTCACTTCTTGGTCTTAGTAGCTTGTGCTGGAGCACCTCAGAATATTTCTCAACCTTACTTGATTACGGAGGAGACTCTGGTTCCGGGATGCTGCACACGGGTAAGAGAAGCCTCCATACATAGATAAGCCTCCATACTAGCAATCAAATTATTCACTCATTTTAACGAGTCCCAAAATGTCATAAAAAGTTTGAATAATTGAATAATTATTGATTGAGAGACACTTTATTCCTTCACGACATTCAAAGGACCTCTGCTACAAGCAGCAAAGTTTTATTGTCCCTAATTGCCCTTGCTGTACTTTAGGAGTAATTGATCAATTTGACGCGCGGTTATGTGTGCTTGGTTATGTGCACAACAATGTGCACATTGATTATGATTTAACGTATAAATCATATATATATACATATATACATACATACATACATACATACATACATACATACATACATACATACATACATACATACATACATATATACATACATACAGAAAAGATAATTGGAATCAACCTCCCATTTATCCAAGACTTGTACCTGTCCAGGACCAGGAAACGTGCAAGTAACATCTCAACAGACCCTTCGCACCCAGGTTGCAGCCTGTTTGAACTACTCCCCTCCGGACGCCGTTATAGAGCTCTGTACACTAAAACCAGCAGACACAGAGACAGCTTCTTCCCCCAGGCTGTCGCTCTGATGAACTCACACCACTCTTAGAGTCTCAGAGTCATTACTGTGCAATAACATCCCGCTTTCCACACCTTTTTTGTCTACACTGTTTGTACTATGTGTCCTCTCTGCATCCATTGCAGCCTGGTCATCCAAGAAGAGGGACCCTCCCATCTGTGGTCTATTCTCAAGGTTTCTCATTTCCCCTAGCTGGAGTTTTGAGTTTTTCCTTGCCCTCTTGGGAGTTTAAGATCAGTTTAAGATCAGGGTGTGTTGGAGAATATCTTTCGTTCTTCACATGTCCTGAGTGTTGTTGTTAGTCACCTAAATGTTGAACAGAGGCTGTGATTTACCGAAGTCAAATTCCTTGTTTGGCACGCTCAAACATGGCGAATAAAAAAACTCTTGAATCTTGAATCTTGAATATATATATATATACTAAAATACAATTTTATGGATTCCTACCCGATGAAGGACTTCGAATGGAAAATAGCACTTCTACTAAATCCGATATAACCATCTTATTGTTTATGATGTGACAATGATTTACTGTCCTTTAAATCAACTCATTCATTCGTTCATTCATTCATATGTATCAAGTATTTACAAAATAAAACAGCAGCAATGACAACTTGCTTTTCAGTTTGAACAATAAATGTATTGTCGTTGGAGCATATTGAATTGATTATACTTTAGGTTGAAAAGGAATTCCCAATTATTTATGATTGGTCACTTTCTAGAGAATTTCTAGGCCACGTCCAGTTGAAATTCCCAATATCTGTAACCTTGTTGCCATTTTCACATGGATGCATTTCACATATTAAATTATCCACCTCTAAATTCAGGAATTTGGGTTTGCACAAAACAGCCCAAAGTTGGGTCAACCCAACTTCCTAGGTTGGTCCAATTGTCAGCCCTGCACTTTTATCGGTGTGGAAATAATAATCATCCATCCATCCATCCATTTTCTGAACCGCTTAGTCCCCACGGGGGTCGCGGGTGTGCTGGAGCCTATCCCAGCCGTCATCGGGCAGTAGGCGGGGGACACCCTGAACTGGTTGCCAGCCAATCGCAGGGCACACAGAGACAGTCAACCAATCGCACTCACACTCACACCTAGGGACAATTTGGAGTGATCAATCGGCCTACCAAGCATGTTTTTGGAATGTGGGAGGAAACCGGAGTGCCCGGAGAAAACCCACGCGGGCCCGGGGAGAACATGCAAACTCCACACAGGGAGGGCCGGAGGTGGAATCGAACCCGCACCCTCCTAACTGTGAGGCGGACGTGCTACCCAGTGCGCCACCGAGCCGCCCGAAATAATAATCATTCAATCATTAAATTTCTATTAATTGCTTAGCCCAAGAACTCAGTTGGTCTTTTTTGGACAGCACACAATCACTTTCAATTGTGCAAATAGAAACAGGAGGTGAATCCGATTCGTACATGTTCCATCTTTTGGAAGGATTTGAATGTGCCATCTAGACTAAGTTAAACACAACATCCCGGCGGCTTGACTCTCTCAGCAGCGTTTGTTTTCTCAGAATTGTTGATAGAGTGACAGAAGTGCACACGCTGTTGCGTTTACATTGTGTTGAACTTCTCTAATCCTATCATGACCTGCTGAAATTGATCTCAGATTGGCACTGTGCCAGGCGCCTGAGTGAGTTACGTCTGAATTCCTCAGCAACACACTGTTTGTTTTGCTGCTTGGTTTGCTGCTCATTTCATCTTTTGCGTAATCTTTCTGTTATATAGCAGAGGGAAACGCATCTTGTCCTCTATAGAACTTCAACTTCTTAAGTGTGACTGTAGTCTGATTTTGTAATGCAGAGTAATATGACCTCTATGATCGGTTTCATCATGTTCCAGATATACGTATCTCACCAATGTTGAGAGCTGCTGTTTCTCTGTCAAAAATCCAAAGAATGAATAAATAGAGTTCTTCAAGATGCCTAGCAGACAGTATATATATTTGATTGTCGCCTAATTTTTCCTATAAATTACATTTAGCTCATCCGCCTCACAGTTCACCGGTGCAGGGTTCGATTTGGGAAAAGGAAAGAAAAAATCTTTATCAGTGACGGGAAGGCTAATGGTTTCGGAGAAAGCAAGGATCTCAAGCTTATGGGTGAAAGATAGAAGAGATTAGGTCATGCCTCGGGCCTGCATGGCTTTCCCCCCCGACAGGCTCACTCATCTTGTACTATAACACATGACACAGCAGCGTGAATTTGGGGATTTTGTCTGCCAGTTAAATGAAAGATGTGTTGGATTTTGTCCACAATTTAGGGAGTGCATTATCTGCGCCTCACGGTAAAAGCCATTGCCAATCACCTGTTATCCAATTTACTCAATGCGTGCTCGTTTCATTTCTTCAGATTTAGGGAAATGCTAAGACACTGAAGCAGAAATTAGACTTACACAGGTTGGTTGAGTTCAATCACAATTCTTGTCCAAAAAGCTCAGTTTTCAGGAAAGTACAATACAGCGCTGGGCCCTTCAAGAGCGGAAAGTCTCCATTCAGAAAAGGCAACGTTCAAGGTTCTTTGGTTAGCTTATATCAGTTGCACATGCCAGTGTAGGCCAAGTTTGATGGGTGATGAGTCTTTGGGGTGGGGCAAGTTCGCCATGGGAGTGGGTGCGGGTTATGGGCGATTCGGTGTGTGTGTGGGGGCTGTTGTCTTCCATCCTGTCTTTCGGCCTTGGCGATCATCTTTGGCCGAGTCCTTGGCTGGCTCCCTCTGGCACCTGCTGGTTTTATCTCCACGTGACCTTCCTGTGAACATTCTTCTCCAATCTTGGACATACACTGTCGTACCTCATTCTTTCAATTTTGTCATTTTGTACGAAATTATGTTAGCTTTTGGCTGTGACATCATTAATCTATTGCTGTTCTTTTGATACTTCATGTCTTTGCTTATTCTTAGTTTAATCATGCTTCCAACCGTATCTTTTCTTTGTTAGGCAAAATATTTCCCTCTGTGCAGAGCGTTCAGTAGTAATCAAAAACTGGCGTCTAGCATTAGTCAAAACATAAGATACAATAAGTACTGAACGGTCAAGACGACTCTGGCCGTGTCCATGATTTAGAGAAAAAACATCAGGCATGCATTACACAGTTCCTTAAGGGTCATTAAGCTATTTAGGCAATATATCAAAAGTCATTTGTTATTTCAAAGTGCTCAGAAATATATATCAGATCATAAAGTTATAAAAACCTTTCTCATCACCACTTATCAAAAATGTCTAGTTATCTCTTCTTTATTGATTTGGTGTGTAGGTATAATTATAAGCTTAAAGTGTTTCTTTTATTGATTTAATATGTGAATATACTTTTCTGCTCATGTACTTTATTCAATGAGGTTTGAGCATATCTGTTTTTGTAGCTAGGTAGGACTTTTTGTATTTCGACCCCATTCCTTCAGATGCAACCATAATGATGATAATACTTAATGAAAAAATAATAATGAAACGAGAAGCCCTTTGAACAAAATAAATCAGTAACCTAACACAAAAATGTATTTTTCATTTTGGGTTGTTAAATGTAATTATAACTATTCACGTGTGAACCCTTGAAGCAAAATTCCATTGCAAGTGATATAGCTTAAACATTGCGCTGTCAAAGCAGCTTTGATTTGACTTCATCTAACACTACAACTGTGTGCGTTATCAGCAAGAACATACCTCAGCTCCAATCTTTCATTCTGTCTGAAATGAATCTGTGGAGTTTCTCAACCTTTTCTAAGGTCTCATCTAGATCCTGAACAGATGTGGCTTGACTAATAGTGCAACTTTGTTTTCATTTTGTTACATTTTTGAGGAGTGATACTCAAGAGTTAAATGTTAATATACGTAGATGTGCTTCTCACGATCTGAAAGTTCATACCGTACCCCGTGACCTTTTCTTTCTTTTTTTTTTTTACTGGATATCAAAAACACTCATGGGATAATTCAAGATTGGTGGACATATAATGAACTTTATCAACCGGCTGCATTGCAGCTCTAGCCAATGACAACAATTTTTGTTATTGTTGGCAAATCACCGGATGAGCTAACACAGAGAAATTACATGCTTTAATTTTTTTTATGAAAGGCCACATTTAAAAATTCATCAACATCAAAAGTGATGATAGTTTTTAATATTTAGATAATTAGGTTACATTATTCTTATAATGTGTCTTGACAGACATTGCAGACATTTAACATTAAATTTGTTAAACAATAAATTCACACACACATACGCATGCACACACGCACACGCATACATACGCGCGCACACACACACACACACACGCACACACACACACACGCGCACACACACACACACACACACACACACACACACACACACACACGCACGTGTACTCAAGGATAAAGATTTGATTTGTGTATTACACACATTTTGACTTGTCTAGTCAGTCTATAAAGAAACCTTTTGACTTTTAATAGTATCAGTTGACATCAAAATGAAAGGCATTAAGCCAAAGCAGATCAAAAACCCAGCGACACACAATTCTCCTCAAGCGGATTATGATGTCATTGCCAGGATAATGCCAGCTGCAAGCCGGGGCATCTGCATCCAATGAAATGAAAAAATGCTGTTTCTTGGTGAACCACAGATCCATGATCTGCTGCCCATTAACTCATAATAACATGCGGTCAGAGGAGGCAAGGGAGGCCGTGCCTCCCCTGCCATCATGAAAAGTTTATGATTAAAAGTTTATTATTTTAAGTCAATTTCCTTTTAATTTCAGTAGTTTTGTATCATTTTGAACCAAAATTGCTGAATTTTTATAGTTATTTTAAAACCGAAGACAATTCACTCGGAGGAGCCAACTTCCTGCCTTGCCTCCTCTGAGGATTGCGTAATCACACGGCTGCCTATGCTGACAGGCTATGCAGTTAGACCAGGTATGGGCAAACTATGGCCCGCGGGCCACATCCGGCCCACGGGACCGTTTAATCCGGCCCGCCAACCCTAAATAAATTGTATTATTAAACTTTTTTTTTTTTTTTTTTTCGGTAATTTTGCCTGCAATGACTGCGTTTCCCCAGTAGATGGGGAACCACTCGCCTGCGCATTTACTACCGGAAGCCGTGTCAGAAAGCTCGGTGCACACTCACAAGTGCGTGTACGTACTCAATATACGGAAATGGCGCACTCGCGCTCTATTTGTATCAGTGCCGAATTTAGAGCGTGGGCTGTGACGACAGCATTCTTGTAATTTGCGCGCCGAGCTTTCGGATACAGTTTTACGCTAAAGCCACCCACAAACCTTCCCCTGGAATCCTTCCATTAAAATGAGTCGCCCAAGGAAAAGCAAGGTGGACACTGAGTGCCGAGTGTTTAAAAAGAGTGGCCAATTTGGCTCGACGTACGCGACGTGACGTTCAGCCACATGAACATCAACATCAACCCGTCACAGATCTAGGTAAACGGACCAACACCTCGGATCTCTCCTAAGAATTGCCACAACAAATTTTACTCCAGACTATGACACACTAGCAAAAAAAGGGAGACAAACAACACTGTTCCCACTGAAAATGAAGGGGAGGCTTTCAAGTTTGTTGTAAAAAAATGCATTTTGAATATGATCTGTACAAATGGCAGGGATTGAAACTAGCGACCATTCTCATTTTCAAACAATGCATGATGCTCAAGGACATTGATGCACCACCTGTTTGTGACTAATCTTAACCTGTAAAGTTCTTAAGGCTTACTTTAAGGAAGTGTTTCCCGTTTCCTCACCTCTGTTACCAGGTGTTTGTGAGTTAAAACTCTGCTCTGATTTTCACATACCCCTCACCGTGTTGACGTTTTGATTACTTTATTTAGATGTATGCTTTCACCGATTCTTCAAGATGATATATTTGGTCAGAATGTTTGCCGTTTGATGTGATCTCATAAGATAAACATCTTTCATTAATCTGACCTGCAGGCACTGAAGTGATGGAGACTGTTATTCATAATAACAGTGTCGTATTTTATGAGAATCACTGATAACAGTTTTTTAGGGATTTTTTTTTTTTTTAATGCTGTTAATAAATGCATTTGTTTTCAAAAAACCTTTTTTGAATATCCACGCTTTACTACCTACTAAAGGCCAAAACCTTTTATGCAATGACCTTTACAGGTCGTTTATATTACTTCACACAAACACTACATCCATCTGCTCCTGGTTCGGCCCCCCGGTCAAAATTTAGAACCCAATTCGGCCCGCAAGTCAAAAAGTTTGCCCACCCCTGAGTTAGACTGAACTGCTGTCTGTCTCAATGTCGCTGTTTAAGTGTTCAAACACTGTGGCTATATGAACTAATTTCTGTAGTCACGCTGATATATATGTAATATCTAGTGTTTTTTGTCATCTGTCTGTAACGTCGTGTTTCTTTTCACAGGTGTCAAACTCAAGGCCCGGGGGCCAGATACGGCCCGCCACATCATTTTATGTGGTCCGCGAAGACAAATTGTGCATCAAATTCGTGTGTAATTACTAGAATTGCAAAGTGTCTTCATTTTTAATAATATCTGTTTTTTTTTAAATATTTGACCAGTTTTTACTCATCTGAGTTGAAAACGAGTTATTTGTCAGTTTGTTTTGTAGCTTTTACTGTATATAATATGAGGTGCTCATACATTTATTTGGGTTGACAGTCATAATGGCCCTCCGAAAGAAGCTATGACCACAATGCGGCCCGCGAAAAAAATGAGTTTGACACCCCTGTGTTATTGTCAACACGTGACATTTAGATAGCCTGGAGAAACATAATACAAGACCTGCATTGCAGGGTCATATTATCACTGGTTGGTTTCAGTTGTTCAGTGTGCCGGTTTGTTCTGAGTATTTTGTAGTTAACATGACTTACAACCAGTCTGAAAATACAAGAGTGACATGTAAAAGCAATTTCGAAGTGAGCTCTCATGTGCACATGTGATTATCTGGTGTTGAATACATGGGCCTGCAAATGCAATACTACTGCGGCATTAATCGTCAGGATGGGATTTCCCCTCCTTCCGTAGTGTCGTTAATGTTTAACCCCTTCC
This sequence comes from Syngnathus scovelli, assembly GCF_024217435.2. NCBI lineage: Eukaryota > Metazoa > Chordata > Actinopteri > Syngnathiformes > Syngnathidae > Syngnathus > Syngnathus scovelli. The sequence goes on from NC_090859.1 coordinate 6,574,007, forward strand.
GATTCCTGTGTTTTGTGTACCGGAACTAGCTATAGGAAGTAGCCACAAGGTGGCACAAATCCCCTGCAGACTCTTCAACTTTCCAGCCTCCTGCACGCGGGGCTGCTGCTTTGTAAAGTTTATTTATTTTTAATGTTTTTTTGTGACAGGCTCCAGTGTTCTTAAACAGTACTTTGAATGGATTACATTGATAGCAACAAGAGAGAAGAATAGATGACAGGAAGCAATGTTGTCTCTGTTTGGCGTTCCAGAAAATTTTCAATGAGCTGAACTGAGTTGTTGTCTCTTGTAGCCTCAGGTTTTGCCTCCTTGACATAATTGAAAGAAACAACAGCCGGGAAAAAATAAGCAGAAATCTGCAGTACAAAAACAAGTTTCTTCCTTCATCCTATCGGGTGTCTACTTGAAATGCAGAACTTCTATGTTCGACACTGGATAAAGACCATTCGTCCAATATCGATTTAATGTCTATTTTCATTTGCTTCCTTTATTTAAGTGCTGAACGATTTGTCACACATTCCCAATTATCACCATGTTCAGTGCTCTGTTGAACATAACCACTTATGCAGGCACTCAAATTGCATATGAACTACAGTGTAAGTGTCAACACAAGGTGGCGACAATATGAAATTACCATTCTGATTAAATGTTTGCTGTACTTCAAATCTACACTGGGTGTTGTTTTGACGGTCTTTCTTTGTGCTGCTTGTGAATATGCACATGCCATTATACCATCTCAATTGAGGCGGAACATATCTAATCAAATTGTAACCCCATTGAATCGAACCAAACTGAATCGCTCTGACAATACATGTATGCATGTCAGATTGTTTCAGTCACTGCATATCAATCAAAATCATGACAGGACCACCCTTCTCTAGTTTGTGGATTGAAGTACGTTACTGGAAACAAATGATGATCATTTCTCCCCGGTGGACACTTTTGGGCTGTTGCAGATGAGTGCATGTTGAAGGATTCTGAGACAGAAGTTTATCGTGTCTGGTACCGAGTGAGCCATTGGGCCTTGTTATAAATACAGCTGTGATATGCATTCACTGCATTTGCTGGGCTTTCTCCAGCTCTCCACTGGACTATTAGATCTGTTAATAGGCATGTCGTCACAGATTTTATGTAATTCTCTCAAAGGGACACACACAAACAGAAGGTTTATGAATTACATGCCGAGATGGGGAATCTGTGTGTTGTTCACAGTGCACTCCTTTGGTAACTTTCAGTTTGGCTAGAGATGTAGCCTTCACTTAAAGCAGGGGTGTCAAATTCATTTTTTTCGCGGGCCGCATTGTAGTCATAGCTTCTTTCGGAGGGCCATTATGACTGTCAACCCAAATAAATGTATGAGCACCTCGTATTATATACAGTAAAAGCTACAAAACAAACTGACAAATAACTGGTTTTTAAATCAGACGAGTAAAAACTGGTTAAATATAAAAAAAAAAGACATTATTAAAAGTGAAGACAATTTCCAATTCTAGTAATGACACACAAATGTGATGCACAGTTTGTCTTCGCAGGCTACATAAAATGATGTGGCGGGCCGTATCTGGCCCCCGGGCCTTGAGTTTGACACCTGTGGCTTAAAGCATCAGTGGAAAACCATAGGAATGCATATTTCCCTGTACTCATTCATTTCTTTCATTATTGATCTGGTGATACTTGGTCAGGATGCTGATATTTTTCCATCAGAGCAGGTGCAAGTCTTTAATGACCTTCCCATTTGAGTTTCCTCCATTTACGCAAGCAGGGTCGGGTAGTTGTGCCAGCTCTGTCTTAAAAGCTGCTCTATCTGTCACTCCATCCGCGCGTGCGCCCTGACGTCAGCCTCATCGTTATTCCACAGATCTAGTATATAACTATATTATAGCGTTAACAAAGTACAAGGAAAGGTGTGGGTTTGGTAAAAGTCTCTTTATTTGACAAAACAAGAGTTCAACAAGCCAACAAGTACTGAACTGTAACAATAAAAACATATACAAGTTGCGATACGAAATAAAATATATCAAATAACTATAATATAAATAGTTCACCACTACACGGCCCCAAGCATGGACTTCCAGGTGTATGGCGGCGTGACTTCCATCCCCGGAGGTGGCACTTCCAGCCACGGAGGTGGAAGAGAGCTCCATAGAATAGGACCGGGCGTGCGTAAAAGCCACGTCCAAGCCCCATCCACCGTCCCCGGACAGCCATCCGGCCGAGCGCCGTCCCCCGACTTCATTCAAAGTAGGTGAAAGAAAGCTCCATAGAGTAGGACCGGGCGTGTGTAAAAGCCATAATAGTTTTTCAAACCTTCTTTGTCACTCCAAATCATTAAATCCTTCAAACTCTTTGTCCTTACAAACAAAGCCGCTAATGATGCTGGTTGTACGTGGGGCCCTTCGTCATCCCGCGATCGAATCTTTGTCTTTATGTAAACAATCACCACGCCGCGCCACTGACGTCACTTGAAATTCAAATTACAGTAATCCCTTGCTACATCGCGGTTCGTTTATCGCAGTTTAACTTTTTTTTTTGAATTTTGAAAATTTTCGAAAAAATTCACATATAAGTTGCTCCTCAGTATAAGTCGCCCCCCACCCGAACTATGAAAAAAAACGCGACTTATAGTTTGAAAATTACAGTACTTATTGATATTAAAAAGGGGTATATGTGTTCAATATATTGTTGTTGGCTTCCGTCAGTCTCGAGAGACTATGGATTATGTGCCTTGGTGGTCATTGGTTGCTGGACCTGCAGTTCCTTCTGTGACTGAAGAGTCCAATTCTGGAGCCGCATGCCCTGTTGCAGATGTCACAGCTAAAGGCAGTAGAGTTTCGGGGTAGCTGAGCATCTCTTCTGTGTCTTTGAGCCCTTTTCTCTTCCATTTTCTTCTCTCTGTTCTCTTCCGTTTTCTTGATGACTGATTTGGTAACGGCTTTCCACCCTGAGCGATCTGCGGCCAGTGTCTCAAATTGTGCTGGTGCGATGTTGCCCTCCTTCAAGCTCCGTTTACAAACATCTTTGAAGCGGAGAAGTGGTCTTCCGAGTGGTCTAGAACCAGAGGCGAGCTCACCATACAATATGTCTTTGGGAAGTCGACCATCTTGCATACGGGATACATGGCCAATCCACCGCAGACGTCTGTTTGTAAGGATGGCAAACATGCTGGAAATTCCTGCTCTGGTCAAGACCTCTTTGTTGGAAACGTGATCCTGCCATGAGATGTTGAGGATTCTCCTTAGACAGCGCTGGTGAAAACTGTTCAACTTGCGTGCCTGATGACTATACAGCGTCCAGGTCTCGCTCCCATATAGAAGTGTATTCAGCACGCAGGCCTGATACACTGAGATCTTGGTTTTGATGGTGAGCGAGCTATTTTCCCACACCCTTTTTGCTAGGCGGGCTACCACCGATGAGGCCTTGCCGATTCTGACATCGATCTCTTTGACGAGGCTGAGACTGTTAGAGATGTTGGAGCCAAGGTAGGTGAAATCTTCGACCACATCGAGGCAACAGTTGTCAATTGAGATGTGAGGGGTAGAGCTGACACCTTGGGCTAAGATGTTCGTCTTCTTTATGCTGATTGTCAGACCGAACTCTCTACAAGCATGGGCGAAGGCATTTATAGGGTCTTGGAGGCCGGCTTCGGTATGTGATGTCAGTGCCGCATCATCCGCGAACAGCATTTCACGAATGAGAACTTTGCGCACGCGTGTTTTTGCTCGAAGGCGGGTAAGGTTAAATAGGCTGCCATCACTTCGGGTGTGCAGGTACACCCCTTCTTCGGATGTCTCGAAGGCATATCGTAGCAATAGTGAAAAAAAGATGCCAAAGAGAGTTGGGGCAAGGACGCAGCCTTGCTTTACCCCACTTGTAATTGGGAAGGGTTCAGATTTTAATCCATTGCACTGTACAGTACCTTTCATATCCTTGTGAAAGGAGACAATCAGTCTCAGCAATTTAGGAGGACAGCCAATTCTGTGCAGGAGTGTGAACAGACCCGTTCTACTGACCAAATCAAAGGCTTTCGTTAGGTCTATGAAGTCGATATACAGTGGTCGCTGTTGCTCACGACACTTCTCTTGCAGTTGCCTTAATGAGAAGATCATGTCGATGGTGGATCTCCCTGTTCTAAACCCACACTGGGATTCTGGATAAATCCGTTCAGCCAGTGGATAGAGTCTGTTTAGTATAACTCGGGCAAATGTCTTTCCCACGACAGAGAGTAGGGATATTCCGCGATAGTTGTTGCAAACACTTCTATCGCCTTTGTTCTTGTATAGTGTGATGATCTTGGCATCTCTCATGTCTTGAGGCACGTTTCCTTCATCCCAGCACTGTAAGAGTAGCTTGTGGAGATGCACGAGGAGGCTGGTTTGTTTGGCTGCTTTGATGACCTCTGGGGGGATGCCGTCATTTCCTGGATAGGGAATTGACAGCCTTATACAGCTCCTGAATAGTGGGCGGTTCATCAAGCTCTTCCATGACAGGTAGTGGTGTTATGCCTTTCACAGCATTTACCGTGACTTCAGTTTCCCTCGTTAAAAGCTCTTGGTAATGCTCAGCCCATCTGTCCATTTGTTTGGTTCGATCTGTAATGATTGAACCAGTGCTTGACTTTAGAGGGGCAGTTTTGGTGACAGTGGGGCCGAATGCTATTTTCATCCCATTATACATTGCCCGGATATTGCCACAATCAGCAGAAGTTTGGATATTCTGGCATATACTCTGCCAGTATTTATTTGCGCACTGCCTGGCAATCTTCTGGGTGTCAGCTCTGGCTTTCCTCAGAGCTGCAAGTGTTTTGTCACTGGGATTGGCTTTGTAGTTGAGGAGGGCTGATCGTTTACGTGAGATGGCCGGTTCAAGATTCATGATTCCCGCTTCAAACCAATCTGGGTTCATCTTCGTTCTTATTCCAAAGGAGTCGAGAGCAGTTGTGTATATTGCACTTCGCATGTGATTCCATTTTTCTTCTGCACTGCCAGTTGAGCATTTGTTAAGGGCTTCTTCGATGTTAACAGCAAAGCTTTTAATTAACTGAGGGTCCTGGGTCTTGGTTGTGTTTATGCGAGGCTGGCCCTTTGGCTTTGATCTATGAGCTTGTTTGGGTTGGAGGCATACTTTACTGGCGACCAAAGCATGGTCTGTATCGCAGTCTGCGCTGTGATAGCTGCGAGTGATGTTGACGCAGTTGAGGAAGGATCGTCGAGTGATAATGAGATCCAGTTGATGCCAGTGACGAGATCTAGGGTGCCGCCATGACACTCTGTGGCTGGGCTTTGTAAAGAAGAACGTATTTGTGATGCAGAGATCATGAAAGGAGCATAGTTCCAACAATCTTTGCCCATTTTCGTTCACCTTGCCAACTCCAAACTGGCCAATACAGCAGGGCCAAGAGGAATTGTCCGAGCCAACACAAGCATTGAAGTCTCCCAGCAGGACCAGGTGCTCAGATGCAGGTATTTCCCTGATGAAGGTCTCAGGCTCGTCGTAGAATTGGTCTTTTCCTCTTCTGATGAGGTGAGTGTTGGGGCGTAGGCGCTCACGATGTTTACAAGGCCAGACGTGGTTTCAATGTGCATGATGAGGATGCGGGCGGTGCCCACTGTTGGTGGCGTGCAAGCAGGCAGGAGGAAGTTCCTCACTGCGAAACCTACACCATGCATACGATGTTCCCCTGGGGCCTTTCCTTGCCAGAAGAATGTGTAGTCTTTCTCTCTGATGCTGCCGTTGGATAATAGCCTGGTTTCTTGCAGTGCAGCAACGTCGATGTTCAGACGTGTCAGCTCGCGGTTGATGACGGCTGACTTTCTAGCATCGTTTATCTGTTTTGGGTCATTGGTGATCCCTGGACATAAAGTTCTAACATTCCATGTTGCCAGTCTAAGCGCTGGCGGCTTTGTTTTATTTTTATTATTGCTTGGTGCATGGATTACAGTCAGCACCTAATTGGCTAGGGGCTGCCCAGCTTAGGCGGGTGGTAGCTGACCAGTGGAATGCGATGATCCCTCCCACCGTTGGAGACAACCTGTAGCGCCTGAGCTGACGCCAATTGTCTCAGGCTTAGAACTCGTAACTGCTGTCTCCCGAATTGTTTCTGTCACTAAGACAGCGACAATGAGTGACCTATCCAAGGCACAGGCCTGGGCACAGTGTATGGAGACCTTGGGTTGCCCAGTCGTCAAGATCCCCCTCTCGGCTTTGTTGGTGTGGTCCAGAGGAATGCAAGCAATACATTTGGCACCAACTGGGCTGCAGGAGCTGCCGGAGTCAGTGAGCGTTCTACACTGGTCCGCCTTCGGGGCCCCACTCCTGATTTGTGAGGTTTACTCCTCTACACTTGGCCGTTGGGTCTGGGACCTCCTCCGCCCTCTGGCCGTTGGCTGCTCATGCAGCTCCTCCGCCCAGTGTCGTAATGCAGTGTAGACATTCCGTAGGCTGGTTATTGGTTTGAGCGCCAATCGTTCGCTTTCGCACCTAGCTCATTTAGCGAAACCAGTGTCGCCACGAGGAGGCAGAGCTGAGGAGCTTGTCTGGCAGAGGTGATCAAGTTACACAAGCCTTATGGAGCCATTTTATAGGTCACCGGGAGCTTATCAACGAGAGCCCAGCTCCGGCATTACCAAACCATTTTGACACCAAGTGTCAAAGTTGTGTTCAATACTCACTTACTTACTATACTTACTTTGAAACAAAACATAAGCATGACTGGGTGACACTTCCCCTCTCTCCCCACTCATTTTTACCTCTCATCTTAATAGTTTGATCCTGTTATTATAACACTTGAAGAAAAACATGCATTTAAAGCATTTCCCTCGAGGCCATGAGGAAATTTTCTTTCATGAATCGGGCTAATATGGTTGGACTGATTGAGCTTTGAAAAGAAAACTATTGTGTTTGTCCATTATCTGGACTTACAGTTTTAGATGTTAATGTTTTCCATCAAAAATCACCATCCACGCCCACGTTTTTGCCTGCCATTTATTATCCAATGTACTCATCGATCATCTTAAAAAGTAATGATGTCCAACTAAAAGCTTATATTTGCAATTTTTGTTGATGTCCCCCCCCCCTCCCAATTCTCATATTTTCATGCTTAAATTAGCTCATAGCAAACTATTTGACCTCATGTCACGAGTTGTGGTTAAGGGCAAGAGTGCACCTATTTTAAATAATTTCTCGCTCTCGCTCACTCTAGTGACTAGAGCAGGGGTGGGCAAACTTTTTGACTGGTGGGCCGAATTTGGTTCTAAATTTTGATCGGGGGGCTGAACCAGGAGCAGATGGATGGAGTGTTTGTGTGAAATAAATAGAAATGCATAAAAGGTTTGTGCTTTTAATAGGTAGTAAAGCATAGATCAGTAGTTCTTAACCTTTTTGGAGGTACCAAACCCTATTAGTTTCATATGCGCATTCACCGAACCCCTCTTTGCCCCCCCAAAGGGGGGGGGGGGGCTCTCGTACCAGCAAATCAGTGTGACTTCTGCTGTTGCCTTTGCAAGACCAGTTCAGATATGCTTTATCGCGAATTTACATGACATTCAGGTGTGTTGGGCCATCCGCGGGGGAGGGGGGCGGGAATAGCATACCAGCGCTGCCGAACCCCTGAAGCCGACTCACCGAACCCCTAGGGTTCGATCGAACCCAGGTTAAGAACCACTGGCATAGATATTCTAAAAAAGCTTTTTGAAAACAAATGCATTTATTAACAGCATTAAAAAAATATTTCACCAAAAAACTATTATCAGTGATTCTCATTAAATACGACACTGTTATTATGAATAACTGACTGGGACTTGTTTAAGCAGGCAGCCACCTACAACGATTGGGCGGACATAGAGGAGTATACTCTGACTCTGTTACCTCTTACATCACGAAGTGCATCGATGATGTGACTTGCTCGAAATCCGTCGTCACTCGCGCGAACTGGAAGCCGTGGCTGACGGGGGCTGTCCTCAGACTGTTGAGGGCCAGAGACAAGGCTTTCAGAGCGGGGGATGAGGCTGGCTTGAGGACAGCGAGGGCCGACCTGTCCCGAGGCATCAAAGAAGCGAATAAGGCGTTCTCGTGCAAGGTCTCCACCCACTTCAAGGACAGCAAGGACGCACGTAGCCTTTGGCGGGGCATTCAGACCATCACGGACTACAAGCCCGCGCCGAGGAGCTGTGAGGGCGACGTCCGTCTGCTGAACGATCTGAACCGCTTCTTTGCTCGCTTCGACGCCCAGAATAGCACTTGCCCGCTGAAGACCACTCCCCCCCCACACGAGCAGCCCCTGCGCCTCTCTGCCGACGGTGTGAGGAGGGCGCTTGCCGCTATTGACACCCGTAAGGCGGCGGGCCCTGACAACATCCCGGGTCGAGCGCTGAAGGACTGCGCTGGGGAGCTGTCGGGTGTATTCACGGACATCTTTAACGTTTCCCTGCAGCAGGCCATCGTCCCCTCGTGTTTCAAGGCTGCCACCATCGTTCCTGTGCCGAAGAAACCTGCACCGTCCTGCTTCAATGACTACCGCCCTGTGGCACTGACGCCCATCATCATGAAGTGCTTTGAGCGGCTGGTCATGGAGCACATCAAGTCCGTTCTCCCCCCCAACATTGACCCTTTCCAGTTTGCGTACCGTGCCAAGCGGTCCTCTGAGGATGCCATCTGCTCTGTCCTCCACTCGGCCCTCACCCATCTGGAGAGAAAGGACTCATATGTGAGGTTGCTGTTTGTGGACTTCAGCTCTGCCTTCAACACCATTGTGCCGCAGCGACTCATCTGCAAACTCGACGAGCTGGGCCTCAGTACCTCCCTCTGCAACTGGATACTGGACTTCCTCTGTCAGAGGCCTCAGGTGGTGCGTGTTGGCGACAAAATCTCCGCCAGCATCACGCTGAGCACGGGGGCCCCCCAGGGCTGCGTGCTCAGTCCATTACTCTTCACCCTGCTGACGCATGACTGCACTGCGACCTACAGCGACAACCGCATAGTGAAGTTTACTGACGACACGACTCTGGTGGGTCTCATCACAAAGGGCGACGAGACTCGGTACAGGTCGGAGGTTGACCTTCTGACCACGTGGTGCAGGGACAACAACCTCCTGCTGAACGTTAATAAGACCAAGGAAATCATTGTTGACTTCCGGAAGGGTCACACAACACACCTGCCGCTGATCATCGATGGTGCTGTGGTGGAGAGGGTGAGCTGCACCAAGTTCCTGGGGGTGCACATCAGTGAGGACCTCTCCTGTGATGCCCGCAAGGCAACCTCGATTGCCAGAGATGTGAGTCACCCGGCTCACTCTTTGTTTGACCTTCTGCCCTCTGGGAAGAGGTACAGGAGCCTGCGCTCCCGCACCACCAGACTTGCCAACAGCTTCTTTCCCCAGGCTGTTAGGGCCCTGAACTCGCTACCCCCTTCTGCGTAGCGTGTGGCACTGTTGCGCTATTTTCGGGAATGTCTGCTGTACGCGCACTTGCTCCTTTTTTTTTTCTGCTCCTCTTATTTATTTATTTATTGTTGTGTTATTTATTCATTATTTATTCAGCACGCTTTTGTTATACTTGTTACTTGTTTGTCTGTTGTGAGCCATGTCTTGTCACCGTGGGATAGGGGGGAACGAAATTTCGGTTTCTTTGTGTGTCTTTGGCATGTGGAGAAATTGACAATAAAGCTGACTTTGACTTTGACTTTGACTTTGAGTTTCCATCACTTCAGTGCCTGCAGGTCAGATTTGTGAAATATGTTTATCTAATGAGGCGAAATCACATCAAACGGCAAACATTCAGACCAAATACATCATCTTGAAGAATCAGTGAAAGAATACTTCTAAATAAAGTAATAAAGAAATCAATAGAATTGTTGGTCTCCCTTTTTTGCTAGTGCATCATGGTCTGGAGTAAAATTTGTTGTGGTAATTCTTAGGATAGAGCCGAGTTGTCGGTCCGTTAACCTAGAGCTATGACGGGCTTTGTTGACGTTCATGTGGCAGAACGTCTGCTCACACACGTAGGTCGAGCCAAATTGTCCTCTCTTTTTTTTTTTTTAAACACTCGGCACTCAGTGTCCACCTTTCTTTTTCTCGGGCCACTCATTTTAGTGGAAGGATTCCAGGGGAAGGTTTGTGGGTGGCATTAACGTAAAACTGTATCTGAAAGCTCAGCACGCGAATTACGAGATTGCTGACGTCACAGCCCACACTCAAAATTCGGCACTGATGTAAATAGAGCGTGGAATGCGCCGGGGCCGTACTACTTAGTACGTACACGCACTTGTGAGTGTGCGGGCGGGCGCTTCCCCATCTATTGGGGAAACATACTAATTGTAGGGAAAATGACCCAAAAAAAGTTCAATAATACAATTTATTCAAGTTTGGCGGGCCGGATTAAACGGCCCTGTGGGCCGGATGTGGCCCGCGGGCCGTAGTTTGCCCATACCTGGACTAGAGTCTAGTCCAGGGGTGGGCAATTAATTTTTACAAGGAGCCACATGAAAAACCTGAGTTGTGTCAGAGGGCCACACCTACGATAACTTAAACCTGCTATTTTTTTTTCCATTGTAAAACGCACTAAATTATTTTAAATAGTTGGTACTGGTAATTAGAAGAATACAATTATTCTGTTTATATTTATATTAAGCTATGTGAAATTGTGGTGTATAGGTCAAATAAAAAAACAATCATTAATCAGTACAATTTATTCTTAACTTCTTTAACTTTTCCTCAAATGACAAAGCCGCCGCATCTCTGGGTGTGAAGTTTGATAAAAAGTCCTTGTTGGGCTTGCAGTTTTGCTAGCAATGCATCAGCCTTTGATGCGCCCTGTTTATCAGACAGATGTATTTTTTCTCATGCTTGGTCGTGTAGTGGCGACTCAAATTATATTCTTTAAACACAGCGACCTGTGTACCACAAATCAGGCACACGGCTTTACCTTTCATTTCTGTAAAGAAATACTTGGCAGTCCATATCTTGTTGAAAACACGGCGCTCCTTGTCAACTTTTCTTTTCTGAGCGTCAACACACATTTCTCGGGCAGCATTACTTCGCACTGTTCACCTTCACGCACAGCTCACATACACGTACGCTACACGGAAGTGTGACACCTTTCAAAATAAAAGCAAAACAGTTGTATTGCACGCACGACACATTTTTTTTTTTAAATTAAGTAGTAATCAAATATAATTTACGATTGGCCTCATGCGGGCCGGACAGGGACGCACAAAGGGCCGGATGTGGCCCGCGGGCTGTAATTTGCCCAGGTTTGGTCTAGTCTCTCTTTCGCTCTCTCTTTTCTCTCTCTCTCTCTCTCTCTCTCTCTCTCTCTCTCTCTCTCTCTCTCTCTCTCTCTCTCTCTCTCTTTCTCTCTCTCTTTCTCTCTCTCTCTCTTTCTCTCTCTCTTTCTCTCTTCTCTCTCTCTCTCTCTCTCTCTCTCTCTCTCTCTCTCTCTCTCTCTCTCTCTCTCTCTCTCTCTCTCTCTCTCTGAGAAGGCCCATAAGTTGGGATTCTTAGTGACGTGCAGTAAAATGTTCCATCAGTTGCATTCCTCTGGGCCGCAGAGTGTGACCACTGAGAGAGCTCTGTGTTGAAGGCATCTGTCTGGCATGGCTAGGATGGCCAGGATGTAAAACGTAAATAGCTGACAGATTTGGATTCAGTTACGAAACCAATGGTGCACTCGCCTAGAAGTCAGAAGTGTTTCCATGTTCAAGAGGCTCATGTTCTACTCCTGAATGATCCGCTGATTATGCAGAAATTTACACAATAAACTACCTCCAAAATATTTGCTGACAGCTGACATTTATGTTTGAAATGAATCAATTTATTCTCAGATGAGAAGGTGATCAGTATAAATATTCCAGCTTTCTCTCACTTGCGCTATGTAATCAAGAGCACTTTGCATGCCGCCCTTTTCCCCCTTAAAGCGTAATCTCTGAGCAGGATATGGCATATTTGCTATCCATTACATTCTGTGGCATCAAGTGAAAAAAAACAACTTTAAATAGGGCAAAATGTGCCAGCCCTCTCTAAACTTTTAAACTCAACGAGTCCATGAGTGATTTTCCGCTTTTTAGTAATGGCATCAGTAAGTGGTCTGTTCATGGCGTGCTAAGCTCCATGTTGTAATTACCCACAAGTGAAGGAGATGGTTTCTGCCTGTTTGCCACCTGGATCAGCAGATTTAATCTGTAATCTTTGATCTTTTGCGGTTGCACTTTCTCGTTAATATTTTGATTTAGTTTTATTATAAAAAAGATGGAGGATTCTGAGACTTAATTAATAAGATACCGTAAGTTTCGGACTAAAAGTCGCTCCGGAATATAGGTCGCATTAACCATAAAATGCACAATAACGTGAAAAACAACATATATAAGTCGCTTCGGCGCATAAGTCGCATTTTGGGGGGAAATTTATTCGACAAAATCCAACACCAAGAACAGACATGAACGAGCAACAACAGGCCAAACGATAGGTATGCTAACGTGACATAAACACAAACGAAGAGCTGAGAACGGGCCTGACGTAACATTCAGAGTTATTCAAAAAACTATTACATAAATAACATGTTTATAAAACCATCTGTGTCACTCCAATTCATTAAATCCATCGATCATCCTTTGTCAACAATGGGTGCGCGCCACTGACGGCGCTTGCACTTCAAAATATTCCACAGGCCCATATAACGATATATAAATTATATATCAAATAACTATTATATAAGCAATAATATTATCAAATCATCTGTGCACTCTAAATCATTAAATCCATCGATCAAATTCCTCGTCCTTTGTCAACAACGCCGCGCGTGCGCCCTGACGTCAGCCTCGTCGTTATTCCATAGATCTAGTATATAACTATATTGTAGCGTTAATAAAGTACAAGGAAAGACGTGGGTTTGGTAAACGGCTCTTTATTTAGCAAAACAACTTCCAGCCACGGAGGTGGAAGAGAGATCCATAGAATAGGACCGGGCGTGCGTAAAAGCCATAATAGTTTTTCAAACCTTCTGTGTCACTCCAAATCCTTAAATCCTTCAAACTTTTCGTCCTCAGTGTCACAAAGCCGCTAATGATGCCGGTAGTACGTGGGGCCCTTCGTTATCCCATGATCAATCTTTGTCCTTTTTGTAAACAACCGCCGCGCCACGCCACGTCGCGCTGCTGACATCACTTGAAATTCACATTACAGTAATCCCTTGCTACATCGCGGTTCGTTTATCGCGGTTTCCCTTTTTTTTTTTGAAAATCTTTGAAAAAAAACACATAAGTCGCTCCTTATTATCAGTCGCCCCCCCCCACCCAAACTATGACAAAAAAAAAAACCGCGACTTATAGTCCGAAAATTACGGTACTCCTCTTCATAAATTAATTTGATATTGGGTAAAGTCACATAATTCCCCCTAAATCTAAAAAATAGTTATACAAATTACAAATATACAGAATATCCAAATAAAATGCAATGTCATTTTGTTGACGATTGAAGAAATGTAATTGCGCATTTAGTTAATTGCATTGTCTCGCTCCAGATGAGGTGGACATTCTGCTGGAGTTTTCCATTCAGTCACCCAACAGTCCAAATACCTCTATGACCATGGAGGATGGCAGATGCCCAGTCCTACAGGTGGGACAGTACTCCGTCTTGGCTCTCCCTCTGACGCAGCTCTTCATTGAAGGGTATGGTTTTATCTATAGCTGCATGTCTTCTTAAATGATCAGTTCTATTGATTTTGAGTAAAATTTACATTCGGTTGCTTCACATTGGAGAAAAAACAGAATTCCTTAGCTGCATGTCTTCTTAAATGATCAGCTTGATTGATTTTGAGTAAAATTTACATTCGATTGCTTCACATTGGAGAAAAATCAGAATTCCTTATTTTGCTGGTGTTTATGTTAAAAAAAAGCATAAACACTAGCATAGGAGGAAGGCGTATGGCAAATGAACTAGAAGGTAAAGGTTAGCTGGCTATGCCTCTTGATCCTCAGTTTATGACAACATTCTGTGATGTAACCTGAATTTTTAAGGCTATCAAAAATTAGTAAAGTCTTTATTTACAAGATATACTGTATGTGTGATAAAAACACCTATAGAGCATGAATAACAACAGTCACAGAAGGGAAAAAAGTACTGAATTGTAATACTGATTTACAAACTAGTTAATTAGGCACCGTTTGTAACTGTTGTAATTGTTATAAACCGATGATCCTCTGTAACATTATTTGCTCTTGAGGAAAATTAGCTCTTGTCAAGTTGCAATAAAAGTGTTGCTTTGGAGGCATGTGGATCAATTTCAGACTGGGAAAAGAAAGTTTGGGTTTCAGTTATTATAGATCTTATATGCCACCACTCACTTGTTTTGAGGTATCTTGTATTCTTACCTGTGTAATTGACAAAGTTCCCATTTTCATAATACTATATAGTATGTCTTAAATGGCAATATTACTAATTTGACAACTACTAGATCTGTTTCAACTGGTGCTATGTTAATTCATTTAAATATCTGATAACATACTTTCAATATTTTCAAGGTGATCTATTGCACACTACGTTGTGTTATTTTTGTTCAATAACATCTCAGAAAAAACAGTGTCTGTGCCTCTGATGGCATATGTTTGTGTTTAGGTTTGCTGACGAGTTCAGTCTACTGATGCAGTTGAAGACGCCTCAGAGAGTTGAAAGCAGCGTGTTCACCATGTTGAATCCAGACAACCATATCATGCTCCAACTGCGAATCAGTGCTTTCACCATTATCCTCACTGGAGCCCAGCAACGGCACTATGAGTGAGCCTACTTTGCCGTTTCTTATTCATTTGCTTTTATTTTCTTTCGTTTTGCTTTTTGATTCCAACATCCATAGTATTGTGCAGTGGGTACCGTGTTGGCCCGAATATAAGACGACCCGCTCTTTTTCAAGACTCAAGTATGAAAAAAGACTTTTTGAACACCAAATTTAACTTTTATACAGAAAATAATTACAGTACATCTGAAACAAATGATTATAACAATATATTCGAGAGAAAAAGCATGTTATTTTGCCTCATTCAAATCACGCAAAAACTGTCTATCACATCTTAATATCTGAACATTTAAATATGTAAACTAAAGTGCAATCACATTTATAAATGAATGGCTTCTGGTTTTTGAAATGTAAATAAACCAATCTACTGCTATAAAACAACAAAATTGCAATAACTGCATTAACCATCAAAGTAAAGTCTAACTGCAACTGTAGTCTTGAAACAAATCTGAATAAGGAAAAACATTGCAATAAAATAATGCAAACTGCTACCGCTATTTTTATTTTTATTCTTCGTGACAGGGGTTCGCTTTGGCCTGGGAAGTTAAGTTCAGCATTCACTTTGAAGATATCTGGCGCCATCTAGCGTTGTGAATGGGTATAATGTCTAGACCCCGAATGTAAGACGACCCCCACTTTTCTCTTCTTATTTCAATCCAAAAAACACCGTCTTATATTCGGGCCAATACTGTATATACTGGGGCTTAAAACAAGGACATGGCCAAGCAACATTTATTGTTCTGCATTTACCGTAATTTCCGGACTATAAACCGCACCGGACTATAAGCCGCACCAGCTAAAATTCGGGGATATTTTAGTTTTTTTCATACATAAGCCGCACCAGACTATAAGCCGCACGTGCACACAAGTTTTTTACAAAGAAAGACAGTACACAGAAAGCCTTTTTAAAGTTTTAATAACATACTTTAACATGTCTTTCTAAACATTGCCTGTGACGCAGCAGTAGTACCGCAGCAACACGGAAGTGTGCACTGCTTTGTGTAATCTCTGAGTCACATGGCAGAGTAAGAGAAAGGGTTTAGAGCCCTTTGACGCAGGCCACCTAGTGTGCATTCCTACTAAAGCTCATAATAGTCACAAGCAACACAGCCAGAATAAGCAGCAGCCATAATAGTGTTTCAAAATAGTATTTTTGTTGTTGGTTTTTTTTTTCTTCAAGATACCACACAACAGTGGTCCACAGCCTTTTTACGAGTGTATAAAAGTGATCAAGTCATCACAAAAATCACGGAAAAATCTTATATAAGCCGCACCTGACTATAAGCCGCAGGGTTCAAAATTTTGGAAAAAAGTCACGGCTTATAGTCCGGAAATTACGGTACTTGACTTTAATGCTTTACATATGCAAAAAAAGATAAAAAAATAAACTACATAATATAATTAATATAAATAATTGTAAAAAGATAAATTAAATGTATTGTTTATTTATAAATCTATAATATTTTATTTATTTATGCATTTATTTAATATATAAATAGAATAAATACGTAAACAATTACTTGTGATAATTTCTAATGTGTTAGTAATGGATGTTGTGAATGTACAGTTAAACAGTTAAAGTCCCAATGATCATCGTCACACACACATCTGGGTGTGGTGAAATTTGTCCTCTCCATTTAACCCATCCCCATGTGATTTTGATCCATCCCCTGGGGGAGAGGGGAGCAGTAAGCAGTAGCGGTGCTGCGCTCGGGAATCATTTGGTGATCTAACCCCCCAATTCCAACCCTTAATGCTGAGTGCCAAGCAGGGAGGCAATGGGTCCCATTTTTATAGTCTTTGGTATGACCCGGCCGGGGTTTGAACCCACAACCTTCCAGTCTCAGGGCGTACACTCTACTACTAGGCCACTGAGTTTTAAGGACTGTTATTTTGTCTTGGCCAATTTACATAAAATTGTAACCCTTGTTGCGAATTTAGGTACTGTATGCTTACGCACTGGCCCTTAAGCAAAAGATTCAGATGTCTGATTCCTCTTAAAACCATTATGTGAGATTCTATGATAAAAACCTGTGCCCTTTTCCGAATGTGTAAAAAGGAGGGAAGCTGTTACATAGATGTGCTTGGTTTCTATTAGACTAAATAATTTCTTCAGACATTTTCAAATATGTTAAACCTTCTCAGTTCCTGTGGGGCATACCACAATTTGAGAGTTACCAGGTCTCGTCACATACAGTCTGGAGCTCTGCATAATGTATCAAAACAGGAGATTGAATGTACATTATCGTAACGCTGCAACAAACAAACATTAGCAGAGTGATGCTGTGCTGTATACTGCGCTCTAAATAATTATTAGATTTTAGGATTAACATTAAACAAACATTTGAGTTTCATTTTTTACGGGAAACTTTATGCACATGTTATTTTTTCTGTATATTTAGATCACTGATATTAATGAAAAGCCGGTTTGATTATTAGTTTCTGTGGTGGGCTTAGTTAAAGGAAAATTGTCCCCCCAAAATATATTAAACCCTACTAGCTAGCATATCAAAGTCTCTGGAGTCATAAAAACCCCTCCATGCAGAATCCTCCAAAGGCTTGCAGTCATGCATGGAGCTTATTTTGGCCACACAATGCTCTAATTATAGATTAATTCTCAAATAGATGTTTTTACTAATGAGCTGTCCATTTTTAAATGATAGATGTGGTACTTGATAGTGAGTCGGTGGGAGCCACGGAGATGTATTTTGTTGGGCTGGGTTGTTGATTAAAAAAAAATAAAAAATACGTATGCCATATTAACAATATTTTTTCCACCGTTCTTTTCAACGTATTTCTTTTTTTTAAACTTCTGTCATCATCTTTTGGAACCCTGTGTTTAGAGTAATGTTTGCACACACAAAAAATAATCTCATTGTTTTGATTAGTTCAATAAAATTCAGATAACTTTCTTTCTATTATTCAGTTTTTAATCTTTCTCACTTGTGAATCATCACCAAGCTACACTACTCTCTTGTTCAGGTTCCCCATCCGTGATCTGACTGATGGGCAATGGCATCATGTAGCTATCAGTGTGTCTGGCCAGCGAGTGGCAATATTTGTGGACTGCACTCTGCTGGAGAGTGTGGAATGGGTCAACCAAGGGCTGGGGATCAAAACCGATGGACTCTTCATCATTGGAGGCATCATTGAAGGCTTTGAGACACCATTTGAAGTAAGTTGTCTACATCTAGTTGAATGGAGTGAGGCAGTGTTTATTGTACTGCTCTTGCATTGGATTGTCTGCATTGTGTATTTGTACCTCATGGAGGGATCAGTCAATGTAAAAGCTCTGGTTTACCTGATAAAGAATGTTTGTGATGATTCCTGAGATTACTGCTGTTTAATTCTGACAGCAGTAGTCGATGCCTTTCATTTGATTTTGATTTTTTTACCGTATTTTCCGCACTATAAGGCGCACCGGATTATAAGGCGCACCTTCAATGAATGGCCCATTTTAAAACTTTGTCCATACTATATAAGGCGCACCGGATTATAAGGCACACCTTCAATGAACTGCCCATTTTAAAACTTTGTCCATATATAAGATATATACATTTGGCCCACGGGCCAGACTTTGGTCACGCCTGCTGTAGTGACTCCATATATAAGGCGCACCTGATTATAAAGCGCACTGTCGGCTTTTGAGAAAATTGGAGGTTTTTTTAGGTGCGCCTTATAGTGCGGAAAATACGGTACAACTTTTTGTTTAAATGTTCAATAAATCAATCAAAGTTCTGTACAAATACATAAATAAAAGGTACAGTATATCCAGATGGTTAGTATGAGGGGCCTCTCATAGGTTAGGCTTTTGTTTAATACAAGTCCACACAGACACACACATGCAGGAAGGAACAACCAAGAAGATATTTGTGGCCCTGTCCAAACTCATTCCCTATTCATTTGATAGACAGATGTGCAGCTGCAACGCTAAGAAACCATGTGTTTGTTTTTGTTAAATACTCCATGTATGAGAATCCCTTTAATGGTAAGTCCTTCCCAGGTGTCAGTGTTATTCTAAAAACAAAATATCCTTAATATGATAAATATTTGAAGACAGATGAATAAAAGACAAAACACATTTTCATGGAGAAAACAAACAACACAAAAAACAGGGATCAATGTGGTTACACTGAACTTTCTACTTTTTTAGCCGATATCACTTTATGGAAACAATAAAATTTCATTTCGGCTTTTGGTCAGGTCTGCACTGTAAGATTCTATTCATGATAATTAGAGTGTTGCTAAAACACTGCTTTCTGAAGACTGTTGCCCAGTGCTGTTTTTCAACATAAAATGTGTAGATGAGGTCATTGTAAGATGTGTTGACATTAGATTTAATGTGATGCATCGTTGGCCGTGAACTAAACAACCACTCTATATTGCGGTTGTGTTAATTGCTGCATCATGTTCATTATGTTGCCACACACATTGTTTTATTGCTAGTTCAGTTGCATTTGTGTTAGCATTTTCTTTTCCAACATGTAATACCACCACAAATGGTGGACATATTTTTCCTATGGAACAGACATGTTGTTGGATCATTTTTTGTTTTGTGAGATATGGGACTTTTCTGGCTCATTATATTTCCCTTGCCAGAAAACATAAAGCATTTTGAATGACTTTCCATTGCAGGTATGTTTAAAGGTGAAGCAGCAGGGAGACATTCATCATGATTTGGGTTTTCCCCTTGACAGATGCATTTATTTTTGGATTAAAGTTGTATTGTAGACTTATTAGCATGCACTAGCATGCCTGAGGTTGGCAAAGCCATGATACTCACACAGGGTTAGAACTGTATAGTCACTGCTCACATTACTGTAGGAACTTATATAATATACTTAAATAATATATTGAATCCAAAATGAGAGCTGTGTCAAAAATTCTGCTTTTACAAAGATAAAAAAGGTAAATTTTGATTGACACAGAATGATATTGTGTGTGCGTGTGTGTGTGTGCGTGTGTGTGTGTGTGTGTGTGTGTTGTGTGTGCGTGTGTGTGTGTGTGTGTGTGTGTGTGTGTGTGTGTGTGTGTGTGTGCGTGCGTGCGTGTGTGTGTGTGTGTGTGTGTGTGTGTGTGTGTGTGTGTGCGTGTGCGTGTGCGTGCGCGTGCGCGTGCGCGTGCGTGTGCGTGTGCGTGTGTGTGTGTTGTTATTGTAGGGTCATCTACGACAGTTCACCTTCCTGATGAACAACCCGGATGCTGCTCGGCAACACTGCACCCTCCACCCACCAGATTGTGGTGGGGACATCTTCAAAGCTCTACGCTCCCAACACAACAGTGCTTTGGAGGTTAGTTAAGGATCACAAATATTGTACACCCATGGGGAATGGTAAAAAGAATAAAATAATTGGAACTCCATTAATATATCCCATCACCAAAACAAATAAAACCACCTGTATCATTTGGGACAAATAAAAGGAAGAACTTATCATGACACATAATAAAACAAAATGTAAAAAAATGACTGCTGTACATTGGGACAAGCTGGAAACTACAGCAGCCATTCATCCAGTCTGTTCCTGTAAGGTGGTGTGGCCTAGTAAGTGATTTCAAGAATGTGGCCAATTGCCAAGGTACATGCACAAGACAACGGGGCTGATTTTATCCAGATTTCATCCACTCCCGACGGAGGACATCAAATGCCTATCATCAACTCTCATAATAATTTTCCTACAAGATTATCTTTTATTCTGACATGTTGAGAATGGACTTGTCCCAATATTATCGGTGGGAACGACAATCTTATAGTTGAGAAGTGGACCGAACCACCCTGATCAGTGAGTTTGTTACTCTGTACGTTGGCTGGCCTGGAAACGCCTTAGGATTCCCCAGAATGAGTTGGATGAAGAAGTTTGGGAGAGGAATGTTTGGGCTTTCCTACTGAAGCTGCTGCCTCCACGACCCCACTTCAGATCAGCATTAGATGGATTGGATGGATGGATGGATGGATGGATGGATG
Source organism: Syngnathus scovelli (assembly GCF_024217435.2). Lineage (NCBI taxonomy): Eukaryota > Metazoa > Chordata > Actinopteri > Syngnathiformes > Syngnathidae > Syngnathus > Syngnathus scovelli. The sequence goes on from NC_090859.1 coordinate 6,594,746, forward strand.
GATGGATGGATGGATGGATGGATGGATGGATGGATGGATGGATGGATGGATGGATGGATGGATGGATGGATGGATGGATGGATGGATGGATGGATGGATGGAAGGAAGGAAGTGTTTCCTTTGCTGCATCGCCATCTTACACTGCTCTCGCCTCTGGTCCTCTTCAAAAACACTTGGGGAACATTGGAACATACCGAAGGGGTCTGGTCTTATTCGTTCTTATAAGATCACATGTGATCATGCAACATTTTGGACTGCAAAGACTTGATTAGGAGATACATGGTGGGACAGAATCTGATGCAGTATGGTGTTCTGTGTTGAGATAAAAGAAGCAGACCACACACACAACCTTTTTGTGAAGGGTCTATCACCCTTGCTGCTTGCTAGTGTGCTCATTTTTATTTGACTCTTTGTACCATTCGATTAACATCTGAAAATGTATCAGCAACTCTACCGCTATTCTTTTTCAACCTCACTCAAGCAACATAAAGCTAAAAAACAACCAATCAACAGGTCATAACTATAGAAAAGTAAGTCAAGGTACATTATTATTTCATACAAGAATCAAAAACAACTTTTGGCTGTTCTTCAGCATACGTATCTCTGCTGTGTAATATCCAACTATGTGTGGTTTTTGAATCGAGTCTGTTTTCTTTCAGATTCTACAATTGCCCTCAGATGACCTCAGCAACCTGATGGGGCTTTCAGAGGATGAATTGAATCTTATCCTTCGCGGAACCGTAAGTCTATATCTCGGCCATTTGACTCGAGAAAATCTGCCAAATTCACACTTGACGCTATTGGAATAAAAACTTAACAAACAAACAAGCAAAGTTGAGTTGGCTGGGTTGAAAATGACTCTGTTGTCTTCACTGATTATGTGGGCAAGCTGACCGCATTGCCGTGATGGTTTCCAGCTGTTTATAAGCAGACAATTCTGTGCAATTTTCCTTGTTTCAGTGGTTTTGCCTTTTCATCAACTTATCTCAATAAACCCAATGGGCATACTTGTCTCATTAATGCAATATGCGGCCGCTGGTCATTAGGCCCAACCAGCCACTTTGTCTCTTGTGACCGACTATCTCATTGTATGACTGCGAAAGAATTTAGTAAGGAAAAACTTTTGACCAGTGGTTTATGGTTAAAAAAAAAAAAAAAAAAAAAGATTACGTACATGTTTTGGGCTGGTTTTTTGAGTTGTTTTCCTCTGCACATACAGTTTATCCATCCATTCATTTTTGCGGTTCAGGGTCACAAGTGAGCGAGCGTTGATTCTCGCTTGCAGGTTACAAGGAATCACTATTCTATGCATCTGAACACATGGCGAGGTGACCAATTCCTCTTAAATTATATGGAAATATTAGTCCTCAATTAACCTAACAAGCATGTTTTTGGAGGAAACCAGAGTACCCAGAGAAAACCCATGTAGAAATGTGAAAAACATTCACCCAAATTTAAAAAAAAAAGAACCGATTTTTGTCTGACTGAAAAAAAATGTATAGATCACAATCACGATATCATTTGCTGTTTTGCACTATTTACAGCGCAGCTCAACTTTATTTATACTCTGCCAAAACAACAATGACGTTCATCAGGGTACTGGCCAAGTCAACCACTCTCCAAATTCAATAGTTCATGTATTTTCTTGCTAAAAATGGACGCCTGAAGGTAGTAAACTGACCAGGCAAACAAACAATGGTAAAAATCCGGATAAGCATCAAAAAAGAAAGCGCCAAGCATATGGTCATAATGATGTGGATTTTAAACCTATACAATACATGGTAGAAATCACTCTCCAGACCAAATAGAAATATAAAGTAGTTCTTTTTTAAACGTTTGTTTACTCTGGCTCATTACCCATGTTTTATGAATGCATTAGGATCAACTTTACAGACCAAATAGAAAGCAAAACTGCTATGAATAGCTACAGCAATTTTCAAAGTCATGCACATTAAAAATATAAATAATGGGATTTTGTTTCCTGTATACAGTGTTGTGAATGTGATATATAGCACTCCATATCATGCTAGTGTCATCAGGAACAGTTTATCCATTCAAATGGTATTGGGAAGCTTTTTTTGATGATGTAGTTGATGTTTTGGATTGTAAATAAATGAGGGAACAAGCAACACCATATGCTCAATTTACGGAAATCCGCATTGGCTCTGCCTCTTCAGTCTGTGTGAATCTCATCGTCTTCCCTCCCTTTTTGTTTGTATGCTATACTCTGAGAAATGCTGTTATTTCGCTACATTTTTGAGTGCTGTTCTATGCCGGTCCTCTAGTCTACCGTATTTTCCGCACTATAAGGCGCACCGGATTATAAAGCGCACCTTCAATGAATGGCCCATTTTTAATGTTTGTCCATACACAAAGCGCACCGGATTATAAGGCGCACCTTCAATGAACGGCCCATTTTAAAACTTTGTCAATATATAAGATATATACATTTGGCCCGTGGGCCGGACTTTGGACACGCCTGCTGTAGTGGCTCAATATTGGTCCATATATAAGGCGCACCTGATTATAAGGCGCACTGTTGGCTTTTGAGAAAATTGGAGGTTTTTAGGTGCGCCTTTTAGTGCGGAAAATACTATAGTTAAAGTTGACATTTCCATATAGTGTTTGAAAGACAGCTGTTTGCTCATATTCTGCTTTGGACTCTTTTTTTTTTTTTTAAGATGGTTAGACTGTCAAAATAAATTTAACCTTTTGGTTCTTCTTTGTACAGCTTTGAAGGTATCAACACCATATGTTGAATGTTTTTATAGCATAAGCTGCTATGTACTGTTCTTGTGTTTTAGTTCAGATCCCACAAAGTATTTGGATTCTGGCAAATGTTCTGTGGATTTATAGATTACATTTTAACCACAGTGTATGTTAAATTATTCAGAAATAAGCATCTCAATACTAGCTTGGAACAAGATGCATTTTTCTTCTACCATTAGCAGTTGATAAACTGCTGCCATGGATTTATTCTACTGTTATTTACAATTAAAGTTAATAAGGCCTATTAACTGTCAACATTTCTTTCCAATTGGCTGTTGTTTGTTCAGGTTATGACCAGACGTTGTCTTCAAACTACTGTCCAACAAAGATAGTTTGTAAATACGCTAATTTCTCACCTCTCAGAAATATTTAATCAAATTGCTTAATCGTTTTTAGTTTTGCTGCTTTACCCTTTTAAATTGTTTTTCCCCAATTCATACATAACCGGTATGTATGATAAATTTATAAAGGACAATAATCAGGGCTCAAGCATTACAGGATTTAAAAAAAAAGAAGAAAAAAGAAGTCCCGTATTATTGCTATTTCTTCGTACATGTCTGAGATGTGCAACAAAACATACTTACAGAAGAGTGAAAATTTGAAACAAAGTATTTTATAAAGCAATTAACAAACATTCAATATTGCAAAATAAAACATTTTAAAAGCATTTTGATGACCACAAAAGTGATCAAATGTCCATTTCAAATAACTTTCAATTGAAAAGGCTTGTTGGGATTTTTTTTTCCTACGCAGTCTGCTTCTCATTAAATCCATGCATGTGACCTATGGCGGTGCAACCATTGAGTCTCTGGCTCTCCTCAGTGTCTGCACACTCTTGGGGGAAAAAAAATACAACCACTATATATTAACAAGAAGTATTTCCCCTCTATTATTGTGTGTTGTTTTTGTCTTTGGTGCGTCACATTTCTGACACGCGGCCTCATTCCCAGGGTTTCCTGGCTTTGATGCATATGACTGTGTGAGGCCACCAGACAGGTGCTCTCTGTAGGGACGTGAGGCTTGAGCAGCTAATCCACACTCCTCCAGATGTTAAACACTCCCTGAGGTCACGGGGCTCTATTAATGAATACCTCTATAATCAGGGCTATGAACTTTATCAAATAATGATGGTCCTGAATTTTTGTAATCTGGACTGGTTTATAGTTTGTTGCTTTTGTAAAAGCGTTGACTTATTTATTACCAGCTGAATAGTTTGTACATAAACATACAACACCAACATACTTAAAGGTCAAAGTAAAGTTGCGTAAAACTTAATCTGGACATCGACGTGTTATGCTCAAAGACACAAATACAATATGTACTGTAGATAGCAGACCTAAATTCAACGACTTCTGAATAAAGTTGCCATTCTTGGATGCCCACCACTGCCAATTGCTTTCTATTGATTACTTGAATTGCCCCTCCAAGAATATAGTGAACAAATTAACAGCCATGCTTTGATGGACAGCACTGCCTCGAGATTTTTTTTTTTTTTTTTTTTTTTTACACAAATGAGTATTTTTGGATTGTCTGTGACTGTTTCTATGTATGAACTGAGTCACCAACAATGAAACGGCTGCTGTCATTGGTATTTTCTTTTCATTCCTGTTACTTGGTTTTCACCTAACTGGTCAGGCTGCCTGAGGGGGGCTTGTTGTGTAAGATGAGGTCAGTGCCAGGTCATAGGAGAGTGTGATAGAGTGGTTAGCCTGTGGTCATCTCTTGGGATCCTACAAGTTAACATTATACCAGATGTCATCAGTGCAATCTGGTTATCGTACATGTCATGTCATGTTGGCGCTGACTGTGCACTTTCAGCCTGACTCCTCACTCTCATAAGTATTTTATAAAAATAGATTTGCATCAATCATTATTTTCATTCATGTCATTTATTGCTCAAGTTTGAGAAAACAAAGAGTTTCTTGACCACAAAAATCTGAGGCAGGTGGTTTATCGTAATTTTGTAATAAAGCCAATTCTTTTTTCCCTAATAACTGGTGCAATCACACATTTAAATTTGTTCTCTAAGGCTTGGATGGCAAGAGGCAAAAATTTATTACTACCAAAACTGTATACATGCGAAGAGCAACACAGCAAATCCTCATTGGCAAATTTTCCTCAGACACTGACAGTGATAATGAGAGAGAATGAGAAAGTGTAACAGAGTAGTTTTGTGGCTGTTCCTTTGTGACACTGAAGAAAGAGCTTTTGTCGATCGAGTGTGTGGGAGGAGAAAGATGAAGATAGCAATCAATGACTTTTCTGAGAGGCTACTGTTTTTGACAATTTGGGTAGAAACCTTTTACTGGTGTTTAGAGTAAAAGTCTGACATATTTACGATGCCATATACGTGTGTGTGTGTGTGTGTGTGTGTGTGTGTGTGTGTGTGTGTGTGTGTGTGTGTGTGTGTGTGTGTGTGTGTGTGTGTGTGTGTGTGTGTGTGCGCGCATGCGCGCGCACGTGTGTGTGTTTATCTGTTATATGTGTGTTATAATGTAGCATGTATACCGCTCAAGATAATGAGCCTGTTAAAGCTGTGCCTGTAGTTTCACTCTCAACCCAAATATTTGCTTTATAGAATATTAAAAATTCAATTATAATAAAGATGTGCACATGTACTCCAATAACCTGATGAGAATTACAAGTTCCAAAGTTTTTATTTGCAGCTCTTTTGTCAACATTGTCAATTTCCAACAATTTTCCAAAAATGCAAGAGACAGTGTCACTTGTCGTGTAGAGGTTTAAAACTAACATGGAATTGATTATTTCTCTAACTAAATAGTAGTCTGCTTTTTTTTTTTTTTTTTTTTGCCAAATTACACAAAACAACTTTCGGAAAAAATACTTTCGAAATGAAAGATCCGTTTATAACATAAAATGACTATGCTTACTTTCCATTCTATTTTGAATTGATGAAGACGTAGCGAGGGCTGATTTGGTCATATTGTTTCCAGTTCTGGTCGAGAGGCACAGATGAATTGCAGTGTCTTAAAAAGAAAAAAAAAAAAAGAAAGGAATTCTTAAATTCTGAAGCTATAGTCAAACAGCTATCGTTAGAAACCACCATAATTCCTTGAAAGAAACATTTGTTAAATATTACAAAGTGGAAGCATGGATTATATCAAGAGCCTCAAAATGCCAAGTTTATGTTCTCTTAAGAATGTTCTGTACACTGTCAGGCTTTTCTTTGTGGAGCCCATTGCCATCCATTCAGAAGTAACTCCTGACCTCCCCCGAAACTAACTGCGTCCATTGTGAAATAATTACACAGACAAAGCCCTCGAATGATCAAGTAGGACAAGAAATTGCTTGTTGACAGAAGCTAGAGCTTGGATAATGGGAAAACAAGGAAGCATTTCTGGAGGAATAGATTAATTTAAAAAAAAAAAAGTTTGTGCAACTGAGCATAACTGATTGATAGTCCCACTGTCAATTCAATTGTGAGGCAAGACATGTTAAAAACTCTGCTACTGTAATGCCCTATGTGTGACTCATCAAAAACTTGCTTAGTAGTGAATTCCTGAAGAAAATTTGTTACAGCATGACCTTTTGAAAAAAAAATATTGCATGATTTTAGCACGTAGTAACATGCGGAGAGGCACTTTGTAGAAAATGAGAGGACTTGACAGAATCATTATTCAACTAGTGGATCGGGACACATTATAGATGGATCATGGACAGTTGGTAAAAAATTACAGGCGTGTCTCTTTCTGATGGGACCAACATACCACTTTTTTAGATTATAAACATCTGCTCATGAACAAGTTTTTGCACCATTTTATGAATCCAGTAAATGATCAGGTGGCACAAGTCCTTCGTCACATTGACACATTGAACAGGTAGGCTTGTGTATTGTAGTTACAAATGGGCATATAGAACATATATTTCCAAAGAAGGTTTTAAAGAGTATATTTTATTTATTGTTCTTCTCTACTATAAAATTTAGCCACAATGTTAAGGCGCAATAATAAAATGTTATGCTGTTATGAAAGTTGGACACCATGGCAATTGTAGAATTTTACCTCATTACTCGTCAGTGTACCATCAAAATGATTCCATTGGTACTAATTCAACAGCTTTTGGCATGAAGTATGTGAACATCTATGTACATTCTGCTACATCAACAACTTGCAATCCATAAGGACAGACATCACCTCACTGCAGGCTGCATCTGCCTTGAAAACATAAACGAGGACTTTTATTGCTCGTGCCAGACAGCTCTGGAAGTCATTTAGTGGAGAGGTTGAGGAAGATGTTGCGCTGGGAAAGTGTAGAGAACTCAACGGAGAGCACTCATTTGTCTTGCTTGTCTGCTTTGCCTCTGCCAAAAAAGATGCATGGATGAGCTTTTCACCCTGAATCAACAGCTCTGGCTCATTGACCTTTCATTCCTACTAGGACACCACTTGTATTACACTTGAAGTGATACTTGCCATTTACTAGTTCACTTTATGGTTGGAGGTTCTCTTTTTTTTTGGAGCCAGTTCAGTCAATGAAGATGTGATTCGAGAATGCAAAGCGATATTTATCTCTAATGTGGTTTCTTCTTGGAATCTAGATATCATGAAATCCCTCTCTCCTTATCTGTCCTCAGAGATTGTTCATGCTTTTGCTTGTGAGCAAGCTGCTTGTAATCGAAACCCAGCGAGTAAGGAGAACCCCACATTATCTCATCATTGGCTTACTTTCTTTTTTATTCTTTCTTGAAAAGTCTCGTAGTGTATTTCGTCTTATTTTTTTCATTACACCGATAAATCTTTGTAGTGTGGTTGCTTGATTACAATGTTAGAGTAATTATAACAAAATGCAAGCTGTTATTCACTCTTTTAGGTTTTTAATGCATTTTAAATTCTTCCAGATGTGAGTTTCAATTCCAGTTTTCCCAGAGGTTCTTAAAATCCCTTCAGATAATTTAATTATGAAGTTAGTTTTTTTTAGTGTATTGATATTTCTTTCAAGTGGGTTTCTGGTCTTAAAAGAATCCAGTGCGAAATATTGGACCTGCATAAAAATCTGTTCAGTTACATAAGACATCCACCCTTGTGAATATTTTTTTATTTTTTTTAATGCAGATTATGTATGAAAGGTATATGGTTGATACCAGGGAAGAGGGGTGTGCACCTTGTGTGGGTGTGTAGCTGAGCATTGGATCAACCTCTTTTGCTGAGGTCTGCATGTGAGTATGAATGAAACACAGCTGAAGTGCAAACAGATCAGCAGTGTGTCCTCGACAGTCATGTTCTTTCCTCTTGGATGGTGCTTGTTGCTTGGATGCTTGCTGTTGGATTTAGATGGGCAGTATGTGCAGAGTCAAAGACAACAAAAACAAAAGGTACAAGTCGAACTGCATTTATAGTTGATTGCCTTCTGATGGTGATGCTCTTAACTGAGATAATAGAAGATAAACTGTTCTGAATGTTCTCCGTATTTAGTATGTGCAATTCTAGTGTTTATTAATAAAGTAGAATTGAACCTGAGTATTTACCTTGTTAAAACTGTTCTTTGCTTTTTTTAATTTCAAACGAATTTCATGAACATTGAGCAAGTTTTTGCTTTTAGGCTAATAAATGCTTCTTTTTTTTTTTTTTTGCTTTTTTTTTGGCTTCTTTATACAGCATACTAATTGCTTAACAAGGCTGTGCTCAAAATATTTGAGCCTCCATTCTAATTTTTTTTTTTTTTTTTTACTAATGTCTCATCAAGTTCATAATCTGTTTGGAATATTAGCTGCCGTACTATTCCATTGTGCAACTATAGCTACTCAAGAGAGTCAAATTATTAGAAACATTAGTACCTTCATTTTCTGAAAAGAAGCAACTACTTTTTTCCCATGCTTCGAACCCCATTGCCTCAAGTTACCCTGTTAATTTATGTATTTTTTATTACTAATGAGCTTTCTGCTGCGAATACTTTAACCGATAGGCTGACCAATGAAATCACAATGGACTAATGAAACTGAGGTCACATCCTACTAAATATCACCCTGCCAGTGATGGTTTACATGAAGCCTTGTATTCAGATTCAAATGAAACAGACCGACCAAACGGAATGAAAATTCTGTTTAGATGTCACGTGATCTATTCTGATCTGCTATTTCTATTTTACGACATTAATCTGAACCCTTCTTTTTCAGCCATGTGACATGTGAAGATCAATGTAAACATCACGTAATCTATCAAGAAGGAATTCATTTGCAAAATGAGCAAAGTAGTTGGGATTGTTTCAACACTTTTATTTAAGTAACAGTTTAATAAAAATAAGTTACAAGTAGTTTACAACAAGGTTTCCTGTTAGGGTTTTCAGGTTAGTTTGATCCTATGATTATGTTGGAATGTAGACTGTAATGATTAAATCAATCCTGTCTTGCCCTCACAATGTAATGATTAAATCAATCACGTCTGGCCCTCACAATGTAATAATTAAATCAATCACGTCTGGCCCTCACAATGCAGAGTCTGTTTCCCACAATAGTGTAAAACACCCCCTGCTCTGATCTTATCAGAGGCCGGGGGTTCACCAAACCTGTCCACTCACCCCCACTCTGTTCCTCCTAATAAATATGCCCTTGCAGGGAGGAGACTTTTAGACTTCATTCGATAATCGCTGTTCAGACAGCGACGAATGGACTCTCCACCTGCAGGTGTCTAAAAGAACTTGCTTGTCTTCTGTTTGGTTCTTGCAAAATAAGTTGGAGTGAGCAAATCTCTAACATTTCCCATCACACATGAGCTCGGGAGGACATTGCATTGTTTTGTTTTTTTATAATTCAAACTTTTTAAGACTTTCTTTTTGCAAATATCACATGTTATGGCATGGAGACCTTGGGCAAATAAAGCTAAGCGGGCATATTTTTTTATGGCTGACTAACTGTAGTCCGGATATCACAGTAGTATTTATTTATTTTTTTTAATCCTGCAGTACTACCACCAACCAGTGTGATGCCATACAATCAAACAACAAAGCACACAATGATTTTTTAACATCGTTTAGTAGGAATTGTCAATTAAAGGTGAGCATCATGCTCCTTGTAAAAGCAGAACAGTGCTTATATTCCTAGTAATTTTGTAAGTGATACAACCTAATAAACTGTTATTGCCTGTGGATAATATTGTTTATTCTGCATGATAACACATGCCTTCTTCTAACGTGAACATCTTTAAATTTCAAAAGGGTTGTACAAATCATTTCAAATCATCATAATTTCTCGCTGTTTACGGAACTACAGGCCAAAGTGTCAAAAGAAATCCTCAACAACAAAGCAAATTGTGGCCTTCTTTTGGGGAGTATTGTGTTCCTTTAGTGGAGAATGTAACGATACCATTGAAATGTAGACACAGTTACTGGTATGACATCAGCTGTATTCAAGCTTAGTGATCTGCAGTCAGTTGCTACTGTTTGGCTTTGTCTTCGTATAAGGCTATTGGCCTGAGGTGGAAGCCAACTAAACTTATGTATACAAATATTTCAACGTCTTTTGAGGTTCCCTGCACCTCTCAGGCATGCATGCTTCAGAATCTTATATTCCCAGACCACCACTGAGGATTTGGTTCACACTTTGATCCCAACTAACAGTGGGATTTGTAACATGGGTGGTCCTACAGAGTAAAATAATAAGAAAAAAAAAACCATGACAGCATTAATGCCAGGCTTAGCAAAGTCACAACAGAAGTCACACGCAAACGTTTGTGCATGGATGTAGTTAAGTTTCTGGTCAACGTATTCTGGAGACGGGATGCTTTTCAACAATGAACAAATTAGCATTGATTCATCTGACTGTATTGCTAACACTTCATCAAATTCCTGAGTATTTTTTTTTTTTAAATGCTCTGAGCATTTTGTGGAATGCCACACGATATTTATGATTTATTAATTACATTTGTTTATTGACCTGTACCAGCAATGTGTAGTGCTTGGAAGAACAATGAAGTGCAGAATAAAGAATACTGTAGAGCAGGGGTGTCAAACTTAGTTTTGTCGAGAGCCAATTTATACATGCGGCTTCCCTAAAAGGGCTGTTATGACAATGAAATCAAATAAATGTGGAATCATCTCATCAAATTGTTATATATTATACTAAAAAAAAATCTTGTTTTCAAATCATTTGTCAATGATAGCAGTTTCTTCAATTGTCCAAGTTACTATAACAAATATTTTAAAATCTCAGTTACTTATTGCACATGACAGCAATTTTTGAAAAGATTATAGCGAGGGTCATGATGGACTTGATTTGCTTATAAGGCCTACATAAAACGATGCGGCGAGCCGGATCTGGCCCCCGGGCCTTGAGTTTGACAAGGGCATGGATTACTGCAAGTGTAATAGTTTTGTATTCAATTAAAACGTAAGTTTTCACACAAATTAACTATTATTGTGAGTGAATTAAGATGAGGGATCCTCATTTTTTGCTCAAGCCATACTATTTTGGGAATATTTTTTGTTTAGTTGTGCGTTTTTACCAATTTAAAATGGCCCAATAAATGTTGGGAAACACTGTCCTAAATCATCAGGCCTTTGCTCTCATTATCCAGATCAGCCAACTGCTGCTTTGCAAGACCCAGCCAGTCTGAAAATGTTTGCATACCTGTGTCTTGGCTAGATTTACGGACCTTGCCATTTGATTAGGCCTTTGTAGGAGCAAGTTTTCATTGTGCTTGCAAGTGTGTGTTTGTGTATCACTGTGCATGCGCGTGCGTTGATAGCGTTCTTGCCTACAGCACTTTGCCATTCAATGGGGCCGCCATCAAGTTCTCATGGCCCAGAACGCTCATAAGAGTCAATCTGTCAGCTCTATCCAGACAAACTCCGAAGCAGGCTGACAGAGGGCACAGTAATAACCATTAATGCAGTCCAGGTGTCGCCTGCCAACATCTGCCCTCATTCTGAAGGCTTTACTTTCCCTGTTGAGGTTTGCACAGACACTGTGTAATGATGATCCTGCAATGTATGATCACATGCAGGTGTTCTGTAATAAGTTGCACTGAAGCCATTTTTTTCTACCGCCACGTAATATATAGACCCAATGAACCAATCAGAGGACATTATGTTTAACGTAGTAAAAAACAATCAGAGGACTGTACGTAATACGTAGATTGCGTACCTCCGCCGCCATTGACAAATGTGCAAATCATTAGGACCCGCTAAAATGGGATCGACAAAGACATGCTTACGAGACTTTCTGGAAAGCCGGAATCATTGCCGAAGAGCAACGTGACAACCACGAGACAATGACGAGAGGGAACTTGGCATGTTTAATGGCGAATTTGTCCAACTGTTTGATTTGGATACAGAAGATGATGACTTGGATGTATTTGCGTATGAATACCGATTAATAATAATGTGAGTAGAGTAGAGTGCATGGTTAAATAGTAGCATAAAGTACAACCAAAATCACTGTCTTGCTCCCATAACGGGTTTTGTTTACCGTAAATCATGGCATGCATGCGCCATATAATGCAGTGCACCCCAGGTGTGGATTAAATACAAAATAGACCCTGCTATTGAGTCTGCGCCTTTTTAAACCAAAGCGCTTTATGGTACGGAAAATACAGTAAATGCATTCCCTATCCTGTTTTGTTGATGTATATAAGCCGCACTGGACTATAAGCTATATTTGATATATTTATACACATATATATGTGTGTGTGTGTGTGTGTGTGTGTGTGTGTGTGTGTGTGTGTGTGTGTGTGTGTGTATGTATATATATATATATATATATATATATATATATATATATATATATATATATATATATATATATATATATATATATATATATATGTATATATATATATATATATATATATATATATGTATATGTGTATATATATATATATATATATATATGTATATGTGTATATATATATATATATATATATATATATATATATATATATATATATATATATATATATATATATATATATGTGTATATATATATATATATATATATATATATATATATATATATATATATATGTATATGTATATATATATGTATATATGTGTGTATATACTATATGTATGTGTATATATATGGTCTATATTTTAATGTTTAATGTATATGGGCTATATTTTAATGTTTAATTTCCATGCATAAGAGGATATGCACTAATCATACAAAATAATTTAAATCATCAAAAATTTGTAGATAAATCGCATTTGACTATAAACCGCCGGGTTTATAGTCCGGAAAATATGGTATTTGCAATATTAGACTTGGGTTTGAAGTTTGTGAAAATTAAACTGGTGACTTTGATTGGTAAATTGAACAAAAACACTGTGGTCTTGTCAGATATGAAATAATCACTAGGCCTGCAACTAACAATTAAGTTAAGATCGTAAGATCGATTAATCGGTTGATTATTTTGTTTATTAATTGCTGAATTGGCTAAAAAAAATAAGTTAATTTTTTTTCAGTTTTTCAAAACCATGACATGGTTCATCTCAAATTGACTGCAAAAATGCGCAAACATGAATTAATGATTTGGTTACTGATTTGGTTTGTAACATGTCTGACAGTTGGCAAAAAAGGTTGATCAAATAGTTGAACTTCAAATACAAATCAAATGATCAAGGGAACTTGAGGGCGGCACTGTGCCACATTGGTTAGCACGTCCGTCTCACAGTTAGGAGGGTGTGGGTTCGATTCCACCTCCGGCCCTCCTTGTGTGGAGTTTGCATGTTCTCCCTGTGCCCACGTGGGTTTTCTCCGGGCACTCAGGTTTCCTCCCGTATCCAAAAAACATGTTTGGTAGGCTGATTGAGCACTCCAAATTGTCCCTAGGTGTGATAATTGCACCTTTAAATGATTTCATGGTCCAACCTTTAATCTAACTTTTGCAACGCAAGTTCAAACATGCTATTTTTTTTCGTTGAAGTTGTGATTAATATTTGTGTCTATTCTTTCATAGTCATTCAGTTGAACATGAGCAAGCCATTATGTGGAGTCGCTATGTGTCGCTACATGTTGAAGTACTTTCACCAACCAAATTCAGTGTGTGATCTCATGCTGTGATTATGCATGAAAATATTTTGTTATACAACACTATTTATGTCATTCTCAATGGAATTCTATCTTTTAACCTGGTCAGAAAAGGTGCTGACTTAGCTCCTACATCTCCAATAGAGGGGCCTAAATTGCATGTTCACTAACAGATTGAATGCACGGCTGGTGGTCATGTTGTGCATGATCTTATAAGACTTTGATCTTTTACTGAGATTCCCAAATGCAGATGCCAAATTGTGCATTTACTCACAGATTTCGTGCGCTGTTGGCAACAAGTGTAGTAAATGAGGTGGAGACCACTGCACTTGAGAGCATTTTGCACTTTAGGTCTGATCGTTCGCCCGACAAGAGCAAAAGAAAAAGAGATTTTGTGTAATTGAACAGGAGGTTGAGCTCTCCATAGACCTTTTTTATAGATATATGCAGTTTGTAATATGTTGGTAATCTGTAATAATTTTGTAGGTTTTTCAAATTCAGCATAATTATTATCATCTTTAATATTTTCAAAAGTGCCACCCTTGACCACGGCACAACCGGTTGGTGTTTGACAAATGCAGTGGAAGGTGCAGAGATGTCTCGAGTGTTCATTTTACAGCGGCCAACTTTAAATCATCCGCAAGTGGAGATCTTGCAGTTTCTTATAAACATACTTTACATGTGCTGATCTCCTGCATGGACTCCAGCAAGAAAATCTGTTCTGCTTCCTCTATTTACATAGACTGTGCGCCTCACCTGCTGTAAGGGAATGAGAGGAGCTTCAATTGGTCGGGACGTTGGAGCAAAAATTTCGATCTGATTGCGTCTATGAAAATACCAAAGAAAGATAAAGCTACACTATGTGCACAATTAGACCACGCTTTGCACTAGACTGACTTCATATGGTATATTTGAAGCCTTCCTTTCTTGAAAACCTATAGGATAGTCTTACAGACTGGGAGAAGATAAGCTAAGGGCGATCAAGTGTCAGTTTGACAAGCAGACCAGTCTGCCTGACTTTGTGGATCAGGATAAGAAAGCATGAAAGGGGCTTTGTGTTCTCTTGGGGTACCTTGTTAGGCCTCTTGCCTGCCTCTGCCCTTCAATCTCCTCACATTGCCCCACCGACTTACGCCACATGAAGTTGTTTTCTTTCAGTTTGTTATTCTTGTAGCAGTTATTGTGTGAGCACTCACAAGGGTCAATAACTGATTGTGCAGTATTTGTTTTCTTAGTAAACAGTTCCCTTTTATTGTACTTTTACTAGACTTCGACTCAACTTTATTCATCCCTTGGGATTGCTCCTTCAGGAAATTCTGGCTCCAGTAGCTCACACAGAAATAGTACAAAAAACAATATTGCACATGAGTAACAAACAGAGAGAGCAATAAATAAATTGCATAGCTAAGCATTACTCCCTAAATGCATTTGTTGTATGAGGTGCAAAATGGAACATTGTTTTGTTGTAGCTGTCACAATTTTAAAACCATCTTGTTCAATGAGTATCTGAAAAAGCTTTATTTTAGTTCATTTGTTCATTCATTCATCATTTATTTCATTTATTTATTCATTCATGCATTCATGCATTCATTCATTCGTGCATTTGTGCATTCATTGATTCATCTATTCATTGATTCATTCATTTACTGTCAAAATTGAGTTGTCAAAAATAATAGATTAATTGACAAGTAATTGATTATCAAATTAATCAATAACTGTAGTAGTTGAGGAATGCCTTCTAACTTAAAATTGTCCAAATTCTCTGATGTCAACCTCTCAATGGTAATTATTCATTAATTTATGTAGTCCTTCCTACAATATATTTTCAAACATCTGCTTTTACTTTGGAAAACAATCCACTGCATCAGTACAAACCAGTTTCAAAAGATTTGGTGAGTACAACATTAATTCCTTTCGTGTGGTATTGTTTAATTTTTGTTGTTTTTTTTAATCACTAAACAAAACCAAATAAACAGCCTTAATTAGTTCATAAACAAAAAGAGGTTTTGAAATAGACTTTTATGCAAAATACATTTTTTTTGATGAATCGCTAGAATAATAATTTCCAAAAATATTCACTATTTATAGCTCTAAATAATTTTGTATTTGTTCTGTATTTGTTGTGTGTTATCGCAGTTACCATAGTGCTTTAACTAAACAGCTTCGGTAGTCAAGGAAATAAAAAAATAAAAAAAACTTTCTAAGCCATCAATAAATCATCCTAGTTTTTGCTGACACAACTCCCACCTGAACATTGAATCTGACTCACCGTCGCAGCTGTTCTTTCTTCACTTTCTTTAAATGATCCCCTGTACGTTTGTGTCCCACCTGGCCTTCAAAGTGAATTTGTTGTAAATGTTCTGGCAGCATGCAATGAGTCAGGAGTAATATGATAGGGTTGTATGAGCTACTACTGTATGTTCTCCATAGTATGTTGCGTATGTTCTGCCCTACAACCTCTCAGGGTGAGCTCCTGCCACATTCTTGTCTCCTGTGGCTCTTGTACTTTCCATATGTGCTTCCCTTCTCAAACCATTATGAGCTAACAGACTTCACCACGTTTATCCTTATCCTGAACCAGACCCATAACGTTTGGAAAGATGGAAGAGAGCATCCTAAATATCCAGCATCTCGATGCACAGGTGTCAAACTCAAGGCCCGGGGGCCAGATACAGCCCGCCACATCATTTTATGTGGCCCACGAATAAAAATTGTGCATCAAATTCATGTGTCATTACTAGAATTGCAAATTGTCTTCACTTTTAATAATATCTTTTTTTTTTTTATATTTGACCAGTTTTTACTCGTCTGATTTGAAAGAGAGTTACGTATTTGTCAGTTTGTTTTGTAGCTTTTACTGTATATAATATGAGGTGCTCATACATTTATTTGGGTTGACCCAAATGGCCCTCCAAAAGAAGCTATGACTACAATGCGGCCAGCAAAAAAAAAAAAGAGTTTGACACCCCTGCTCGATTGGGAGAAATATGAAAACGTATTATTATTATTTTGTTTTTGTCAGCTCTGTAAGCATATCTGCCTTTTCTATGTTTATTATAAGGGACACTAAATAACATCCTTGTGCACAAGGATTTTGTCAGACTGCTAATATTTGGGTTTACCAGGCCTGCAGCAAGTTGAGTGTAGTGTTGTGCGTCTTATCTATGGACTTTTCATGATTTGATTATAAAGTATAATTTGTGCATGTTCTCTTACATATGGAAATTAAACAATAAAACACCTGCGGCTAGTCCAGTGCATCTTGAACAAAACAAGACTTTCCCCGAATTCTGGTTGGTGTGGTTTATATTCTGGTGCGGTTTATAGTCCAGAAATGACTTCCAACAAAATAGAACACACTATAATAGTGGCTCTTGTTTTTACCGTTATTGTCCTCTGTGTGATGTAGCAAAGTTCTGCAGGGTAGTTCACTTTCTGGATTAAGGGCAATAGAATTTTTGGCCAGAATGCACAAGTGTGAAACATCCTGGCATTAAAAAAGATTCTGATATCATTATAGTATATAGCGTTAGGTCTTGTATGTTCTCTTCACTGTTTTCAGGTCAAAATTTGCTATTGAGATTTGCCTGCATGAACATTTCTTCTCCCAGTGCCACATTCTTGTATAACCTAATACATTATTGTGCAAAAGCTGCACTTGAATCACGGTGTGATTTTTTAATTGGTAATTTAAGAGGCACTAACTGTGTAAATGTTTCTGGTTGAAAATGAATAACATTTAATGTGGTGAATTGCAACTTAACCTGATGGATAAAGAAATTTCATGCAGAGTTTGAAGATTTGTGAGGTGCTAAAAGGGGTTGGAATATACCATATTATTACAAAGCAATGAATACAGAAATAAAAATACCACTGGGAAGTACAGATAACATTTACAAGTAAAATGTTTCAGCATAATAAAATAGATTGAAAGGAAAGAGGAGCTTTGAGCCAACATAAATTTGTGTTCCCTAGAGGAAAAAAAAGTGATCCAACAATAACGAAACAAATATCTGTGTAGTGGTATTATGAACTCTATAGCGATCATTTATAAACCAGGTCCAAAGAAAAGAAACATCTTGGATTACAAGACTATTAGCAAAACTCTCATTGGCCTATAAAGACAGAAATGTGATGAAGCTGTGAAGCTAAATTTCTCATTGATGTACTAAAAGTGTGACTAATTTCTCTTTTTGATATTTTTTATAACTCTAAATTATTATCTGATCGCATCAAGATGCATGCAATATCACATCATGACAAAAACAAAAATTGTTTAAACAAACTTGTTAAAAGTATACTTATTTTAAAATTGTGCATATGTGCATATTTAAGTATGATTTCCTTGTATAAACAAGCTGTGCATTGATATTAATGCATATTAATAAATCGTTTTTTATGATTAGGCCTAATTTTTTAATTGTGGAATGTAATATTCGCAATTTTGATTCATGCATTAATTATGTTTCTTCTGCATGTATCTTACAATCAACATTTGCTTTCTCTTCTGTATCTCTTAGCAAAATGCGATGTGGCGACGAGGCGTTTCTCGAGGAGATGGGACTCTGCCTTCAGGAACAAATCGTAAAGGTGCTGTAGGACAACGAGAGGTCCTTGTTGTGGATGAAGACACTGAATTATTCGATCTGACTTCACAAATTGGCGGACAAATTAACCCTCAGTGGAAGCCTTTTAAGAGTAGACTCAAGGGAAAACAAAACAGGAAGCCTGGAGTGGCCTCAAAGCATTTTGAGGACAATATCACTTCAAATAAAAAGGTTGACCCTGGTGGGAGAACGTCATCATCGTTCCCAGGAAAACCAAGCAATGACATCATTAATCTTGACAATAGAAATCCTCGCAAAGACCCTGTTGTGGCATTTACTGCTCCTCCTAAGCTTCTCTTAGATCCCAGACCACCTTTTGACTCTACTGGACAAAGCGAGGACATTGATAAATTGACCAGCTACACACAGAACATTACATACACTCACCATCCAGCTAAACTCCAAGTTAAAGTTCCAAATAAGAGCAAATCTGGAACCATAACCGTTGTATCTAAAGACGGAGACCTGATCTTGGGTTCAGATGGCAATCTGTATCGTCTCAAACCTGGAGCACCAGGCAGGATGGGCCCTCCTGGACAAGAGGTAAGTGTTACTCAACTTGTAATAATAATGCCTTGGATCCTTGGATGAGCCTCGAAAAGCCATAATTGTAGATCGGTTAATATTGGTTTCGTAGGGTAAAACCGGAAATGGTTGTGTGTGATCGGACTTTATTTTCTGAACTCAAGTGCAGGGAACTCATTTTTGTCACGGTCTGCACCGTAGTCATAGTTTCCTTTTGAGGGCCATTATGACTCTCAACAAAAATAAATGTCTCATATTATATACAGTACAGGTACAGGCTACACAAAAAACTGCTAAATAACTCATTTAAGAATCTGAAACTAATTTGCATTTTGAGTATTGACACATAGTCGATGCACAATTTGTCTTCGCGGGCCAAATATAATTACTCTATGAGCCAAATCTGGCCCGCCGCCCACAGTTCGACACCATTGCTCCAGCGTGATGAAGATATGTTTTAAAGATACTTGTATACATGTTGACTGAGGCTGTCATATTGATAAATTTGCTTATACATATCACTGAATGGCAAAATTGAATGATAAACCTTCGGGCCAAGGATGTTTGGCTTTGCAGCAAACAAGAAATGTTTTCTATTAGCCACCATCTGAGCTTGATTATAGTGGATGTTACACCACACAAACATGTTGAAACACGTCTCTGATCTAAGCTCAGATCAGTATTTTTTATTTTTTTTTTAGTCTCTAGAAGAGAGTGTGATCGTGTCATTTAATATAGCTGAACCAGACCTTGACGTTACGACGAGCTAATTCTGTACTAGTCTTGAATTAAAATGACCAAGATTCATCACTAGTATTATTGCAACCGTATACCTCAAAATATTCTGTTTCTGGCCTGCTTAGTTTGATATAAAAATATTTCGTTTGTAGCCTGCTTAGTTTGATATTTATGAACAGTATGTAGGCACGGTGAGCAGATGTTTAGTCGATCCGTCTCAGTTTTTGAGGCCATGGGTTCAAATCTGGGCTCCAGTTTTCCTGTGTGAAGTTTGCATGTTTTATCCGTGTCTGCATGGGTTTCCTCCAAGTACTTTGTTGAAGCCTATGTTGTCTACTGCCCTGTGATTGATTGGCTGATGACCCGGTTCAGAGTATTCCCTGACTTTTGCTCAAAGTCAGCTGGGATAGGCTCTAGCACATCCGTGAATCTCGTGAGGAAAAAGCAGGACAGAGAAAGGGTGGGTTGATATATATGTAAGGTACTGTATAGTACAGTAGTAAAATATGTGTGTGCACATGTATGTCTTGAAATTGTAAAAAGCTTAAGACATAATTCACTGACTGTAATATTTAGCCATTAACAAAACTATTAGACCACTAAACAATATATTTTATGGGTCGATACGTAAGATGTTTCCAATGTGAGTATAAAAAGATAATTTAGTATTAAATCTGTCACTCTTGTTCAAAATAATAAAATGTTTAGAGCTCACTGAAATTGAAATAATATATATTAAAGCACTTCATGATGCTGGATGGTTTCCCAGACAAGGTGGTGTGGTGCATGTCAGATTTCATTTTTTTTTTTTTTTATACATACAACCAATTATACGCATCCAAGAAAATGTGTATTATAGTAGTTGTATTTTATGCATTTCGCGGTCTATTGAGTATTCAGATTGTTATTTCAACTTTAGGGCTGTGTTGGAGAACCTGGGTGGCCTGGATTTAAAGGGGATAAGGTGAGGAAAACCTGTTTTAGACGTAATTAGCTATTTTGTGTTGACACATCTAATCATTTCACTCACAAAAGCGAACATTCTGATCACACACACCATTAAATCAATGTTCAGTATATATTTTTACTCATAGTAATGTTTCTCTCCTCAGCTCTGAATGTGCCTTTTTCACTATTTCCATGAACTGAATTGTGATTCTCAAAGGGTAAGATCGGCCCTGAAGGGAGTCCAGGAAATAAGGGTGACCGTGGACCTCCAGGACCACCAGGTTTACCAATCCTGTATCTGTGGAGAAATACTGCTGAGGAATGGGCTGCCTTCCAGGTATATGCCTGGCTGATAAAAATGCTTTTGGCTAAAGCAGGGGTACACATAAACACTTGGAGGGCACATTATATAAACACTGGACTCAATGTGTTTATTCTCTAATTCGGAAGTCCATCTCACCTAAGTTTTGTAATGATGGCAGGATTTTGTCATTTTAAATGTTGTCAGGATGTTTTTTTTTTTTTTTAATGATAGATAATCAAAACAAAGCAAACTTTGGGTGAAGGTTGATCATAGTAAATCCCAAAATCCTCCAGATTATTTTAATGTGTGTATCATGCTTAATTCCCTTGAAGTAAACTGAAAATAAAGACAGAGCGTGTAGTCAGTGTGTGCAAGAACATCTGCGCTCGTCTGCTTATTCTTTGAACAATGACTTCAGCCTAATGTTGAGGAATGCACCCCCAGATATGTCGGAATGATGGAGAGCCCTTTATTAGACGAAAAGATGAGAGAATGAATCTGTTTGTGGTTTGTGGTTTATTCTACAAACTTTGAACTTATCTGCAGTAACTCCCATGACGCCTTTCAATGACAAAGTAAGGAAATGAACTACAGAAAAGTTACAGTAATAGATGAAGGAATAAGAAATGTCATTTGCTCATTTTGTGAATCTTGTCTGTGTTTAATTATTGTAGCAAACCAGTTTCTACCAGATGCTCCATGCTGGTTGGCCTGTAAGTAGAAAGTCATTAATAACACATTAAACAGATTTATTTTTATTTTTTTTATCCGCACTCACAATGTTAATTTATTGTGAGCTTTCAGATTAAAGACGGTCCTGCTGGACCACCTGGAGAGATGGGCAAGACTGGCTTGCAGGTTAGGAATTTGCACTATCCATGATCAAGGCTCATGCTTGAATGTTCTTTCTGATCTTTCCTCTCAGGGGGCCCCTGGCGAACCTGGGGAACGTGGGCGACCGGGGGTGCCAGGAGAAATGGTAAGCATAAATTGATGAAGATATTTGAGGTGATTAAAACCTTTGTTGAACACAAGTATTGCGCAACACAATTAAAGATAATTTAAAACAAGTCTCCTGGAAGTCTAGTGTGATCTAATGGAAACAAGCTTGTGTTTTGTATATTGAGAAATCACAACCTGATTGCCAGACAGTGCACTGGACCAAACATCGAAGTTTGGGATCATTAGAAAGACACAGTGGAAATGAAGCATTATCCAGGTAGCAGACTTCCATGTCTATGGTTGTCATCTATATCATGGTGTATCATGGGAAAGGAAGTCTAAATAATAGTCTTATTTTGTGAACCTGGTTTCAGTTGTGTCGTTGATATGGACAAATATCCATCATTTCTCAGAATCCGTTAGTAGACACCAGTAGTGATGGGAAAATGACGCTTCAAATTTGATTAATGAACCAGTTGTATTTTTTCCTCTTCTAGGTAGCAGTGTTGGTTTATAAAGGGGTTCAAGAAATGGCAAGTCAGTGTACTTTGTCGAACAGAGCTCCATCTAGAGGAGCCATTGAACTGTCATTGAAATGATACAATGTCGGTTGTCGTGGCCCTGGGTTCAATTGCCCGGGACGGCACAGAATTAATTGATAGATGGACGGACGGATTTTAGGCATGCAATATGTAAAACAAGCTAAACAGTCAGGTGAATCCAATATTATTATGCCGCATAGAAACGTGAATTACAAAAAATGGTCAACAGTGCCATCTGCTGGATATCCAAATACAATTATCGGCGTATAAGCGTGAATATTTCTGTATGCTGAATACAGTATTGTCAAGTGAAATATCGCTACAGAAACAAATTCCAATCCCTCCATCATGCTACCCTCTGCATAAAAGCATGCCATCAATCATCCACCACAGTGTGTAATATAATGTACTGGGTGTGAGTAAGTGTTTTTTTTTTTTTTTCTTTCTCAATCCATGTATCATTCCTTGTTCTCCACCTGTCTTCAAATTGAGTTATTGCTCTACTCACTATCTTCATGTCAAGATGTGTTGAGCCAGATGATGCCTTGTCTGTGTGATGAACGGCTCCAATAAATCTTCAAGGCTAACATAATTTACAGTTGAGTCTTACGTTGCTAACTCATAGCTGTATTATTAACGTGTTTCCTTACATCCTTAGTCCATTCAAGATCTTTGTTTGAACATGCTCTCCATGAATTAAATGTTACAGTTGTCTCAAGTATTATATAATATACTTATAATAATTTACTCTGTTGTCTGAAAGGGTGAACGCGGCCCCAGGGGTCCTCCTGGAAGAGCAGGGGCTCCAGGCAAAGATGGGGAAAATGGAGAAGATGGTCAGCAGGGGTCAAAAGGTGTTGCTGGCTCACAGGTTGGTATTTTATGTGAAGTTCTGTTTTAAAGCTAGAGAGTGACACAGAAATAAATACATAGGTAATATACGCAACATGTCAGGTGTGTTTATCTAAAATGGAATTAAAGTCCCGTTGTCAATTGAATTCAGGGTCCATGGGGCTACCGTGGTGAGCGAGGTTCCAAAGGAGAAAAGGGCGATGAGGTGAGTAATTACAGATGTTTTTTGTCATTATGCAGGTTTTTGTCTGTGCTTGACTTTGTGGCATGTATTCTATCTATTTTTCATTTTGTTTTAATGTAGACTCATTTTTACTTTTGTCATATTGAGCTACGATTTGCAACTATTTTAATAATCAATTGAACCGTTTAGTACTTTGTTGATTAATTGATGTATCAATTAAGAAGTTAAATTATACAAGCTATCTAAACAGTTAATAGATAAGATAATCATTCTCATTTATCCATCCATCCATTTTCTGAACCGCTTAGTCCCCACGGGGGTCGCGGGCGCGCTGGAGCCTATCCCAGCTATCATCGGGCAGTAGGCGGGGGACACCCTGAACTGGTTGCCAGCCAATCGCAGGGCACACAGAGACAGACAACCAATCGCACTCACACTCACACCTAGGGACAATTTGGAGTCTTCAATCGGCCTACCAAGCATGTTTTTGGAATGTGGGAGGAAACCGGAGTGCCCGGAGAAAACCCACGCGGGCCCGGGGAGAACATGCAAACTCCACACAGGGAAGGCCGGAGGTGGAATCGAACCCGCACCCTCCTAACTGTGAGGCGGACGTGCTACCCAGTGCGCCACCGAGCCGCCATCATTCTCATTAATATAATAATTATTAATTAGTTGTCAATTCATCGATTCATTTAGGACCTTTAGACAAAAGCTATAGAAGAAGTAAAACACACTTTTGGAGAAGCCTCTGGCTGCTCACTGATCTTAACTCTCATGATGAGATCTACTGAGAGTTTTCCCCAACATTCGAGTCATATTTTTTTTTTTTACACCATTGCTGGTTGAACTCCACAAATTTGAGTCACTCGGTTGTCTGTAGCCCACTGAAGTAAATAATGCTAACCGGCAAATGCCTTTCTGTCCTTGTGAGAAATATGCACACTTTGATTCATACAAACAACTAATGTTATAGTTATTGGCTATTTTTTTCCTCTTCCTTCCCAATAGGGCCTCATCGGTAGAAAAGGTCCAAGAGGGCAAAATGGGGAACCTGGCGAGAAGGTACACCTCTTGGTGGCTACGCAAAAGTTTGACTAAACTATTATCTGGACTTTTATATGAATATGCAAAATCTGTACAAAAACTTTTTGCAATGCTCTAGGTATCTTCATTAAATAAAATACAGCTTTATTTATTTATAAAGGCCACATCTAACTGATGATTTCTTACTGCTTTTATAACTTTCTAGGGTTCGGCTGGTTCACCAGGGCCACCGGGTCCTGTTGGGCCCAGAGTGAGTTGCCTTCACCTATTGCAAATATTTGTTTCGTCATTGTAATTTTTTATGTCAGAATAGAATAATATATATATATATATATATATATATATATATATATATATATATATATATATATATATATATATATATATATATATATATATATACGCACACCGTATTTTCCGAACTATAAGTCGCTCCGGAGTATAAGTCGCACCAGCCATAAAATGCCCCAAAAAGTGAAAAAAAACATATATAAGGAGTATAAGTCGCATTTTGGGGGGCAATTTATTCGACAAAATCCCACACCAAAAACATGAACGAGCAACAACAGGCTAAACGATAGCAACAACAGGCTAAACGATGCTAACGTGACAAACACAAACAAATAGCTGGGAACGGGCCTGACGTAACATATAGAGTGATTAAGGACAACTATTACATGAATAACATGTTTATAAAACCATCGATGTCACTCCAATTCATTAAATAGCAACAACAGGCTAAACGATAGGTATGCTAACGTGACAAACACAAACAAAGAGGTGAGAACGGGCCTAACGTAACATATAGAGTGATTAAGGACAACTATTACATGAATAACATGTTTATAAAACCATCGGTGTCACTCCAATTCATTAAATAGCAACAACAGGCTAAACGATAGGTATGCTAACGTGACAAACACAAACAAAGAGCTGAGAACGGGCCTGACGTAACATATAGAGTGATTAAGGACAACTATTACATGAATAACATGTTTATAAAACCATCGGTGTCACTCCAATTCATTAAATCCATCGATCGTTCTTTGTCAACAATGGGTGCGCGCCACTGACGGCGCTTGCACTTCAAAATATTCCACAGGTATTTCAAATAACTATAATATAAGCCAATAATATTATCAAACCATCTGTGCACTTTAAATCCATTGAATCCATCGATCAAATTCCTCGTCCTTTGTCAACATCGCCGCGCGTGCGCCCTGACGTCAGCCTTGTCTTTATTTCACAGATCTAGTATATAACTATATTGTAGCGTTAACAAAGTACAAGGATAGACGTGGGTTTGGTAAACGGCTCTTTATTAAACAAAACAAACTTCCAAGCGTGTGGCGGCGTGGACTTCCGGACACGAGAGCTACATGGCATAGGACCGGGCGTGCGTAATTGCCATGTCCGAGCCCCATGCACCGTTCGCGGACAGCCACTCGTCCGAGCGCCGGCTCCCGACTCGGTAGAGTAGGACCGGGCGTGCGTAAAAACCATAATAGTTTTTCAAACCTTCTATGTCACTCCAAATTCTTAATTCCTTGAAACTCTTTGTCCTCCGTGTCACTTAGAAATGATCACCGCTAATGATGCCGGTAGTCCTTACGTGGGTACGTTTGTCCTTTATGTAAACAACCGCCGCGCCGCGCCGTGCCACTGACGTCACTTGAAATAGTAATCCATTGGTACATCACGGTTCTCCAAACTTTCTTTCTGCTGCTCGATTACTGTTTTCAGCTGCATATTTTACAACTTGAAGTTTATAACCTGCAAAATATGAGTTTCTTTTTGGTGCCATTTTTCTTAAGCCCACCCAGTTGATGAGTCACGGCCAACGGTGAAATTTAGAGCGCCCTCATCCAGTTTCGTCCGAAAATATAATTTTTTTCAGATGTAGTTTTTTGTTTTGTTAATTTGGTTGTTTTATCAAAGTCAAAGTCTGCTTAATTGTCGATTTTTTTTCATATACCAAGACACACAAAGAGATTGAAATTACGTTCCCACAATCCCTCGGTGAGATAATACACATATGCATACAAGCAACACAAAAGAAAACCAAGAAGGCACAAACAATGGATAAATAAGAGTGTTGAATAAATGATAAATAAACAAATAATAATAAATATAAGAGGAGCAAAAATGGAGCAAGTGTACATACAGCAGACAGTGGACTTGGATATGGTGCTTTAAAGTGTTAATTGCTTTATTTGATGTTTTCTCTATCTTTTATGTTTTGAATATGTTCAAGATAAAGATATAAAAGCATGTGAAGTGATCAACTATACTAAAAATAACATGGGAAGTGGTCAACTATACTTGTAAATAAGTGATGTCTTAATGATCAAGTAAAAATTTGTGAAAAAAACACAAGTCGCTCCTGAGTATAAGTCGCCCCCCCCCACCCAAACTATGAAACAAACCGCGACTTATAGTCCGGAAATTACGGTCTGTGTATATATATATATATATATATATATATATATATATATATATATATATATATATATATATATATATATATATATATATATATATATATATACATATATATATATAAAATGACACACTTTGTAATCTGAATACATTTTGCAGGGGCCTCCTGGAATCCGAGGTGGATATGGTCTAGAGGGCACACGTGGACCCGACGTGAGTGATATGCCCTTTGAGCTTTTATTTATATCAAATCCATCTCCTCTGTGTTCAAATTTCATTGTTGCGCATTTATTGTTCATCATGCTTTTTGTGCTCCATGTGTTCTCAAGGTACTTCTGTATTTTGTGTTGCCGTACTGTTGGTGTGACCAATAAATACCATTAAATGATTGTAATTCCACAAAGGGCCCCCCAGATACGATCAATCAATGTAATAAATGTAAAACAAAAATAATACCTTGATGTTGTTTTCTGATGGATGCTTTTGAAGTCTTTTTTGTTAGCTATTATATTGTGGTACACTACATGATATCTACTCATGTCCAGGGGGAGCATGGATTGGACGGCCCACCAGGTTTTCCGGGTCTGACGGTAAACAGACGACATTCAAAGAGAAAAATAATAATTTACGTTTTACACTAATAGTGTTTGGTGTGTTTGTCATTGAAGGGTGCACCGGGCCTCACAGGACAAGTCGGTGCTCAAGGAGTTAATGGATCAAGGGTAAAATGGAACCACTGAAGTTATTTAGGACAATTCACCTTTGAAATGTGAAAAATGTTTACCGTATTTTCCGCGCTATAAGGCGCACCTAAAAACCTCCAATGTTCTCAAAAGCCGACAGTGCGCCTTATAATCAGGTGCGCCTTTTATATGGACCAATATTGAGCCACTACAGCAGGTGTGTCCAAAGTCCAGCCCGCGGGCCAAATGTATATATCTTATATATGGACAAAGTTTTAAAATGGGCCATTCTTGAAGGTGCGCCTTATAATCCGGTGCGCCTTATATATGGACAAAGTTTTGAAATGGGCCATTCATTGAAGGTGCGCCTTATAATCGGTGCGCCTTATAGTGCAGAAAATACAGTAATATTTTTTTTCAAAATCTTACATTATATTTGTCATCATAGCAAGAGCTTTTTAGAGTCAACGTATTGACTCAACAAAAAACTTGTTTTGCTATTGACACCCTTCTCTGTTGACTAATTACTCTGAATGACTTGTTTATTCTTTTGCTCTTTTAGGGAGATGTTGGCCCGTTAGGCGATGTTGGCCGCAAAGGTCCGCAGGTATTAAATTTGCATGATTATATTTACCCTTGAGTGTTCAAGCTCCCACGCAATGTTTACCAGCTGTCGTTTTCACGTGTTTCTTGTATTTCATGCCTTTTATTTTTGTCTGACCAGGGACCCCCGGGTTTAGATGGACAGATGGGGCCCACAGGACCCAGAGGGCCCCAAGTAAGTAGAATTAATGAACCAGTGTGTGCTTACGAGGCACACTTTGATGTAACACCCCAAACTAAAGTTCTGATTGATAATCAAATTAATGTTGGTGTCACTGGTATGCAGTGTCTTTAGAAACAAGGATATGTGTGCTATCTAAAATAGTGTAGAGATCTTTTCTGACTGCTTTATTTAATATAATAAATAAATAATACCGTAGTGTGACTTGTGTCATGAATGTTGAGCTATTTTCACATTTGTTTACAGGGAACACCAGGACGAAGTGGTGTAGCAGGGCCAAAAGGAGATCCTGTAAATATTTTGTTGGCATTCATGTTTTGCTTTAAAAAAAAAAAAATGCAGTAGAGTGTAAATTGTAATTTCACTTTGTAGATTAAATATAATCTAAAAATTACAATTCTCAATCTGTATCATTCTTGGGAAAACATAACAGCCAGTGTTGAATTTTAATTCTACAATTTCAATTTGCAAGTTCATCATTTCCAATTCTGCCTCCAAATACATAATTGGTTTAAAGTTAAATTGGTTCGACTTGAATGGACTTTACACTTTTCCTTTTTTGTTGTGTGATTGTTTGCTATTTGTTTTCACCTTAGGGGCCTGTGGGCACAGTGGGGATGCGGGGTGAACCCGGATTTGAAGGACCAGTGGTGAGTTGGAGTCATTGTGAGCAGGGAGAGGTACCAGCACCACATGGTCCATGGCCCAGTAGTTAGGAAGGGACTGTTGTTATATATTACTGTATATATTGCATTTTCAAAAACAGAGGACATATTGAACTCAATATTTTGCATGGGGTTGACATTTTTAATTTCCATTTTAAATAGTGCCCCTTGACATTTTAACTCAACCGTGCCTGAAACTTATACTCGACGTTAGTTTTGTTTGAAAATGTCACCAGCACAACAAAGCCACCTAGTGGCTGACTGCCTCCAGGAGCTCTAGACTTAACTTCCTACTGTATGTCTATAAGTACTAGGTCTCAAATATTTTCTTTCTTTCAGCTTTTTTTTCCCCAAGTCATTTATTTGCTGATTAATTGACACAAGAAATCACCGTGCTGACCTTTTGTTCAGGGTGCACCAGGAGAAGCCGGTCCACCGGG
Source organism: Syngnathus scovelli (assembly GCF_024217435.2). NCBI lineage: Eukaryota > Metazoa > Chordata > Actinopteri > Syngnathiformes > Syngnathidae > Syngnathus > Syngnathus scovelli. The sequence goes on from NC_090859.1 coordinate 6,624,196, forward strand.
TTTCCCTGGAGTAACGGTAAACGCTCATAAGTAAAATCATTATTTAATGAAATCTTTTCACTTTTTTCAGATCCTTAGAAATGCTAATGATTAATAATTCTAAAAGTTGCTTTTTATTTACAGGGCATTCGGGGATCTGATGGGGACAAGGGGATTCCAGGTCCTAAAGGAGATAAGGTCGAAAAGAGCTTGATATGTATCTTTCTTCGTATTATTCGAATGAAACTACCCTAAATATCAGACCTTCAAATATTCAACAACAAAAGAGAGTTTGCACGTAAAGAAATAGACTGTATTTGAATAACACCACTCATAAATAAGTTGAAGAGGGCAGACACTTGCTTCGGGGAAGTCAATATAGTGTATAAATGAACAATTTGCACAAATAGCACCTTAATTGAAGGCAATTTACTACAATCATTGCGACCTCCAAAAGAGTTACCTTTGAGTTAACACTCACAAAGGTCACGCTGTTACAAAGCAATTTACTGAGTAAAGCACTGAAGGACTTGATCAACTAAAACCAACTTTTTTTCTTTGGGGCTGCATGAAAATGAAAGATACGAGTGCCACTTTGACATTCTTCACTTTGTGTTGATTGTGTGCCTTGTCTTAATTACGGTTTCTGGTGTTTCTTTCAGGGTTTTCTAGGAGCAACCGGGATAAGAGGTTCTCAGGGAGAGACAGGCCCCGATGGGTTTCCAGGATACATTGGGGCCAAGGGTCCACCTGGTCCCAAAGGCATTGAGGTAAAATGTACAACATATTTGCTACGTTTCGGACTAGTGCATTTTCTACAATAGATTTAGTAAATAACGAAAATAGCTGAAGGTAAGAATATTTCAGTCCTCAACAACATCTCGTGTTTATATGATGTATATTTGGGGTATCAATCACCCCAATGTATGCTTAAGAATATGGAGATTCTTGCCTAATCGAATAAACACAAAACCTCATAAATGCTGTTAAGAATTCTTAGGTTCTTGCCAATTTAAATTAACAGGTTTATTATTAAATTTCTATTTCTTGTCCCCACGGGGGTATCAGGCCTGCTGAAGCCTACAAAAAGGTGTTTGTGGAGAGGTAGTTGCATTTAAAAAATAAAGGTGACACCAAATAAATACAAAGTCAATGAATAATTAGAAATCTATTTATGGAAAATGCAAGTAGAATTGAGTACTGTGAATGCATGTTAAATAGTAAGATCATTTGACAATTATATTTATGAATTTTATTAATCAATACACAATGTACTACATGATTTAAATTTATAATTTCTTATTAGATGTTTTAATTATCTTTTTAGGTGACTTCATAAGAAAATGACTATTGAAACGTATACTACCAGCGTTAGATGTTATAACATGCTGATTTGAGTCTGAAGTCCTAAAGCGCTACGATACATAATTCTTTGTGTTTCCTTGTTTAACTCCTCTTTCCTCATACAGGGCGGGAATGGTGAAGCGGGGAGTCAGGGAAAACAGGGGAGTAGTGGGTTAAAGGTCAGTGTCACTTTTGTCCCTGCACATTACCTACCACAGCTATCTTTGACTCTTTTTTGAATGTTTCTTTAATAGCCAAACCGTAATAGATTATTAAACAGCGGGATCTGTATTTTACTGTAATTATGGATTAACGGGATTTGTGAGAGATTTAAGATCCCACCCCGTACCTGTCCACCAATAAGTAAATTTCCTATATTTTACTTATTTTTGCTTTTGTCGACATAATTTCAAACATCTACGGAGTTCATTGCCATATTTGAACATTGCTGGTTGTTTGTGGATTCTCAAAAATAATATGTGTTCGTGTTGAACAACAACAGTCACGATCATAAATATGTTAACTTTCTTCAAGGGTAACAGAGGACCAGATGGACGAAATGGCAAAACAGGGCCCAGAGGGAACAGGGTAAATCTCTTGTGTTTTTCAAGAATTTATATTTGACTTTACATGAAAACAGCCTCTTAATGCAAAAATAAGAGGAGAAAACATTTGGAATAAGAATGCAAGAATGTCACTTAATGGCACTTAAGCGCATACTTTTGCCTGAACATGCTAAACAGAGCTTAACAATCCTGATTATATTTGTGGTTGAAATATTCAACTAGTTTTTTTTTTTTTAAATAATCCAAGCTCGCCATGAAGGTCGACTGCCATAACCATAAGTAAATATTCCTTATCCTTTAGATAAAAATTTGACAAGGTTATCCTTGTACACCACCTCTTGAGTTCCGTAGAACATGTAGCTTTCGCAAATGTCGCTAACCCGTTCTCCACAGGGATAAAAACACAAATAAAATAGGGCTGTCACTAAGGAATGCTTTTTGAATTGACCCTTATGCACCTGCCCAGTGCTGCAGGTCAGCTACTGGAAGTACAGAGGACTACATTTTCCATTCCAGGTCCCTCCCTTTAAACATTAAAAAAGCCTCCTCTCTCTCCATCTTTAAAACTCAGCTCAAAACACTTTTTTTTTTATTTTTGACTCTTCATGAGCGTCACCATCATTTTAGAACAGTGGTCTCCAACTCTTGGGCCGCGGACTGGTACCGGTCCGTGAATCATTTGGTACCAGGCCGCACAAGAAAGAATAAATAAGGCATGATTTTACACCTAAATTTTCTAAAATTTAGAATTTTATGATGTTTTAATGTTAAATTTTTTTAAACTTTGTTTTTGTCTGTATTTTACTTTATGTGGAGCACTTTGTATGCAGTTATGGTTGTTTTAAAAGTGAAAATCATTGATGGAGAATGGAATGATGAGAAATTATGACTTTTAAATGAATAGCCAAAATGATCTTTCTACTCGTTTGGTTGTAATTCCTGATACACTATATGAAATACAATACATCTTTCTTTTTTTTTTAGCAACTTTGCAGCTGTAACTAATAATTAAAAATAAAGAATGATTAATTTAGTATCTTTTGTGTCTATGTCATCTTTTTTTTTTTTTCTCCAGGGTCGGTCAGGACAAAGGGGACCCAGTGGGCAGCCTGGTCAACCGGTAATCTTGTCTGTCAGATATCTGTTTTTGTTCATTCGCTTTAAATGTCAGAAGTCATAGGAAAAGCTCGTCATTATTCTCATTCAATTGTTGTGCTTGTAAAAACACATTTCAGGGTTTGGCGGGTCACTCTGGACCAGAGGGACCTGAAGGAAAGCCTGGTACACAGGTTCCCATTCTCTGTCATATTTTAATCGCTTGTAAATTATGTGTGTGATTGTGTTGTATAATCTACACCCCTCTGCTCTGTTGGCATTTTTTTAATTTACACACAGCGATGGAATGAACTGTATAATTTCAGATTGGGGGCAGGTTCCGTGGTTTACTTATTCTCTTCTGCTAATTTTTCACGAGATACTACACATTAGTCAATGCAGATGAGGAAAAGTCAGGATATATCTTTAAAGTTTCATCATAACTTTTATGATCCAGGGATGAGTTTTGATGATACACGATTGTTTTACCATAATACGAAAATATAATCACTGATTGTCACAGCATTGATTATGAATGGTTTCATATGACAGCAACATAACCTAAATTTGTACCTAAGATGGACGGACGTGCAGCATGTAGTCATCACTAACCTTTGCGAATGGAGAAAAGTTAAAAGAATATATATATATATGTTTTAGCCTGAGCCAGAGGATTACGGGGGCGGGGGGGTCACTCTCACTCAAATTTTTAAAATAAGCATTTGTATGATCTGTGTCTTGACTGTTGGACTAAAATGGCCCTGAAAAATCTGTCCGGAAACATATTAAGTGTTTGCACTTTCATTAACTAATTAATTCTGCTCCTGGGAAAAACTTATACATTTTTTCTTCTTCATTAGGGTCCCTTAGGTGCTACTGGTCCGATGGGTAACAAAGGGCTCATGGTAAGAGAAGTAACTTGTTTAATGACCACTGTGATTACTTGATAACATCATTTCAGTTCTTTTTGGTGATGCAATTTCAGTGGTTGAAAAGTCATTTTTATGGTTTCCTGAAGTGATGCATTTGGAAGTACATTACAAAGATGTTGCCTGACCCCATTAATTTGCATTATTTAACACCAAAACAGTAAAATAAAAGTAAAAAATAAAACTTGTGCTCTCCAAGTCATTTAAAAAAAATCAATAATCAACTGTGCCTCTCAGTACACTAACACAATTTTTCTTCTTCTTTTTAGGGTCTTCAAGGAATTTCTGGAGAAAGAGGTCCTGATGGACCAATGGGTTCGATGGTATGCCTCATTATACTGTACGTGATGTCTCAAAGCAGATTTCTGAAGAAATTTATTTCAAGCAACATTTAACTTTTTAAATACACTTGGACAGCCAGAGACTAATTAGCTGCAAGTTTACAGGTTTGTCTTAGAATATTTTGATGCAGGATGCTTTTACTTTTAAGGGGCTTCAAGGTTCTCCAGGACCTCAGGGCATGACTGGAGCCCAAGGCGAGAAGGTTAGCCCACAGTCATGCAACAATTATGCTGCAAAGCTTGCATAGAGTATATGATAGAATGTGTCATCTCAGGGTTTCACAGGGAAGCCTGGCATGGAGGGACCACAGGGCCCAGTTGGTATGTATGTAAGTGATTCTTTAACATTAAATTGGAATAGATTTTGTGGCATTAATTAATAATTTTATTCCTCTGTATGTTGCTGCTGTTCATCAGGGTATCCAGGGCACCGTGGGCATGCGCGGTATTCCAGGAGCCATTGGAGAGAGGGTAACTTAATATTCCCTCCGGCCTTCTTTAACAACATAATTTAGAAACACTCATAATTTGGACATTTTGAGTTGCTATTGACAATAGCAAATGTGATGTGAACCTGTGATTTTATCACCGTTAATGCAGAATTAATTTAAGTTACACATAAATTATTCATGTACTCAAACAGTATTGCACGCAAAAAAAAAACCCACATCTGTGTTTTATGCACCAGGGTAAGACCGGATTGCGAGGTTTTCCTGGGCCTGCTGGGAAGCAAGGGCTTCCAGTAAGTATAAAAACAAATATGTTAGATTTGTGTTTTGTTGTTGTTCTTAATATGATTATTTGAGTACTATTTACCTTGTTTAATATGATTATTTGAGTACTATTTACCTTGTTTTCTGAAAACATGAAGAAAAGAGGTGGAATTTGGTCCAAGAGCACTTGCACACGCATATAAAGAGGAGGCGTTTCGGGCACTACTATGAAAATAAATCCTTTATTAAGACACATCACATCAAAAGATATTCTTCTAAAACATATAGCTGTTTGATGTCCTTGTTGTTATCTACATTGAAGCGTGCAATTCTTACAAATGCAGGAATGCATTTGAAAAATATGACGTTGCTGATAATAAGATTGAAATCATAAATACTGGATTGGCATTGAGATAATTGAAAATTGCATTATCTACATAATTGTTTGTTTATTTGCAATGGAAACTAGAAGATCAAGAGGATTTAGAGAATAGAGGCTTCTTGTCTTATGCACACCCTCAATAGAGAAAATTGTAAATTGAAGTAATAACATGTTTCCACATTCTCGGTTCTACTTTTGTTTTTAGGGTCTGCCAGGTTCCCCTGGAGAAAGGGGTCCCCAGGGTCCTCTGGTGAGAATTGATGTTTGGATTACAATATCAATACAAAATACAATATGAACCTTAGATCAATTGAAAATATTCAAAATAACTGCAAGCTGGTGCGAATGAGAGTATGTGTGATTGTGTATATTGCATTAAGCCACTCATAAACCTGATCAGGGTTAGCCAGAAAACGAATGGCTGGCATGTCATTTACTGACAGCAGGGCTGTCAAATTAATTTGTTTCTCGGGCCACATTGTAGTCATAGCTTCTTTCGGAGGGCCGATATGACTGTCAACCCAAATAAATGTATGAGCACCGCAAATTATACACAGTAATAGCTACAAAACAAACTGACAAATAACTCGTTTTCAAATCAGACGAGTAAAAACTGGTCAAATATTAAAAAAATAAAATAAAAAGATTATTAAAAGTGAAGACAATTTGCAATTCTAGTAACGACACACGAATTTGATGCACAATTTGTCTTCGCGGGCCACATAAAATGATGTGGTGGGCCGTATCTGGCCCCCGGTCCTTGAGTTTGACACCTGTGTGGTAAAGGGATATATGCTATCATGAATCAGTATAAAATTGTAGTTGGCCAATGACATTCAAATTGTTCAACATTGGTTCACTGCATTTAAAACTTGCTTCAGGTAAATTTGTTATCTATTTCTATTTCAAGCTGTATTTACATCCTTGTAATTTGAGGGTCCCCCCCCCCCCCCCCCCCCCCCCCCTTAGGGTCGACCTGGAGATGAAGGACCCAAAGGGATTCAGGGTACACCAGTAAGTCACAGTTCTCAAATGTTTACTGAATTTACCTGGACACATTGTGCCACTGGTATACACGTAGTAACACCCCTGCTACAATTTAAAGCACCTCAGTTTCAGCTCTTCCAATTAAATTTATATTTCTATCCCCTGAGAAAGGCCACTTTGGCTGAAGCAGGGATGTTTGCATCATTGAACAACTCTAAAAAAATTGCTGCATGCACAAACTCTTGCAAACCTTGCTGCACAGTGAGATGTAGGCTTACATAGCTTTCTTATTTCCAGGGTGCTCCAGGTCTCCCAGGTGATGCTGGAGCCATTGGAAAACCAGGGCCACGGGGAAGTAATGGGTCTCCTGGACCTCAGGGGCCATCTGGGCCTGCAGGAATCCTTGTGAGTGGGTCAACAGCCATTTTAATGTACAGTATCCTGTATATGTTACTCTTCGTTTCATAAAAATATATTAAACCTATAGTGAGAATATTTGAATCTGTTAAAAAAAAATGTTTATTGGATCATCATAGGGCCTCCAAGGTGCAGCTGGATTAATCGGAGCGGCAGGAGAAAGGGGAGCCAAGGTCACCTACAGTTATGGTGTTTCCATTAAAAAAAACAATTGTATTCTTGCCAGTTAAGGATTTATAGTATTTGCATGCTAGTGTTGGACTATTAAAAGTTGGTCTATGTTACCTTTAGGGTTTACCTGGCTTAGCCGGTGATGACGGCCCTACTGGACTTGATGGACAACAGGTTGGTTTTATATAAGGTCATAAATATTTTAAATCAATCAATTGGACATTTATCCTCCTTTTACATATTTCAGGTTGTTTTTTGTCATTCTGAATTTTGACCCTGTCAATTATTTTTGTAATCTGTTACTAAATATATTAAATATGAAAATAAGTGCTGAAAACATGCAAAGACTGCGAACCATTTTGTAATATACTATTTAGTTATTTTTTGTTTTTGTTTCACTTCTATAAATATAATTTTGTGATTGTTATTATGTTTTCTATTGTGTTTGTAATGCGCAATAGTTTAAAACAACACTGCATCATGTTCAGAATCATGTGTTGGTGTATACATCACTTGTTTGTATACTTTGAACTATTATTTTTTCACTTATCAGGGTCTACCAGGTAATACAGGAGATGAAGGACCACCTGGATGGAAAGGAGACCCGGTCAGTCAGTTGAAGATTCATTGCAAAGCCTTTTATCATTGTTTGATCAAAACCATCATATGTAAGCATTTAAATGCATTTCTGATTACTATTGTTCATCTATCCTTGTCATCGTCAATACTGCTGCATCCAATGGAAAGATGACAGAAAGATAAAAACAGTCATTCTGCGCTTTGCTGTGTTGATGGCCTAATCATTAGGCCCTAATCCATATCTTGCCTTGCTATACTGCTGGAAAAAAGGCAAAGTCAACATAATTCCACCTTTTTTTGCTTATTTCTAACAGGGGGACCCTGGGCCTCAAGGAAAACCCGGTCCTCCAGGACTAGCGGGAGAGAGAGGACTTGAGGGCACAAAGGGACTACAGGGTCCACCAGGACCCATCGGAAAAGAGGTTGGTGCATTGATTTTCTGTTTGAATGAAGATCATCCTACTTTCAAGTTCTGAAGACTCATACAAATGCCTATTAAAGAGTTATGTTTACTCCTCCATGGTAGGGGGATGTCGGCCATCCTGGTGAAGCAGGAGATCCTGGATTCAAAGGAGAGAAGGTCACTTTTTCTAATAGCCTTAAAATATGTGACAAAGTTAAATGGCACTCGATTATATGCTTCCAATTGTTTAAACTGTTTGTTGGCGGCAGGGTGAGGTGGGACCTCAAGGCTTTTCTGGTCCTGTGGGCACTTGGGGAGAACTTGGAGAAAATGGTCTAAGAGGCCCAAAGGGGGAGAAGGGCAATGTTGGATTAAGGGTGAGCCATTATTTTTTTTAACATGTATTTTTGGGTAAAATTAGTAATTGTCAGCCACTGCAACACAGAAGGTGGTTATTATTTTACTGGTTGTTTTATCACAAACAAAATATTAAGGTTGCATTACCTGACTTGTTTCGGCAAGTACTTCCGCCTTCATCATATGCAACCTAAATATTTTGTTTGTGATAAAAGAACCAGTAAAACAATTGACAATTGAAAACAAAATGAACATAGTACAACTACAGAACGTAGTTTTATACAACTCATGTTTTGTGTACTTAAATTTCAACACACATTTTATGGTTTACTGGATATGCATTTACAGTACCATGAACAATGGCATGATTCAAATTGCGATGCGTGGTGGTAATCGACAATGAATAGAGCCTTTGCGATAAATATTCAAACTTGTTTTCAGAATTTTAGTTCAATCTAAGAAAACATTTTTAATGGTGGGGTGCGGTCCTTGCATCTCACCTTGAGTCTTTGAAGATTTACTGTTTTGTATTGGGAACAAATGCTAAATTTTATGTCTCTGTTTTGTAATGACTAGGGTGAACCAGGTCTAGCTGGAGAAGTGGGCCCTGCGGGTATTTTAGGGTTACAGGTGAGTCCATATTTGTTGCTTACCATGGCTATGAATTAATCATGCCAAGAGTAAAATGTATTCAATCAATATAGGATATGTCATCCCATTCAATTTTCAAATTTTGAATTTTTCAATACTTCTCTGGTGTGTTTGTTTGACTCTAAGGGAAGTGCAGGAACTCCTGGATCCCCCGGGCCAAAGGGACTTCAAGGACAAAAGGTTATATTTTATTATGTGGGTCACTCCAGAATTGGACAACATTTTCTAGTATATGACATGACAAAATGTGTTTAGAACCTTTTTTTTTCTTAACAAAAAAGAGGTTTGATCCTAGTTTGTCCCTCAATTCTGGAATGCATCCCATGCACTACTCAGTTGCAGAACTTTAAATGACTTTTATTTACCTTCCCAGGGAGAGTGTGGTAATACTGGAACACCAGGACCTAAAGGCTCAAGAGGCCCTTTGGTAAAGTTTTATTCATATCAAACATTTTTTTTCCACGCGCACAGGATATATTTGTGAATGTGTTTGCTGTGCTTGTGTTATATCTTATTTGAAGGGGAAAACTGGAGTGCGGGGCATCAGAGGAGACATTGGAAAACTGGGACCATATGTAAGTTCAAAATGAAAAAAAAAAAAAATTCTAAACAGATTTGTTACCAAATGTCCCAACATCTGTGTAGATTTACCAAAAATAAACAAAAATAACACCAACCTACAAGACACCATCTTATATTACTACATAAGTCTTTCAAGATTCTCTTCTGTAACATAAACAGGGTCAACAAGGAAAGGATGGCCCTCAAGGTGACCTAGGACCTAAAGGTGAACCGGGGCAACCGGGAACGAAAGGAGAACCTGGAGCCCCAGGCCCGCCAGGGCAGCAGGTTATTCTACAAATAAAACAATGGCTACATTTACCCAGTCCGTGTCATATGGAGCTGCAATATTCCTAATTAATTCTGAATCGATTACATGATGTTCTTCACCAAAATGAATACATTTGACCAAGTCGGTTTTGATTGATTTTGCAGGGAGAAGAAGGCTTACCAGGAATACAAGGTCCTTCTGCTCTTCCCGGCTTAGAGGTAAATGCAAATTTGCTAAATATTTTACAAAGGTTTACATTCAGAGGGCACATGGATTCGTTGTTTTTCCATGACCACTTTCAGTTTGGACTTTGTTTTTTGTCTGTCCAATAGGGAGCTCCTGGAGAGATGGGACCACAGGGCCCTCCCGGTCGCATTGGGAAAACTGTACGATTTTCAGTGTCTTTAACTAAGATTGTTGTCACGTTTTCATCATTTTTGCAAGCAGTAAATATTACTTTGCAGGGAGGGCAAGGAAGACAAGGACCTGAGGGCAAACAGGGCATGAAAGGTGAAAAGGTAATACTAATATGGTCTTTGTATTATTTACCCTTATATATTTGTTTTGGAGTATAAAAGTGTCCTTTCACATCAAAATACATTCTGAATATTTGCATCAGTGTGCAAAAGATTAAGTGACAAAGTGAATAAACAAATGAATAGATAAATAAATCATCGTAACCAATGCTGCATATTTGTATTCTGTTCAAATTTTGTCCATGTAGCCAAAGAATTATGATGACCAGCGATCTGTCCGGGTTCACTCAAGCAGCTGGGATAGGACTTTTCCATGACCCAAAAATTTGTGTTCCCATTAGCTATTGAGAGGAAGCCACAGACTGGTGATCTAAAAAATATATAGGTTGTATTGTAATCCAAATTTGATGCTGTTTCTATATCTGCTGGTCCGATATTGTACTAATTAAACCTTTTAAAATTCTTCACCAAAACTCTCCCAAAGTTTTTCTCCGGTCCTGCAACTTGATATGCGGTTGTTCTGATTTTGGTGTATCAAAAAATTATAATACATTTCCATGTTCCCCTGCTATGTGCTTAAGTCCTAGTCATTGCTATTTTACTCTTACAGGGAGAGGACGGCAAGAGTGGTTCACCAGGAAAGATCGGTCGTATTGGGCGGAGGGTAAAACCTTATCTTAATTTTTGTCTTTGTTGCCATGTAATGAGACTAAATACTTCAGGGATCTATTTCTGCAGTACACCTATATTTAAGAGCAAGAAGATAAATGTGAACATATGTTTTGTTTATTATTCATGCAAAATGCAGGTTGACTGCCCCTTTGTCATCAAGGCTCATCAAAATAGTTTTCACCTCTTTCTTTATTTCAAAACATGACAAACCTGGCTGCAGGGAAAACGAGGAAAAGCTGGAATCCGTGGAACCAGAGGCATCAGAGGTCCAAAAGTAGGTTATCTGGAAACAGCACCACATATTCTGTGCATATTTTATTAAAACTTCAACCACGCTCTTAGAATACATTTTGTTTCATGTTGCAGGGTGATAAAGGGGAAACGGGACTAGCAGGACAACTTGGCTGGCCTGGAACCATCGTGAGTGGCGTTTGTTTGTTTGTTTGTTTGTTTGTTTGTTTGTTTGTTTGTTTGTTTGTTTGTTTGTTTGTTTGTTTGTTTGTTTGTTTGTTTGTATTTGTGTTGTGGTGCTGAGAAGTGATTTTGCTTTAATACGGTTAATTACACAATGATTAGGAAGTAAGTATACTGTGACCTTTATCGTCGAATTATGAAAAAATGTAATAATCACAAGTGATGTGCTTTTTCGTATGTCCAAGGGTAACCCTGGTTTACGTGGAGAGAAGGGTGATCGAGGTGTTAAAGGAGGAAAGGGTGAAAAAGGTGACGTGGGGCTATCGGGAATAGCTGGATTTGATGGCACTAAGGTAAGCTTTGGATGATTATTTATTTTGGGGGGCTTACAAGTGGCCAAAACTGTCATTTTTTGTGCAGGGGATCCGTGGACCTGTTGGGTTGCCGGGTGGAGTTGGTCAACAGGGAGAAAAGGTAAAGCTGAAGGAAAAGCAACTTACATTTGTTGTTTGTGATTATTTAAAAACAATTATTTTACATTATCCACTGATAAATGTCCCTGTTGGTCTGGTTAGGGCTTGTGTATTCACATGTTTTGGCAAAAAAGGATTCACATTAATTTAATAAAAGTTTCTCCCTGCTCTGTCTTCCACAGGGAATTATTGGTCCACCAGGACCAAGAGGCACATCAGGCTTGCCTGGCTTGCCTGTAAGTTATGTTGTTAATTTACTCTTGTGATATATTTCATGCAACATCATGGCCGTATCTTGTTTATGCTACTTGTATTCGCCAGTGATTTTCTAATCATTATTGCGTTCAATTCCTATTTACATTTTGAGCCATCTGTCATATTGTTGTACTATATTAAGTGCTTAATAGCAGAAAGATTATGCAATGATTTTCATCCATGTCCATGTTCTTCTGGGTGTTACAGGGCACATCTGGATTAAAGGTAGGAGAGATACATTGGCTTATAGTTCAATAAATTAATATATTTTATTTTGAGTCATTGTTTGGTATTTGTGTGCTTATACGCATGTTTTGATCATTGTTTTTTCTTCTCTTTGCAGGGTATGAAAGGCTACCCGGGTTTGCCTGGTCTGTCTGGCAGAAGAGGTAGCCCTGTAAGTTCAAAATATACGCTACTGCAGCTCAATTCTGATTTTCATCATCTTCCTGATTTTCTTAAGACAGTCTGACTGGCTCAATTCCGATAAGTATCCAATACAGTAATCCCTCGCTACTTTGAGGTTCACCTCTCGTGGCCTCGGTGCATGGCGGATTTTTATGAAAACAAATATTGCGGATATATTCGGTGCATCGCAACCTTCTGCATGTCACTTGGAGCGCGGGGCTTTGTCTGCCGATATGATTTTACAGCACATTATTGGCCGGTACGAGACCAATGGGATCATGTTGATCTGTATCCTTGCCAATGATTGGCTTAAACCTGTAGAGGCAAGCGAACGAGCCGGTCAGGGAGCTTGCATCGTGCCTCGTCGAAGCAGAAGGGCATAGCAAGCTTTTTAAAGCTATTTAAAAAGTATTTAAAGATACAATAAAGTGTTTAAAAGTATAATAGAATGTTTAAAAATAAAATTATAAAAGTCTTGTGCGGATCCCCTCGCGCTAGGCTGCAGGGATACGTCAGCCGGTCAGCACGGCAAGAGCATGCAGAGCTGTGACACCTTTACATTTAAAAATATTTTAAAAAGTGTTTAAAATACAATAACGTATTTGAAAATACAATAGAGTGTATGAAATTAAAATTAGAAAAGTCTTAAGCGGATGCCCTCGGCTGGGAGCGTCAGCCGGCCTGCACGCAAGAGCAGACAGGAGCCAGACACGTTTGCGCTTCAAAAAAGGTTCATAAAAGTCTTGTGTGGATATTTAGTTTAGTTTAGTTTATTTCGATCAGCAAAATATATACATCATATTCAGTACGAAACTATCCACAGAAGGCGAATAAAAAAACAACAATAACACAGAGACAAAACAAAACAAAATGAAAAAAGCCCTAAGGCTCAAAGTTCAGAAAGCTGACCGAAAGGGTTAAGGCTGAAGCTAAATAGCTTGTAAATGCCCTAACCTGTTTGCCTTTAAGTCTTACATGTAGGCATATGCAGTACACATGCATACATTTAAATACACAAATGTATATATTTACAACACTTAGTGTTCATACATATACATACATGCCCATATACACGCCACCTACCACCTATACATTTAAATACACGTACACAAATAGAAATACAAAATGTCCCATAGGTCCTGATTTACCTCCCATCAGATTTGTACTTCTCCAGAATACAGTTTTTGTACTTTTTTTTTTTTTAAACTGGACAAGATTTTTGCATTCCTCGATCTCTTCCAGCAATTTGTTCCACAGTTTCACACCACAGACAGACAGACGCATGCTCTTCAAAGTGCTACGAGCAATCGGTTGTTTGAGGTTCAATCTGCCTCTCAGCTCATATCCCCCTTCTCGCTCACTGAACAATCTTTGAATATTTCCAGGGAGTGAATTTTGACGTGCTTTAAAGAAAAATTGAGCAGTTTTTAATTCTACCAGATTCCAAAATTTGAATGACTGTATTTGTAACAGTGCATTTGTGTGTTCAAAATATCCTACCTTATTTATAAGGTTATTTATAACCAGCTCAGCGGCCTAGTGGTAGAGTGTCCGCCCTGAGACTGGAAGGTTGTGGGTTCAAACCCTGGCCAGGTCATACCAAAGTCTATAAAAATGGGACCCATTGCCTCCCTGCTTGGCACTCAGCATTAAGGGTTGGAATTAGGGGGTTAGATCACCAAATGACTCCCGAGCGCGGCACTGCTGCTCCTCACTGCTCCCCTCTCCCCCAGGGGATGGAGCAAAATCACACGGGGATGGGTTAAATGCAGAGGACAAATTTCACCACACCCAGATGTGTGTGTGACGATCATTGGGACTTTAACTTTTTTATTTACTATCCGTATTGCTCCATATTCCATATTATCCATATATCCATATTGTAACAATATATATACTTTTATGTATTTGCTTATTTATTTATTCATTCATTCATCTATTTATTTATTTATTTATTTAAATAAGAATGTTTCTGAAAGCCAGTTTTACAAAAGCATTAAAATTACAAAAAAGCATTTAAAAGTACAATGCAGTGTTTAAAAATACTAAAAGGTGTATAAAATGGATGTTGTAACAGTATATTTTCTCTACATCGCGGATTTTCATCTATCGCGGATGGTCTTGGAACCAATTATCGGCGGTAAACAAGGGATTACTGTATTTACAATGCGAGACTATACACTTCGAGTGATGTCACTAATTTCACACTCCAGAGAGACTATGGTCGCATTTAATGTTTTTGTCATCCTTATGTCTAGGGTCTTCCTGGCCTTCCTGGAGCTCCTGGACCATCTATAAACATAACTTTGAGAGAACTCAAGGTTGGTACAACATACGAACAAAAGTTGTGTTTATTTGAAAATGATTAGATGCATACCTTTTTCTCTTTCTGTTTAGGAACTAACGTATGTCTCTGACAAGCCCAATTACTCTTTAATCCAAGCTCTTCTGGAGTCTCTAGAGCAGGAGCTTCGACTATTGATTGATCCTCCTGATGGCACCAAAGAACATCCCGCCACCACATGTCTGGAACTTTGGCTCTGCCATCCAGAATATGCTAATGGTCAGTTAGCCAATACTCAAAATGCATTGTAAACACATTTTGAACTGCTACTAACTTTTCTTCCTCTAAAATTCTATTATATACTGTATTAAATGATATTGATGTATTACACAAATTCCAACAGTAACAAGTTTCCAGGTTTTAAAGAACTATCAGTGTGAATATGTTTCCAAGCGCAGACCTGAATATTGAAGTCTTACTGTGTGTTCTCTTTAGGAACATATTACATCGACCCAAACCAAGGCAGCTCTGCTGATGCTCTGCCAGCCTATTGCAGCTTCTCTAGCTCAGCTATACAAACATGCCTTCATCCTCAAGATTCTCAGGTCCAAAACTCAAGAACATAAAACTTATCGAGTCACGTTAATGAGCATTTTTATGTCAATCATTGTTGATTTATTAGTCGCCATACCCATGAATTCCCAATAATGAATCCACTGAATGGAATAATAGACCGTAACATTGCACAAAATGGCATTTTTAATCAACACCCTCTCTTTTTCTATTTTATTATTCCTTCCTTGTTAATGGCGCTAAATAGAGCATGTTACAAATTACCCAAAGGGAGTTCTCATTTCTGTAATTTGAGACTTGCTACTGACTAATAAAAGATGCAATAGTTGTACATAACTAATCTGCACAGGATACAAATGGGTAATTATGTCTTTGGCTGCAGTTGCCAATGAAAGCCTGGATGGAGGAATCTTCTGCAGAGGGCTCCTTTCAGTGGCTCAGTAGGCTGGAACAAGGATTTCAGGTATGCAAAACCTAAATATTTAAATTGACAACATGTGCATGTTGTGACTGCTTTGTATAAGATATTAAATTGAATTAGTTATCTAATACCATGTTTAGCCAGTCATACCTAAGAATCTTTGTTTTGCTACTGCTATTTTTTCTTTGGTTTTGTCATAAGATTTAACAATATGTCTCCTTTGATAAGTTTATCTACCCAGGTGCCAACTTGGTTCAGATGCGTTTTTTGAGATTGCACAGTAGCACAGCCACGCAGAAAATGACCTACTTCTGCCAGCCAGGACATAAATTGGGCCCGTCTGAAAGTGACATCAAATTCCTCACTGACACAAGAACGCAAAGTTTCCTTGGAGCAATTCAAGATTGTGTGGTATGTAAAATATTTCAGTTTTCTATAATACTAATTTGCAGCCAGCTGTAATGGTACCAATTTAGTAGCCTACAGATTTCATTTTGGTTTCAACCTAGTAGTGAAACATGGTTAAAGTTTGGTCTGGTTTTTAATTGTTGTGTTTCTGTTGTTTTAGTACTATTAAATGATTATGATTTTTGTTTTAAAATGACAGGAGAGTAAATTCTATATCATTTTCTTTCCATATTATCAGCCTGGAGAGAAGATGGTGTCAGGACCCCAGGAGTCAGTGTTTGAGTTTGAGGACCTCCACCTACTTCCTGTGAGAGATGTGGCACTATTGGGTGGTAGAAACTTTACACATCAATTTGGCTTCAGTGTTGGACCCATTTGTTTCAGTTAGAATAACTTGTCGGCTGAAGACTTTCAGGTCATGGATGCAAACACAGATGCCCCTTTTTTTGTCTTGGGGGATATCATTTGATGCTAAATGACTGCTGTGTGCTCAGGCTGACAAAAAAAGTACATTGTTTACAGATGCTTACATGATGTAAATAGGGCTCTGATTACAGACATTGTGTAAATAATAATTATCAACTTCCACATAGTGCCTTGCTGGAAAATAGTCACTGGTGAACTTTTCTGTCTCTTTTCAAGGTGCTGATAAAAGTTTATTTATGAGTTCCACATGCATTTAATCCATCTAAAACCTTATGTGGAACAATTTGGTGCTGTCTTTTGTCAGGCATACAATGAATTGTTTCATGTGTTTTAAGTTTTCATTTAAATATTTCTCAGGTTGGGTTTTGGGATTTTGTACGCCTGGGCGCTGAATCCACTTTTGTTCCCACATCACACCATATTTTAACTTAAATGGGATCATTATGAGAGAAGTGACATTCAGGTGGCCATTGTCGCAGAACAAATCTAAGTAACCATAAGTGGGAAACTTTACAAAGGTTTATTACCTCATAATAGCTTCCCTATTTTCTTTTGGTTTGTTGGTGGTTTAGTAAATAAGTTTTGATTGGCCTTATTCCAGACCTCAAAAATCAATGATCATATCAAAATATGTGGTGCTGTGCCAAATAATGTGTTTTTATCTGCTTGCTCAGTAAATAAAGCCAGCGTGAACATTCTGTTTTGCTAAGACCATTACTTAGTCGTGTGTGTGTGTGTGTGTGTGTGTGTGTGTGTGTGTGTGTGTGTGTGTGTGTGTGTGTGTGTCAAGTGGACCTCACTCGAGAGGTTAAACTGCAGTTCCCCCACTTGATAAGGAGGCTTGCTTTGAAGATTCGAATAGAATTCACTCAAATGTACAAGAGTCGGACTTCTTTTCTTTCTTTCTTTTATTTTCCAGAGTTGTCCAAACCACATAGGTGAAAAACCTTTAAACACAACCAGAAATAGGTGGTCAAAATATAACCCTAAATCAAATACTTCAATATAAGTAGAAAGTACCCATATTTAAAGTACCCAAAATAAATGAAATACATACATTATATGTACAAATACATTTTTAAAGGTCTTTTCCCAAACAAAGCAGTTTTAACCCCTGTATATAGACACATACAAATGGATTACTTCTAGCTCAAATACCTTTTAAACGCACCACGTTAT
This sequence comes from Syngnathus scovelli, assembly GCF_024217435.2. Taxonomy (NCBI): domain Eukaryota; kingdom Metazoa; phylum Chordata; class Actinopteri; order Syngnathiformes; family Syngnathidae; genus Syngnathus; species Syngnathus scovelli. The sequence goes on from NC_090859.1 coordinate 6,641,931, forward strand.
TAACTGTATTTTCACCCGAATAATATTAAGTTAGTCTTGAAGTTTTCACATGATTAATCACAAACACATTTTAACTCAGTCATCACATTATTAGTCCATTTCTCTGCAAAACATGCGAATGTCCAAAAGCTCATCGGCTCCTTCTTCTGTCTTTACAAGCCTTTGTCCTGCAGTCTCTTTTCCTCACATCCAGCTTTTCCCTTTGTTACACCTACTGCTTGCTCCTCAATGTCCTGTATGTGAGTGCCTCAAAACCACACTGATTTTTCCAACATCTCCACCTGGTGCACTTAATCAGCTGCCTCCAGGTAGGAAGACACACCCTAACCTGAGGCAGCTCAGCCAGAGAGGGGTGCGGCCTGCAGCTCAACTCAACAGTGTGTGTGTGTGTGTGTGTGTGTGTGTGTGTGTGTGTGTGTGTGTGTGTGTGTGTGTGTGTGTGTGTGTGTGTGTGTGTGTGTGTGTGTGTGTGTGTGTGTGTGTGCATGCGTGCTTGCGTGCGTGCGTGCGTGTGTGCGTGCGTGTGAGTGTGCGTGTCCATCCATTTTCTATAATGCTTGTCCGCTCGGGGGTCGCGGTCGTGCTGGAGCCTATTCCAGCAGTAGTCAGGCAGTAGGCGGGGGATGGACGCCCTGAACCGGTTGCCAGCTAAAGGGAAATGTGCTTTTGGGAGTTTGCAAACATATTTTTTAAGGTTGTGTTAAACTTATAATCATATTAATATCTAGTATTAGAGTGCACGTGTGGATTGGTGGGGGGCGAAGAATGTGCAGGCAAACTGCATGAACTTGTTTTCTTGGAAGTGTTGTGTATAGGCCCAGACAGGGAGTACCGGTACGAGAGAACACCTCAAGGTCGGGAATGAGAACAACAGCACGTCTATGTGTCTTGGACTTCGCGGGAAATTCCAACCACCTGACCTACGCGATAGCACCGACACGGGAAGGAGATGGCCATCCACCAATCATCTCACAATATTTTGCATGCTTTAATATTCATATTGTGTTTCTTTAAAACTGGGCAACCCGGAAGAATGTGTCGTCTTTTGGCGGTCACAAAAACGCACGAGTTTTAGTGTGAGGGACCCGGGACCCAGGCCTGTATTAGTGCGCTTTGTCAGGAATAAATAATTGGTAAATTTGGTCTGATTGATCTACTGGTCTTCTCTTTGACAGAACGAACTCGCAAAATTGTTAGGTGCGCCAGTGTGTGGATTAGGACATAGCAATTTATGTGTTAAGTGTTGATCGCAATTTGGAGTCAGATCAATAACTAAAATCCGTAACCTAACACAGCCAATCGCAGGGCATATATATATGAATATGATTATTTGAGAACGTCCTTAACAAAAATCGTTCTCTTTTTAATATCGTGCACATATATGGACTGTAGGGGGCGCATAGTTTAGTGCGGGAACGCGAAGAAGAAAATGGACACGTGATTTGACGTCACGTGCAACGTATGGTTCCCTTACAGCGGATTTCTCCAGAATATTTTGTTCAACGTGCTTACTATTCACGTATAAGTCCGTGTCTTCTGTTACAGTTATGGATTTAATTGATTGAGCTTCACCGGTTAGTTTTTTTTTTTTATGTCTCCTGTCGTAGGAGACTCTCCCCGCTAGCCAGCTAGCTAATCTTGTAGCCGGTTAGCTTTCCAGAGAACAACATCAACGGAAGAAGCCAAAAAGAATTTCAGGTAAGTGGCTTTAAATTCTACCCTATCAGGCTTTGTGGACGCGTGGAAACAAGAGAAACAGAGTGTCAGATGTATTTTTGATTTATCTAAGTGCTTTTATGCTGCAAAATGCACGCATGTCAAGGAAGTCAAAGCAATAAATTGTTGTAGAATCCTGTATTAAAAATAAAAATGCATGAGCAGATGTGCGTGGTTGATTCTGGCACTTGGTAAAGGCAAGCCAAGAAGTACCATTTTCATATATATATACTAGATAAAAATTCATGCAAGGCAAAGTTAACTGCTTTTGTGGTATAGCAACCAAATAGTGTGTCTACTTTCCTTACCTGAAAGTATGCAATTGTTTTTGTTGTGCGTTTACTTAACACTTCAAATTGAGGGTCGATAAGCTCCCATGCTGTTTTTGCTAAGTTTTTCAATCAATACCATTACGAGATCTTAATTCTTGATTCGTCACCGATACTGACAGCAAATAGTGGTGCCATTAGTAGTTTTGATAAACATATTTTCTCCCAAAAACAGTGATCAATAATAAAAAAAAAAACACATACTCACATGTGACAATTTTCCTTAAAATTGCATGAAATAAATGGCAGCTTTCTATTCTTCTCATCTTTGTTTGTTTCTGATAAAACAGCCACAAGAGGGCAGCCGATAACTCAGTTAGGGCTGGTTAGGGTACTCGCCCCTCTTAAGCCAGCAGATAAGATTTTGCAGAACATATGGAATTTCTTTTTTAATTTTGAGGGTAATAACATTTCTTCTTGGCTTCTGAATACAGTGTCAATGACCGCTATCTTCCCTTCACTGATGACATGATGCATCCATCAACGAGAAAGGACTTCATCTCGCTTACGCTCACTGATCCAAACTGCCACATTTACAACAATGCGAAACACCGCAAACAGTCATACTGGAGGGTAGGTACACACACTCACTTGGACACAGATATCTCATCTGCTCATGTATTGTAGGTTGATGTTATGGTTATTTCACAATGTCAATCAACGTTATTATGATTGGATGCCGTGTTTTCATGGACACTAAAAATATTGATTCATTTAGGACTTGGGTCTTCAAGCATCACACTTTTGGTTGGAACAAATTATTTTGACATATAAAGATAGACCAAATATACTAGGTAATGATAGTAGCTGGATAGGTATAGATAATAGTCGTGCCAACAAAATCTTACTCCGTCCATTTGTAATGTTAGTTACTTTGGATATTTTTCTCATTAGCGCTGCTAAGTTAACGCTGCACTATTGCCTCTAGACCGCACTTTTCTGTTTGCTGAAATTGATTTTTAACACAAACTCAATCATCCATTCATCTGTACAATGTTGCTATATATAGCACTGTGTGTGAGCAGATGTGATCCCATAAATGCAACATTAAAACAAGACTGTCAGTCAAGTATTTTGCATCGCTGAGTTATGGCTAAAAAAAAAAAAAAAAAAAAATCTAACTAATGGAGTCAGGTTCCTGTCAAAGACCTTGGGTTGTTTGTTCTTCACAGAACAAATAAAACTTTGCCCTTAGGCACCTTATTACACTTAAAAAATGCAGTTATTTGTTTGTGATCTGTATTTATCTGAAATTTTATTATTTGTCTTATCTGTTTATGTGTCCTTTGTATATACTGTATTGTGGAAAGAGTTAGGAATTTTAGTATGCATTGCTCTACCCTTTTTACAAATCAGACAACTTGGCTGTCAGAAGGATTTCCCCTCACCAAATGCAAAAGACAAGATAATGGCTTTTTGTTCAGTGTGCCGCATCAAATGTCAGCATATTTGTGTGGTAGCAAAACATGCATCCCACTGACTAAAGATTAGACTGAAGGAGGAATCCATGAGAACAAACATCAAACGATAAGAAAAGTCGCAAAAGAATAATGCAGTTAGGTGTGAAGTATCGATAAATGACAGGTTACTGCAGACAATGTACATATTATAAATCAATGTTAGCTCATTTTAAAATTTAGTGTTTTGTTACATAAATGAACCCCGACCTTGGTTTACGTGCCAACAGAAATGGAAGCAGCTGTCTCGACTGCAGCGAAGCCTTATCCTCTTTCTCCTTGCTCTCACTCTCGTATTGGCACTCCTCTCTTATTCCCACATATCAAAACCAAGAACAGGTAAGTGGCCTTGTTTGAATGCACATCACGCTCGGTAATCCGGTTGCAGTAGTGGAAACAATCAGCTGGATTTTGCCCTTAATGAGATAGCTAATGACGATTAATCCTCCGATATTGCCATTTCTTGTAGTCATATTGCTAGCGGTTTAGAAAAGGTTGATTCACAATATCCCAATTTAGCTAAACCTTATGTATGTGTTTCTTTGCCTGTTTTTAGATTTTTCAAAAAAGGAAGACTGGCTGGAAATGAATAAAGATGAGCTGAAGCGTGCATTTCCTGATTTGAATCTTAAACCAGTTGTGAGTCCACATTCTGTGACTGACCCTAAAGGACCAAACAGCCACATTTTTCAAAAACTTCCCATAAATGTGAGAAACATTTCTATGTATATGTTCCTTGAAACCATAGCAACACTTTTTCTGGACATGCACACTCACAGAACGTATGTAAGGTAACGGATTAGAAACAAATGACATTTTTACGTGTATATTTTAATATGGTCTGAGCACAGAAAGACATAACCCACACCCTATATTTTAAAATGGTCTGAGCACATAAAGGCAAAACCCGCACCCCTTAAATGTCCGCAACGAATTAAAGTGCTGCTTGTGTAGTAAATTGAAACATTTGCTGTGCATGTCAACAGAAAAAAATTCTTAAGAGAGGACCACCAAATCTTCAGAAAAATGTAAACGTTTCACACACTTTTGTCATGGGAAGACAAGAACAAGTACAAGATGAAGAGGAAAATGGAGAGAAGCAAAAAAAGTTGGTCAGGTAGGCTTTTTGCCTATGAAAGCATTACTGATATAGTGTTTGCAAGCTGCATTGCAGTGATTGAAGCATCTTTTTACTGGTACTTAAAAGTTCACAGTCCCACTTTTAAAGAACTGTACACGTTTTCTTCTTTTACTCAGCTGGAGAGGAGCAATGATTGAAGCTGATCAGGTAACTGAGCCTCCACCCTCAGCTATTGAGAAGGTTGCTGCGGGTGTCCCGGTACCAGCAATCCCAGCCGCAACTGTCCCAACCACTGGTCAGTGCCAAATTTCCTTTGTTGGCATTCTTACTACAAGGTAATGTAAGACCAAACTATCGATGAGGGAGCTGGAATTTTGTGACATAAGAACCTATTGCCTTTAACGTTTGTTTGCCATTTCCAAATAAACCAGTCCTATGGAATTAGTATGATAACTTCCGAAACATTTTTTTTTCCTCTTTCGCTCTCACTTTGTCTTTGGACAAGGAGTTTTTTTTTTCACAAGGCCCTCTTTCTGTATTTTGTGCATTGATTATTTGAAATTTGGCAAAATGTCCTTCATCTCTAGAATGACAATTTTACACACACACACACACACACACATGTATGTGTGTGTGTATGTATTTTTTTTATCCCAAAAAACACACACAGCTACTTGCATGCTATACAGCACAACTGACTCAATGACTGGATGCGACTGAAGTTATTATCCTCCTGCCTTTTTGTTTATAGGTGAATTTGGAGGTTTGGACAGGCTGGAGGCCGTGCGTGATGCCTTCAGACATGCATGGAAGGGCTACAAAGACTACGCCTGGGGCCACGATGAACTCAAGCCCATCTCAAAGTCGTTTAGCGAGTGGTTTGGTCTGGGTTTGACCCTCATTGATTCCCTGGACACCATGTGGATTATGGGCCTGAAAGAAGGTACTTTGTTAACTGGAAATATTTCATGTGAACTGTTTTTTTTTTAGGTGGAACAATTCCTAAATGAATGCTTTGACATGAAGAATAATTCAAGTATCTTGATGACATTAAATAGGCAAGCTAAGCCAGGTTGTACTGTAATTGTTTATAATTTGGTCATCATGCAAATCAAATGTGACATAATTAAATCAGAATCAGCTTTATTGACCAAGTTGGGCATGCCAAACAGGGAATTTGACTCCAATTGTTCTCAGCCTCTGTACAACATTTAAGTGACTGACGACATTCAGGTAACTAACAATATTTAAGTGAGGAGAACAAGATGTTATTGCACAGTGATGACTTTGAGTCTCTATGAGTGGTGAGAGTTCATCAGAGCGACAGCCTGGGGGAAGAAGCTGTGTCTGTAGGTTTTGGCGTACAGCACTCTGTAACGCCGTCCGGAGGGGAGTAGTTTGAACAGACTATGTACTGGGTGAGAAGGGTCTGCGGAGATGATACTTGCACGTTTCCTGGTCCAGGACATGTAGCAGTCTTAGATAGATAGGAGGTTGGTCCCGATTATATTATTTCCGCAGACCTAATTGTCTGTTGCAGTCTGCGCTTGTCTTGTTTGGTGGCCGATCCAAACCAGAGAGTGATGGAGCTACAGAGGGTAAACTGGGTGATGGCAGTGTAGAAGGTTTTCAGCAGCTCCTGTGGCAGGTTGAACTTCCTGAGCTGTCTCAGAAAGTACAACCTCTGCTGGGCCTTTTTCCGGACGGAGTCTATGTGGCCAGTTCAGGTCCCGGGAGATTGTGGATCCTAGGAACGTGAAGGTGTCTGGTGAGAATAGCATTGCTGAGGATGGTGAGGGGTGGAAGTGGCGATGAAGTCCACTGTCATCTCCACGGTCTTGAGGTGCTTGCAATAAATGTTATGTGTCGTCACACACTTGATCGTCGTCACAAATGTTATATGTCATCACACACTCGTATAGCTCTGTACTAACTTTACTGTTTTATTTTCATCATAGCCTCATACATTTTTGGATGGCATTCAGTTTGACATTGTTTTTTTTGTTCAGAGTTTGCAGAGGCAAAGCAATGGATAGAGCAGAAGCTTTCTTTCAACCAAAATGTGGATGTGAATCTTTTCGAGACAACCATTCGTATCCTTGGTGGTCTGCTGAGTACCTACCATCTAACAGGAGACCAGCTGTTCCTGAATAAAGCTGTGAGTCATCCCGCAAGCAACTCTTTTCTGTTTCAGCGGGTGCCTTTTTTGTTAAAAGCCAAACTCGCTCTTTGTTTTGTTGTTGTGCTGACGTTACTGTAAGTAATTTATTTAGGAATTACAAGCTGTGTCAGAAAGTTATCATGACTGGTGTCACAAAATATATCTTTCAAACCACAGCACAGTTGCACAGAATCCTGAAAGGAATCCTTCCTGGAGTGCTTGAGGATGTAACAAAGAAGGCTGGGAAGCTGCAGGGGGTTATTGTTAAATTAATTGTAAGGACATCTTGTAGTTTGGTTTTGAAATATGTCTTTAGTGGTACCAGTCCTGGAGCTTTTCTGACATACCTTGTGTTTTCAAGAAACTCAATTTGACGGCGCTGCTTACAGAAAGACCTTGGGTCCAGGTTGATGCCTGCCTTCAAAACACCTTCTAAGATTCCTTTCTCTGACGTGAATATCGGGAAGGGAACAGCTCACCCGCCTCGATGGACGACTGATAGTTCCATGGCTGAGGTCACAAGCATTCAGCTGGAATTCAGAGAGCTGAGCCGTCTCACTCAGGACCCACAGTACAAGGTCAGAAAGGCAGAACATCACCAAATCTGGTGTAGTGTGTGTTGTGATGTGTGTGTCATGTTTCTAATTACCTAATGTATGACTCTTGACGCAGTGTCATACAAACATGTTATTTGCATTGTAGGTGCATATTATCCCTGTTCCATTTACAAAGAAATATGAAATGTGCCCCTCCAAAAACTTTTTGTGAAACTAAATACTTTAGTGGGTTGCATTGCGGTCCGTTTGACGATTGGATTGGGGAAGAAAACAAGTCAGTCACTGTTATAAAATAAAAAAAGATTTAAAAGGGAAGGGAAATCAAGTTGTGCTTTGGTGTGCTGCTATTATGACTGTGGGCAAGCAGACTTTATCTGAACAGCAAGGTGTGTGGAAATGTAGGTGACATTAAGCAGATTAACTTTTTTTTTTTTTTTTTTAAATACATTTACCGTAATTTCCGGACTATAAGCCGCACCTGACTATAAACCGCACCAGCTAAAATTCTGGGATATTTTAGTCTTTCTCTTACATAAACCGCACCGGACTATAAGCCGCACGTGCACATGAGTTTTTTACAAAGAAAGACAGTACACAGTAAGCCGTAAAAATCCATAAATACGCCGCGCTGCCATTTAAGCCTCAGGGTTCAAAGTAACCTTCTGAATAAAATGCATTAAAAGTTCACATTCATTACAACTTGTTTTTGGTGAGCAAAATGTCAGAAGAATTGAATTTAAATGCTGATTGATTGGGTTTTAATACAATGCAGATGGTCCAAACAGCGCCACTGCTTTCTGTAATCTCTGAGTCACATGGCAGAGTAAGAGAAAGTGTTTAGAGCCCTTTGACGCAGGTCACCTAGCGTGCATTCCTACTAAAGCTCATAATAGTCACAAGCAACACAGCCAGAATAAGCAGCAGCCATAGTAGTGTTTCAAAATAGTATTTTTGTTGTTGTTTTTTTCTTCAAGATACCGCACAACAGTGGCCCACAGCCTTTTTACGAGTGTATAAAACTGATCAAGTCATCACAAAAATCACGAAAAAAAATCTTGTATAACCGCACCTGACTATAAGCCGCAGGGTTAAAAATTTTGGAAAATAGTCACGGCTTATAGTCCGGAAATTACGGTATGTGTTCGTGACATGAAAATCCTTTTCAGGAGGCCGTAGACGAGGTAATGAGGCAGGTCCACAAGCTGCCGGGCAAACATGATGGTCTCATCCCAATGTTCATCAACACCAACAGTGGCCAGTTTTCTCACAGAGGCATTTATACATTGGGCGCCAGAGCTGACAGCTACTATGAATACCTGCTCAAGCAGTGGCTCCAGGGAGGCAAGACTGAAGATGAGTGAGTGAGGACATGTTCAATGGAACATAAAAATAGATGCACGTTTTATTAGTATCAATCTGATGGTCTTATTTCTATTCTGTCAGGTTGTTGGAGGACTACATTGAAGCAATCGATGGAGTGAAAAAACACCTCGTCAGACAAACGGGGCCACGCAAATTGACCTTTGTTGGGGAGCTGTCCCATAACCGCTTCAGTCCCAAAATGGTAGAAATGCAAACAAAGACGTGCCAAATATTGAAACTTTGCTTGTTCGGATGGTATAAAACTTCTTATTTATGTTTTGAAAACCTTTGCGTTACCTTGTCATTGTATTTAGCAATACTTTGCACATCTCGGTGGGCCACTTATCCAGCTATTGATTTTAATTGGATACATTGGAGTCAAACTCAAAATGATCAACTTGTAAATATTTTTCTTGTCTTCCAATCAAATCCCTCTTTTTTCAGGACCACCTGGTATGTTTCCTGCCCGGGACCCTGGCACTGGGAGCCCACAATGACCTTCCAGGGGACCACATGGATTTAGCTTCACAGTTAATGGAGACTTGTCACCACATGTACAAACAGATGGAGACTGGACTTAGCCCAGAGATTGTGCATTTCAACCTACATGCCACTGATAATAATGACATTAATGTCAAGGTAAGGTTTTACATCCCTTAGCATTTTTTTTAATTTTGCACTTTCAAAAGGTGTCCTTATAAGAGTTACTGTCTTATTTCTTTGAATACCTTGTATTGACCTGCGATGCATTTCACAATTTGCAGTATTTTTTTCCGTCCAGTTTTGTTATTGGGGGCAAAAAAGAAGGGTCTACAGGATGCATAGATTTTTCTTGCATAATTTACATTGCATGACTTCCGAGTTGATATTATTTTGTGATTGCTGTGTCGAAAGTTTTTTCTTTTTGCTGTTCTGTTTTTTAAAAAAATATAGCCTGCAGACCGACATAACCTGCTGAGACCAGAAACAGTGGAGAGTCTGTTCTACATGTACAGATTCACAAAGGACCCCAAGTACAGAGAATGGGGATGGGAAATTCTGCAGAGTTTCAACAAGTATACCAAGGTAAAATGTATGAACAGCTACAGGCTTACCAAAATAATTTAGAGATCCCTTGTACATTAAAACTTCTTAACAGCAAATAATTTATTAGAAGATAGAAAGTAGTATACACACGTGCACAAAATACTCTGTAGCCCTCTGTTAATGAAACCAAAACCCACACAATGGTTACAGAACTAGCTTGAATCTAAAAGTACAAATAACACTGGTCAACAGGTTGTTAGAAATTGTTTTAATCAGAGAAATGTTTCTTGATGATTTTTTTTTTTTTTTTTTTTTTTCCAAACCAACCCTAGTTTTTATTTCTTAAGCCGATCAGGTGATAATAATGACGTAATAATAATTAATAATAATAATACATATGAATTAAAGGTTACAGAACTTTGGAGTATTTAGCTGATAGTCTTCAAAACATATATGGACTTAAACTTAAATATTACCTTCATAAAGACAGAATATATATATATTTTTTTTTAAGCCACTCTAGTGTATTGTTAACCTTGCTCGCAAGCTGATTTCCCACAGTATTTGTGAGTTCACCAAAACACAATATCGATCTTGTACTGAACTTTATTTTCTCTGAGCCGAACCACCGGAGGTACGGACCAATCACAAAGCAACAATGTGTTTGGGGGCGGGGTATGTGGCTGCGCCGAAAACAACAAGCACTACGGCCGGGGGAAACAAAACAACCAATCAAACTTTGGGACAACCAGTGAACGAATGCGTGGACGCGGCAATTCATTCTGTTCTCACAGTTACTCACAGTTTCCTTTTGGAAGAAGAGCAGCAAGTGTACATTTTTAGCTGGAAAAGAGGTTTGTGTTTCTTAAACTGCTTGATTAGCATTTACGTTGCCATGATTGGTCAAAACAGAAGTTTTGGTAGGCTGTGCAAGTTGCCACATCACGCAATCAGCTTGAATGTTATAGTATTGTGGGCATGCTGGAGCCTATCCCAGCAGATTTTGTGGAATAGGCGGAGTAAATCTTGTGGTCGCCAGGTAACCGCAGGGCAGCTCTAGTACTGGACATTTTGTATTCGTGTCATTTTGTATTCCAAAGCATCTTTACCCATTAATTTCCTCACAATAATACATTTGAGCCACCTGAGCACCAACCTGCTTATTTATAGGTTTCAGATGGAGGCTACACATCTATCAACAATGTCCGTGACCCTGAGAACCTGGAGCCCAGAGACAAAATGGAGAGTTTCTTCCTGGGTGAGACATTGAAATACTTTTACCTGCTCTTTTCTGATGACATGGATCTTCTCAGTCTGGACAAATATGTCTTCAACACCGAGGCCCACCCGCTTCCTATATGGCCCTCGCCACCCAAGTGATGGCACCATGCAGGAGATATGTGCTTCAGTCCTTGTAAGAGTCTTGGCGTTCCTCAGCCAGGTGCGCTGTCAAGCTACTGGACTGCTGTGTTGGTCAATGACCCATGGGGGAGCAGGCTACCATTGCTTTGGTACGTTTTCAATGTGGAGGAATTTCTGTGAAATATTTCTCAAGGAAAAGCGCTGAGCTGGTCTCTGCTGTAAATAAAAAGGTTTGGATGTGGGCCTGGGATTTGTTATATGTGGAAGGTCTTTATCCCCTGAGGGGCATTGATACTTCTTGTAGTATGTATGAACACCAAGTGTGTTTTTGACTCTTGACTATGAGAGGGTTGTGAAGTTTCTATTTAAACAGATTGCTGTCAGTTCTTGTATGCAATTTGAATCTTAAATACACAAGGGATTAATAAAGTTGAGTCTAAGTCTACATGTTAGCCTTTTGGACAAAATCCTCTGCTGTATTTGTTAAGTCACTAATTGTCAGAATCTTAATCTTGTATTCAATTTCAATTCATTGCTAAAAATCCTACAGGCTTTATTGTACAAAAGCTAGTTCAATTAGCAAAATGTTTATAGCCAACCATTCCATTCATACAGGTATTTTTGCATGGCGCAAAAAGAACATGAATAACTGCTCTGTACTTAAGCGTCACCAACCCCTGCAGGCTTAAGAAAGAAAGATTTGTGAGTCCACTTTGTTAATCATGTCGTATTGGAATGTCACCAAGATATACTGGATGCCAAAGAGCTGGGAAGCCCCAGAATGCGTTTACTCACCAAGAACTGCTAATAGCAACAAAGAGCCAAGTAGATGCAAAATTCATTATCAAATTGATGTATTAAAAAAAATAATAATAATGAAAGGGAATATTAGTATTTAGATCAGGGGTGGGCAATTCTGACGTTGGAGGCTTCCTGTGTGTTTTATATGCCTGCGGCAACACATCTAGGAACAGGGATACAAAGATAGAAAAGGGCTCCCATAACAGTGGGGGAGACTTGAACTGCCCAAAAGTCATGTTAAGGTGAAGAATTTAGGAAAACCCCCAAATTTGTTTTGTTGCTCTTTTAAGTAATTCCCAAGTGGTTGTACTTCACCCCTGAATAGCATCAGCGCCAAGGACATCTACGTATAAAATTGTGATTCAGACATTTCTTAAGACGTTCTCCTCTCATGGCGAAGATCCAATCTGTTCATGTTCTGATTTAACAGAGGTCTACACACTGAGCCACATAACTGAATGTGCACTAAAGTCACCCACGCTATACTGTGCCTGATCTCTGTCGTCGTGTATTGTTGCTGCAGGCTTATGAAGCGGCAGCAGACACATATTGGCTGTTTTCTATTGATTGTAGTGTGCAGCTGACAAAATGTAAATGTACATATTTTGTATAAATGATTTTGAACTTGCATTTCCTGCTCCAACAGCAATTTTAAGTTTGAGCATTCCACTTTTAACATCAGAACCACTGCCATATTTGCACCCTCTTTCCGTTCCATCAAGATGCCTTCTGTTTTACCTGCAACTAATGTCTGCTTAATAATTGATAAGTTTTTGACTTTGTGGAAAAATTGTAAATAACCTAATTAAATATACATACATTTCACTTCTACAATGACTTATTTCACACTGTCATGCTCCTATTTAATTATCCCTAAAAGACGATATATAGAGCTATTAAATGGTGATCTTTTACCACAAAGCTATTAAGGTTTTCAATCAACCTTGAGATTCAACAAATGTTCAACAAATGTGTCAGTTAATGAAGTGTGTGCGTCAAGCACAACCATTTGGAGATTTCCTTACACTTAACTCAGTTTTTATTTGTATTTAGACATTTAAGAATGTTACTAATCAGGCTTCTCAGTTAGTGATCGATCTTTACACACAGTAATCAAGAAAAAAAATAATACAGCTTTAAACAAAAATACTGCCAGACTTTGATTTCATCCAGCTCTCAGCGATGTCCTCAAAAAACCCAATTGACTTCCTATCAACACATCCTAATGACAAAGGGATTGAAACTAAATTAGCCGTTTAATCCTTTATCACTAATTCATAGAAGACTGTAATTTTCTCATTACACCTAATTGAATCATCACCAAGCAATTCACCTTCCAATGGAAAATGATAATATATACCTGAAGAAGAATACATAGAATTTTTAAACAATAAACACCACAGATTTGTTAGTTTACCCCTTTTTTCCACATATTCCACGGTCAGATTCCCAACACTCATCACTGCTTTCCTCTGCCTACAAGACGAGTAGTACCGTTTGTTTTGTATGATATAGTGAGTACTGTATTTGTTTTTACAAAACCAGCTAAACAGCTAACTTAAACCTAAAACAAAAATGTACAGTATTTGGAGCCTAATCCTAATTAAGACAGTGTACAGTAGGTGGTGCCAGAGACTCTCATTTTGTCAACAGGGCAATTGATGGATGTGTAGACAGACAGACAGACAGACAGACAGACAGACAGACAGACAGACAGACAGACAGACAGACAGACAGACAGACAGACTTAGCTGGATGGATACTAGACCTGGTCCAGACAAGACTGGAATTGCAAATCATTCACAGCATGAAAAATGATGAGCTACTATTATATCCCATTTTAATAAATTATGTAAAACAATGATTAACAATGCCATTTGAATTATATTTATTTGTATGCTTTTGTTTTATTCAAGAAATGTTGAGAAAGAAAAGATGAACAAGTCAGTGTTCTGTTTGTTCATTCAAACAGTCGAATAGGGCCTTTTGCTTTCATTGCATGCGTTATTTGGAATGCTGGTCCAAATAGCACTGAAGTTGTTTTTGTTGTATCGTTATTTCCGGCCGTGTGGGATTTACAGTATTTCCATCGTAGGTGGCAAATCTAAGCCAACACGTTCACATGGTCTGCGCATAATTAGCTTGGCATAGTTCTCAGGTTTATGCTATTGATGACCCGTGGGATACTCTGTTGGAAGTGCTATGATGGTCTGTGGTTAGGCTGGCAGATTTTGCCCGAGGCTTAAAGCTGCACCTCTCCCACAGATGGAAACAAAAAATAAGTTTTCAGAAACTAATTGTTTCCCAGGAGGAGTCTAGAGGGATTTTCTTTGAGAACCCTGCAGCTATCCGTATGCTGTGGCCAACAAATTGGAGCAAAAAAAAAAAGGGCTGTGAATATGCCCATTTGATGAACGGGACAATAAAACAGTAAAATGGGAAAGAGCGTTTTTTTCTGCCACTATACTAGTGTGACACCCTTGTCCAATCCTTTTGAATGGTTTCCTACTAATTTTCAATAACATTTTTAGTAGGTTAAGTGTTACCTAAAAAATCAAGCACTTTTGTACATTAATTCATGTCCTCGGCACAGGAATGCAAATGGCAAAGCGAGAGCATGTTCGCTGAGAGCTGAATCTATCAAAGAAGCAGCAGAGAGGATGGCATGCACCAGACTGTGTCATGAGATGTTATCAGTCAGCAAAATGCCAACTGCAACACTGTTGTCTCCCATGTGAGGGATTAAAAGAACAGACATGGAATTAAGGATTTAGTAGTGACAGATGAGTCTACCAGCCATAATCACTTACAAGGCAGTACTTTTCATTAAAAATAAAAAATAAAAGGTCACTTTAATATACCCCCTCAACACAGATAAGTAAATAATAGCAATTGGTGGTCAAAATGTTAAAAGGTGCATAAAATGTTACTTCCTAAATCGAAAATAGAAGTACTTTAAAATGCTGGGAATAAACAAACATCTCATCTGAAGATAAAGATGAGTGATTTATAGGCCCATTACATTTGAGCAAAAACTTAGATGCATTTTTTACTACCTGTTGGAAGTGGGAGAAGTGCTTAAACAAGAGCAGAAGGTATCAAAAAAGATAATTGCGTGTGTGTGTATAAATAAAAAAAAGCGTCCCAAAAATATATATCTTTTTAAAATGATTTCAATTTAATTTTCAGAATCTGCTCTAACCAGACCAGAGAGTGGTAATACTATAAAAGTGGTCCTTTCTCAGCTTAACAACCACGGTGAAAAATGTAGTGCAGGTCATTTTGCAGAGCTTGGGGCGCAGTGATGTAAAAACGTGCTTTTAACACACACTAAACAGCGGAGTGATTCATGATTGCTACCTGTCCCTAGAGAGTCTGCATCTGGTTGCAAAGATAGTCGTATGTGTGTGTGTGTGTGTGTGTGTGTGTGTTTGGGTCCGAGAGAGTGTATGTTTGCATAGGAAACTAAAACGTTATGATAGCTCTTCCATAACTCTCTGTGCTGTGCTAGTAAGAACACACACACACTTACGTGGTTGGCTTACTCTTTAGAACAGGGTTGTCAAAGTTTTTTCGCAGGCCGCATTGTAGTCATAGTTTCTTTCGGAGGCCTATTATGACTGTGAAGCCAAATAAATGTATGAGCACCTCATATTATATACAGTAAAAGCTACAAAACAAACTGACAACTCGCTTTCAAATCAGATGGGTAAAAACTGGTCAAATATAGAAAAAAAAAAGATATTACTAAAAGTGAAGACAATTTGCAATTCTAGTAATGACACACAAATTTGATGCACAATTTGTCTTTGCGGGCCACATAAAATGATGTGGCGGGCCGTATCTGGCCCCCGGGCCTTGTGTTTGACACCCGTGCTTTAGAACAAGTACAAACACAAGAAGGTGTAGTTTTTTGTCGATGTTTTTGTTTTAACCCCACCATAGAGTATCAATAATTCTAATTATTTCAATGTAATATACAGTACTATAAATACTAGCGTGATCATTGGATGACAAAGCAAAACCACCGGTTCAATCCCATAATGTGAAACAATTAGTAGTGCAAAATGAAGCGACCGTTATCTGCGGGCTTGTTACTTAAGAATAACGTTTAACACATTCAACCTGCTGTGGGTGCAAGAATATTTTACATTTGACTTGTAAACATGACTAACAGCTCACCTGTTTATGGACCATTGAGCTTCCATTTGTGGAATACTGATGACTCAGTTAAGCATTCAGTCATACACAGTTAAGCCTATTAGATGAATGCTATAAGCCTTGTTAAGCGCTCAGAATGATTACAGCTTCACATGAAATGTTTTAATTAAGTTGGGAGGAGGTATCCTCTTATGCAAAACAATTTTCTTGAACTAAAGTGACTTGGAAATATTGAACAGCTCCAGGACAGTACAAAATGAGTTGTTTTTGGAATATAATTTCAAATATAGTCCAACCTTTTCTAATCTCTAATAGCATGCGATTGCTACTGCAATGCAAATGACTGAGAGATGGAAATAAATTCAACACAAAAGTAGCAATTGTAATTTTCAGGATGAAACCATTCCACACTCACAGAGCAACAAATGCATGTCCCTCTTATGCAGTTGTCATATTGTTGTTACAATTAAGGGGGCAGCAATATGTGGCAGTTATGTTGGCACTCATGATGGTCATCAAATGATATGATAACAACAGACAACCATGCACAAAACGGCATTGTTGATGACATTCAGTTTACACAAAGACAATGAGTGACATCAAACCGCCTACATTTGGAAAAACAATACTTAAAACATTATCGATGGCTCGACACGCAACTGTCAGCTGCCTTCTTCTGTAATAACTTGAAAGCAATTTCAAAGAAAACTATGAGATTCACTTAATTTAGAAAAACAAAATCTCACTTTTCTCTGGATTGGCAAAAATTGCCATCAGTGGGTATTTATTTATTAGCCACCATAAACAGGAAAAGAGACAGCACGGATGTCTTGGAAATGCGAAACGAAAACTGAAAACATGATTACATTAACTGATAAGCCTCCTTTGGAAATACTGTAGGTACACCATTTTTTGTGAAAATGCACTTGGCTTTATCTTGGCTGCTCGGGAGGGCTGCATTGACTTGCTTACAATTCTGCTGTGTCACTTGCATCTCTTTGAAGGTAGAGTCCGATAATGTGTGATTCCACTCAACTCAGCTTTAACCTTATGTGCTCTGTCTTTCGACACCATATACCTCAGCCACTATTTGTGTGCACACACACATATATATATATATATATATATATATATGTATATATATATATATATATATGGATTTTATTTTAGTAGTCGCATTAGCAGCACTTTACTTTTCCTAGGCACTGGATTGGAATCTCTTTAAAACCTTGGTTGGTGTCTCAATTGACACAATAGAATAGAATAGAATAGAATAGAATAGAATAGAATAGAATAGAATAGAATAGAATAGAATAGATCTTTATTGTCATTGTCACATGTACAACGAAATTAAAAGTGCCAACCGATCAGTGCATCTGCTAAAATAAAGAAAATACAAGCTAAAAGTCTATACAAACTAAAAACCACACAAAAGAACATACTCAAACAAGTGAATAGAAAGAAAAGAAACATTTATCCACAATTTGGATCAGCTACTTATTTAAAACTCCAGAAAATTAATTTGATGCCATCAATAAATTTAATCTGATCTGCATTCCTTAGATGGTTCATCTTTCACTGAATGTTTTCTGCAGTTTTTGGTCTCTTTACATTGTGTGCCTTTCACAAGTTGAGTTACCGTCTGAGTCTTTAAGAGATTATTTATCGAGCTTTAGCCTAAAGCTGCAATGTGGTGATGAGTTCAAGTGGCTGGGTTATCAATCATAAAAACAACACTGATTATATTTATTGCTCAGCGAACTGCTTTACTCAGCTATGGTTTGTAAAAACTACACACTTTGAAAAAACACATTGGTAGTGCAATGAGCAGCACACGTAGTCTTCATAAACCCGTCTCCGACCAATAGAATGATACCCCTGCCTCAGATAAAGTAATGGGATATCTATCAAGTGGTATCATAAGCCTCAGAGAGAAGCTGTCACACTTGTAATTAATGACTTGAGTGCTCCTGATTATACATGTTTTCTGATGCTGCGTCATCAGTGTGTGCGTGTGTGCGTGCATGTCATTTTTGTTTCATCAACTTGATCATGAGTCTGAGCGGACAAATTTTTCTCTGTCGCTCTATAATAATGTTCAAAGTATAACTATGCTGGCTCAGGACCAATAAAAATTAGTTATGTTTGGAGGGCACAGAAAAAAAACAATGTGAATAGACCTAATGATTTTGTGTGAAATTTGAATGACATGCAAGACAAATATAGAACCTCAATATTATTAAAATATGGAGTTTTGGTATTGTCATACATTGGTTAAAAAGTGTGTAGTATTATGTAGCCCCCTGGATAAAAAAAATGCTTCTTCTATTTACAGAATCCTATCCCTGTTCTTAGGTGTGGACTTTGCTACCTCTGCTTTAAAATTAAAAAGGGACTATGATTCCCCACAATCTGAACCTTTTTTTCCATTCTCAATTTGAAAAAAAACACCAAATTATTGTTAATCACTCGCTAGCAGGTCCAATCAATAGTAAACACAAGTGCGCAAATAATGTCAAAATGCATTGTGTAACGCTAATGAAGCGGCTCAGACAGGAGCTAATATTAGAAATGGTTCTCCTAATTGAGTCCTTTATAGCTTATCTTGCGACCGTCATTCGTGCGCGTGCGCTGTGAGCTATAAATAATCCAATAGAGCCAAAAACGACGTCATTTCCTCATAGGAGAGTCGGAGACTTGGGAGCAGGCAGCTATTCACCGTCACCGGCACACTCTCCACTCGGTCGCTGTAGTAACGCGTGGGAAGCGGAGGCAGCAAACTGCAGCTCACTTCAACCGGCAATTGTTGCCTACACGCTTCATTTTTGGTGGGGAAGTCATGACGGATAGTTATTTTTTGCCATCTTGACATTGGAACTAATTACAACAAACGGAGTAATACACAGAAGCTGGAACTTTTTGCAGGTCCCCCCCACCCCACCCCACCCCGTCCATAAAAGAAGCCACCAGTCAAGTTGGTCGGCCGTTTAGTGGCTCTGGGTGTTCGTTCCGCTTGGAAGCAGGTGTTGTCTACGAAGAGGCGGACACCAGAGAAGCGGCGACTCGCTGGCCACCTGACCCTCTGGAAAACAAGACGGCGGCTAATGATACCGAGGGGGCGAACTTTGTGCAAGGTTGTTGCTTGGCGAGCTCGTTAAGTTCGTCCTTCCCCTCGGGAATTGGTTTAATTTGAAGACGCGGCTCTAGCCGGACTGCGCCTCGTCCTCCCTGCGCCCACGATGCCAAGCGCCGGCGTAATCCCGAGGCAGGATCCAGCAACGCCTGCGCTCTAACGTGCACCTGGTGTGGCACCACGGCCGGGATGAGCACCACCGACCTGGAGCGCGTGTCGCTCAGCTCCTCGGCCAACTCGGTGGCCTCGAGTGCGCGAACGCTCTCCGCCAACGTGAAGAAGCTTCACAACGCGCTCAACCTGCTGCTGAACGACTTCGAGAGAGAGCAGTTCATCCACTGCCTCAATGTCTACCACTCCAAGCGTAACGTGTACGACTTGGTGCAGACACTGAACGTCATCCTCAACGCGCCCAGCAAGCGACAACTTCTCCCCATGCTGCGGCTTGTCATCCCCCGCTCTGACCAGCTGCTTTTCGAGCAATACACCTCGGAGGGCCTCTACCTGAAATCGGATTTAGTTGCAAGCAACGGTACCACCGAGCCCCCGCCGGGCCACTTCCCCAACGCCAGCCCGATTCCCCCGGCTCACTTTTCCCAGGACAATCCAGCCGAGTTCCAGGTGGCGTTACGCGGATCGCCGGATAGCTTCAGCACTAGCAGCGACGGGACAGCTCCCCTAGTGCCGCTCTTGGGCAGGAACTTTATCCACGAGCCACCGGGCGAGCTGCGGCAGGTCACAATGAAGCGGCACAAAAGTAACGAGGGCCTGGGTTTCAGTATCCGTGGTGGTTCGGAGCATGGAGTGGGTATTTACGTGTCCCTAGTGGAACCGGGCAGCCTTGCGGAGAAAGAGGGTCTCCGCATTGGGGACCAGATCATGAAAGTCAACGATAAAGTCTTTGACAACGTTTCCCATGCTGAAGCAGTCAAGGTAATTGCCTTCTTTCTTTAACGAATCTCAGTGGCAGCACTTTTAAATGCACATTCTCTCTAACAGGGCTTGAATGAGTTCATAAAGCTGACAAAATGACACAATAAGGCCAATTAATTTGTTGAAGCTAATTAATTAGGTTTGGGTTGCGATTGTTGTTTGGCGAGTGATGTCATACAACCTCACAAGTTGAATGCAAATGGTAGTGATATAAACATGTGCTTGCTTGGATGTTTGTATGGAGGAAAGCCGGTTTGTGGCCGTTCATTCATCGCTTACAGTGTTCGCAGTATAGTCTGTGACGATTTAGGTCCAAACCATTTGCCTATTTATCCGCGAGCATAAAGACAACCCATTAGCAAATGAGATGATGATTTGTGTGCAGTGTTGATTGATTTAGAAGGAGCCAATGTCAATAACTTGGCTTTAGGTGTACTAAGTACTGAACTCGGTATCTGTTCCTATGCCTGCTTTCTTCCTTTAACACAATTGGCTGTTATTGTTATCACCTTTACAGTATTGTTTTACAAATGATTTCAAGATGTGATAAATAGTCTCATAATATGAATTCTTAAAGACTCCGGCCACTTGTTAGCTTGGATTTTCCTTTCATCCCTTTTCTATAATGCTTCTTCTCATTAGGATTATGGTTGAACTGTAGCCTATTCCACCAGACTATGGGCAAGAGATGGTTACATGACCAAACTCTGAAAACAGGTTAGCAGTGAGTGGTCATTACCTGAGCCTCGCGCAACTGCATGTCAGTTTCAATTGAAAGTGACAAAATGTCCGCAACAGCATGATTTGTTTGAAACAGTCATGGAATTCTGAAAGATATTCCATTCTATATTTTCTATTGTGTGATGTTATTTAAGGAATTAAAGAGAATGTTAGGACTTCTTTAGTAAGCATATGCAAATTGTCATTGAAAGGGTACACCGTTTAAACTCTCGCCTAGGGCGCCACATTGGCTAGGGGCGCTATGTGTTAGGCATTCATCGAGGATTTTAAGGTTTCAATTTTTCAGCGGCACTTCGCCCCATGCAAATGTCAACTGTGAATTTCCAAAGGGGCCTGAACTTGGCAAGCAGAAGTTGCACACTTTGAAAGGTCAGGCAGTAAAAGGCACATAGTTGTTCCTAAAATTGTTGAAGCATTCATATTGGACTAAAGTTGTACAATGAGGGATACGTAGTTTGTTGAAAGATGCAAAGTGGAGCATTCCTGTCCTTGCAGCATTTGCTCTAATGCTAGCAGATTTTAGTTTTCTAATCATTTCACAATCAATGAGTCATATGTATGGATATTTTTTTACCTTCAAATGTTTCATGTTGTACTCTGGTTTTCATTGGTAAGAACTCTATGGAATAATAATGAGAGTGGTTTGTTACATTTCAATGCACGAGACTAATGCTTTCAGTGCCTGTGCACCTGTGATAAAGTTGATTTCGTACTGCACAAGTCAGCAGACTAATATAAGAAAATTGACTGGACTCGTTCTGTTCCATCCATGCATTTTCAAAAATGGTTTCTCATCTTTGGTCCCGAGACAATTGATTACAGCAGCTATAAATGCTTACTTTTGGAGTAAACGAGGTCTCCAAAAAGCATTTTATTTCTCAGATGTGTCAGAGACAGAAAAAGATACGAGGAGATGCCTAGCGCATTATACGTACTGTATATCTATAAATAATCCTGTCATGCAATTTCTCAAATCCCATTTTTCTGCCAATCCTCATCACCGATTATGTAAAATGTGTCGACATGAAACATTCAACTCCCACATATTGCTAACTTTACCTGGTACTTCAGAGGCCTTCTATTTATGCCAGGATTTGCTTTGCTGCTGCATATTTTACAACACAATCTCAACTATGGTTAGTCAATTGGTCTAAAAGTACAGTATGCTACCATTGTTATGTTCTTACTGCTTTTATTTGTGTGGCCAGTGTGGCAGCCAGCCAAAAGAGAGACATTGCCAGAGATAAAATCAGTCTGCAGGACAAGGAATATTTCTCAACTTTTTTTTAATTTTTATTCTTTCTCTGTTTAGACAAAACGTCATTACCGACATTTGCGACAGTAGGCATTTTAACCTCTTAAACTCTGACTCCAAGCAGGTCCATGACTCTCAACTCTGTCCATCTTGTTGCAGATAACATCATGATAATAATACCCTGCAGGTTTATAATCAGGTAGACTGCTTTATAAACTCATACTAACGCTTGTTTGTGTGAGAAACAAGATTATGTGGCTTCAAGAGATTATAGCTACTCTCTTTGTACTTTAACAGTCAACAAAAAAATAAGAAATATTTGGTTTCTAGTGCAACATGTTTGTCTAAGAACTGTGTACATTGGGACTCAGTCGTGAGCAATAGAATGCCAAATGATATTCGTGCTGTTCTTGAAGTTATTGGGGGGTTTTTTCTTCAAGATTTGGAATCATTTATGACAAACCTCAGCTATTATCTCATACTTTCCTTTCCTTGCACCTGTCTTAATAAGTAGTAGTTCAAACAAAATCTAATTTGTAATGTAGAAGTCCAGAGAAAATATGGAAAAATCTAAAGAAAAAATCCTTGCATTCCTTTGAAGACAAAAAAATGGCTGAGGTGGTGTTAGAGTGGGCATGTGTAATTGTTTTTAAATTATAATTATTGAGCCAGTGCATCTAGTTGAAAATGTAATAGTATACACCGTAAAAACGCTAAATCATTAATAAATAAATGACGAATTATACGGATGGGCTGTTTTTGTTCTTTCTGCATTTTCCCTGTGATTAAAAGTTAAAGTTAGCAATGCAAGTAGTAAAAGAAGTTGTCTTTGGACCCTGCTAGTACAGAAAACAACACCAAGGGCAAAGCAACCTCCTTCTCGTTGAAAATCATCCATGTTTATGTTTTTTTCACCGACTACAGTAACTAATCAACAAGTCTGAATATGGATTTTAGCTACTGGCTTATTTGCCAGAGATAATGCCACATTTGGTTAAGATGCTCAGTGGATGTATGCCATTGGGACACCAGGATTGCTTGATTCTATGTCTTCATGTTGAACTAAACTCTCATATATATATATATATATATATATATATATATATATATATATATATATATATATATAAATCCAGGCATCTCTCATCTTTTAAGTGGGAGAACTTGCAGAATTGGTAGCTGACTAAATACTTTTTTCCCCCCACTGTAGACTGAATTGAAACATCACGCAGGAGTTTATTATTATTATTAAACCCGAAGAGCATAACTATGACACCCTTCTCAAATTAAACAAGTAGGAGAGAAAATACTTAAATGACTAAATGGGCTGAGACGCTTGTGTTGCTGATTCAACAAGTCTATTATCAATCTTTATTTTTGATGCTGTTACGCTATTAAAATTAACAACTGTAAAGCGATGCTATTGCTTTTGTCATTCCATTGGTATGATCACATTTGTCATACCAGATATATTTTGTGAGACAGTTCATTATACTGAGCGGTATTGGAGGAACATCAGTTGAAAACACCCCAGATGTATTTAGATAAATGTAACTGATGGATGAATCAGGAAAATGAACAATCATTTAGTCAGCCTTGCCAAATTATAGTTATTGTGACTCCTTGTTTAGCATTTCATTGTGCCATTTTAACATTTACTCATTTACATTTACTTGATTTAGTACGACAGAGACATACAGTACACCCGGGCAAAATTGATTGCAAAACAAATGTATGCTTCTTTTGTGTCACTTTCCCAGGCTTTCAACACAATCTTTCAGTTTTTTGTTTTTGGGCTTACTCTCTTCAGTCTCCTCTTGAATGAAATGCAAGCTCTAAAGGCTTTAAGTGTCAAAATGGAATTGGACAGTCTTATACATTCCACTTATTTCTGCTGATGAAGTCATTTGTTGTTTAACCATTTTGCTGTGGGCCATTACCTTGCCGCCTCAATGAAGGTTTCTCAGTCTGTTTGCTTGCATTTTTCTTTCCATTCGTACTTTATTTTGAGTTTTCCTTTCATTGCAACCATCATTTTGTTCATCAATGAAAATTAATGAACCTGTCCCAGAGCAAGCCATGCAAGCCCAAGCTGTGACATTACCTCCGCTGCGTTTCACAGATGAGCTGATGTTTTGGATTATGAGCAGACTTTCTGCCCATGAAAATGTAGCCTTTTCCGTCACTTTGGCAAAGGTTATCTTTGTCTTAGACGAAGATAAAACTCTTCTCTGCCCCCAGAATTATTAAAGCATGCAATTTCTGAGCTAATTCCAGCACTCGCTTTTAATCGTTTTGCTCGTGAGTGGATTGCAGTTTATGGTGTAGCCTCTGTACTTCCTTTATGCTCATGCGGTAAATATTGAAAAATTCATACTTTCAATCTGAAGGTTGTTTCTAATCACACTATTTTGTGGCTTCTTTGCTCCTGCAGATCAAATGTGTGAAGAGTAGACACAATAGTCTTCAATCCTGTTGGACTGCAATCAGAGAGAAAAATTAGGACGTGGCACAAGATGGTGAAATAAACATTTGGAAAGCGCTTTACCAAAATGCTCAAATGTATTCGGACTTCTGTGAGAAAAATAAGCAGATCTTCAAGCTTGACTAATTTCCTCCCATTCAAATAATTCCCTCAAATCATCTGTGGCAGTTATCTGCATGAACCAGCTGCACATTTTCATTGCTCTTTAATTGTGACCGGTTCACGGCCCACCTGTTCAATTATCAAGTCCTTTAAACAAGTCCCAACATCCAGAATGCCTCACATGCCAAATGCATGGATCATTTCATTAAAGGTGACATAGTCACTACAGACAGAATCAAATCGGTGACCCGAGTCCGAGAGATACGAGTCACTCGTTTGCCTGTGGAGGGCATTACATACTTGATGAAAAATGGGAGCAAAATGTGCCTCGTATAAATTATTTGAACCAATGGACCCGTTCATACATCATCCATTCGGGGTCACAGAGAATCTAGAGTATATCATCGCTACTTTATCTATCTATCTATCTATCTATCTATCTATCTATCTATCTATCTATCTATCTATCTATCTATCTATCTATCTATCTATCTATCTATCTATCTATCTATCTATCTATCTATCTATCTATCTATCTATCTATCTATCTATCTATCTATCTATCTATCTATCTATCTATCTATCTCTCTCTCTCTCTCCCTCCCTCCCTCCCTCCCTCCCTCCCTCCCTCCCTCCCTCCCTCCGTCCGTCCGTCCGTCCGTCCGGCCGGTCGGTCGGTCCGCCCGTCCTACCGTCCGTCTGTCCATCTATCCGTCCATCTATGGAAACACCTTTTATAGGCAATCATTTCATTGCAAGGCTGAATGCATTCATTTTTTTATAACATCTGCAATTACCAATTACCAGTGACAGTTGACAACATTTCTAATTGCCAAATTAAAGGTGGAGGTGCTGTTGAGTGGTAAAGGGTAAGTGGAATACAATGGAAAGAAAATCAATGAGAATCAATCTACTTCAGTGTATTTATACTTCAAGGGAGGAGAGGTTATGTTTTAAATAAATAGTCTCTCAATTATTTATCCAATAATTCTGTACATCACCATCATGCAGCCATTTGTCATTAACTGGTATGTTATTCGTTTTTCTATGACAGCTATTGCTACACTCAACCTTGGTTTTGTCGTATGTAACACCTTTGTCTGGCATCAATTATTGACTTTTTGATTCATAATTCTAAAAAGTTTGTATCAAATACCGAGGTGGAAATTAACATGACATTGTGAAAATGTTGTTAAATAATGGTTTCTTTTCAGTGACTATATGTCACTAAATGAAGATTGATAGAGGAAACTTGCCCTGACCTCAGAGAGGATTACTGGATAAATTGCGTTTGATGGATATTTCTCATCCTAAACATCACCCAATTATGAGACTGTAGATTGTGTGCTTTGAATATTAATGAGGATTTTAAACATTCATTGTTCCAATAGTCTGGTCTGTTGCTCTCCCTGTTTCACAGGTTTAATTATGAGCTGGTGACAATCGCAAGGTGAGTTAGGAGACACCATACATGATAAATTAAAAACTTTTTAATTTTGGGGGCATTCTAATGACTACAAATTAAGCCTCTGGCATCGCTGTCAATCATCTGACGATGACTCGGAGGTTAGGGTAATATCTCTCGTTCGGAGCGAATCTCACTCCATCATGTGTAATCGTTAACATCCTATTCATGACATTCTGTAGCAGCAGAGGAACTCGTTTTCCAACATATTTATACCGCTTTGGTGCTGGTAACAAAAGTTTAGATCAGAGAGCCATGAGCCTGTGCCCCTCCCCCCACATGGTTCGAAGTGTCATCGTGCTTCATTAGCTCTAAGGCGCCATCAAGCGGTCATGAAAACCCAGATGTAAAATATACTGGGCAATGTAGATATTTCATATTGGTCCATCTGTTTTGGTACCTTTTTCAAATCAGGGAAAAATAATTATTGTTTAAAGATGAAAATTAAAGACAGAAAAGCTATCAAAAGAAATTATACCATTCAAAATTTTCCGGTCGTAAAGCCTGTTATACCTCCAAATTTCCTCTCGGGTGCTTTTAAATCGATATTACATTGAGCACAATTTCCATTTATATTGACCAGGTGTCTATTGCAATGTATATTGATATTGAATTTATTGCCCAGCCCTGAGTAGTTTGTGATTCTTAGAAAAAGGCTTGTGACGAGTTTTACTGCGGTGTGTGTCACTTTCATGGCATATTTTCCTTAAAATGTTCATTTGACTATAGGCGTCTTCAGGAGCATTCAAAGAAACAAGAGACATTTTAATCTTCTTACCGGGATCTGTGTAGATTGGATTTTGTTTTTTGTTTGTTTCCTACACAATCAGGGAAGGCCAAACTTTCCTTGCTGGACCTTTATAAGAGAAAGAATAAGAAAGCTCATGGCTGCCACACAGATTGTTACCAGCCGTGGGATACAAACCCTGAAGGAATTATATCCACCTATATATACACAACACCTTAACCGCTAGGCTATCCTTGTTATGTAATGTGTTGACTGTCTCTTTGGTTTATCTAATTACTTTCATGGCTAACTGCTACTTTAGTTTTTATTCAAGACTAGCCTTGTTTTCCCGCGGTTAAAATGTTGACACACATCCATCTTTCAATTTTTATGCACCACGTCTCATCTTCAGGGTTATGTTGAGGTAGAGTCTATCCCAGTACTGAATTCAGGGCAAAGGGCAGACTGCGCCCTGGACAAGACAGCAATCAATCATAGGGTAAATTTAAGAACAGATCATCATTCATTCGGTCATTTAGTTGGAACTGAAGTCATGCTGCTTACATAAAACTCGGGTGAACCATTACAACATTATCGACCATTATGAAGACAGAATTAAGTTAACCTCTGTCATAATTAGAATTGAAATATTTTTAACTTAAGTGAGGAATGACAAATGAGGATGGTGCAGTACGGTGCAGGGGGTTTTAAATGATGGCATTTGTGGTTGATCCTGCCGGCCCTGCCACACAGAGGTAATTATGCTGTGAGAACAGGATGAGTCCAGGGTCTTAGGAGGATTGAAGAGTGAAGGACAGTATGGAAGGCATCACATCATTTGCCCTCATGCGGCCTTCAGTATACGGGGGGTGGGAACCTGCAGCTAACATCGCTAACATGTCCAATTTCAGACAATCGCTCGTCAAAGCTCTTTGTTGATTGGTTGATGTTGGCACCAGGAATTTTAGAATCATTATTTCACATCTGATATCGCCAGGCTAGAGATAAGCTGCTGATTTTGCCGAGATTAGAATTGAGGACAAAATGGCTTCCGTAAAGAATTAATAGTAGATGTGGAAAGATAGTTGACTCCAGGGTGAAAGGAAATAACAATTTCATCTGTGGCTTGTTTCAACTTGAGAAGGGATTGTATTAACGCCAGATTGTAGTGATGAAGCAAGCAAGTGGAAACATTGAAATGAGAAAGATGTGTAGGAGGGGGAGCAAAGGGGAGTTGAGTTAGACTTTTTCCATCTGTCCACATGTAAGATCTGTCAAAATCCAGTAGACATCAGTCACATCTTTCCATGTGTTAGAATTCTGCAGATGTAATCTGCAAAGGTGAGAATTAAGTAAAAGGGATTTAGGGGACATTTCTGACCAGGCATTGAAATACAGTTCATACATAGGATGGGGATGGACCTCATACTCCTACCATTGATTTATATATACCTAGTGTAAATCAGCATCAACTGCTCAGGACGCTACGCCACAATGTAATATGCACTAAAGTGTAGCATAATAACACTGACGAGGCGATGAGAAGCCAGACGAGAGTGTTTAATGTCTCCCATCAGGGAGTGGGAGGGAAGAAGAGGCATGGACTCGAGGTCTTGGTCCTTAATGCAGCGACACTTACTTGGAGTGGCTCTTAAACCACAAGCTCTAAATAGAGACACACAAAAAAGATCACACTCATATCTTGCTCCAGTGGACTGTGGTTAAGGCGCTGGCCTTGGCCACAGTGTCAGCGTTTCAATCATATCTGTGTCGCTTTTTGATGGCTTACAACACCCCCGCACCCGCATAGAACAACCATTTTCACAATATTTCAAGAACTTGATCACTTGGTTGAAAAATCAAGTCAAAATTTGTATGTGCATTCATCGGTTGTTCTAAATGATTGCAGCGGACTGTTGGAGTCAACTGGATTGTTAATCTAAATTTTACCTTTATAGTTTTAGTACTTTTGAAACCATTACATTTACACTTTTACCTAAGTAAAAAGCTTGTTGATACTTCCAACACAGCAAATAAGAGGCAAAACATTCTTTAAGGATTTTCTTTTTTGGGGGGAGTGGGGGGGGGTGCAATTATACAGCTGTCATTTACTGTAAAACTAGGTTAGCATGGAAAACAAGTGATTAAACAACTAACTAAATGCTACCATACAGTAAAACTCACACAAATCTAAATAAGCATCAATGTAATGGTGAATTATAAACCTGCAAATAAGACACACAGAACAGTTTCTGACACGTAGTATGATCCTCCGATGTATCAAACCGGGCCACTACTCCACAAAATACTGGTAAGGAGGACTTAATGTCAAATTTGTTTGTCTTAAGTATTAGTTGCTGGTATTGGCAGCTTTCATGAGTACCCGATACATTGGAATCAGACTGATATGTATATGGTATGGGTACTCACCTATCCCTAATATATGTTTTTACCTTTAACATTTTCACATTGTGCATTCTTACCAGATATTCAAAGAATGTGTTTTAATACAATCAAGGTTGAACTTTTTGCAGTGATAATGGGAACCTTCATCTGTAAATACGTATTTTACTATTACTGCATTCTTAGGATCCTTTGTTACACCTAATGATGTACTGTACATACATTTGTCTAAATGTCTATTCCTTTTTTTAAAGCAAGAGATATTTACCACTCCCTCAAGTTTCGGTCTCATAAAGAAGATTCAAATCGCAATGGGTAGAAGGTAATGACCGAGTCTGACATATATCTTACAAATACATCTATGCAAGTGTAAATATTTATACAAGTATTAATGTATCACTGTATGACCATACAGGCTTAAGAGTGTGGTTGTATAGAAATTATAAATGTGAGTGAATTTCTTTTATAAAAGTACTTAGTTTGCGCATAGACCAAAAACTCTGTCTCATAGAACATTTTGAGTACCTCAACATGGCACGGTAGCTTATCCAGCTAATTATCTGTTGACATTTTGTAAAAAAGGCCTTGATAACCACCAGCATATCGCCTATCTGTTTTTCCCCCCCACAATATACTCCATTTTATTTTCCTTTTTTTTTCCCTCAACCTTATCTTGCATGCAAAGCACCTCCTCCCTACATTATATAACAAGGTTTGTGTATGTGCACATGCCGGAGAGACACTTGCAATCCATATCACACAACACGCATAAAGTCAAGGAGAGCCAACAAGAGCTGTCGAGCTGAAACTAACTAAATGTCCCCCTCATCTAACCTTTCTTTTCCTCCTAGTGTTGTCATAGGTCTCAAGACAGGTGTTTCAGATATTTGTGTGTGTGTGTGTGTGTGTGTGTGTGTGTGTGTGTGTGTGTGTGTGTGTGTGTGTGTGTGTGTGCGTGCGTGCGTGTGTGTGTATGTGTGTGTATGTGTATGTGTATGTGTATGTGTGTGTGCGTGTGTGTGTGTGGGGGTGTAGGGGGGGGGCATTGAGTCTGGCCTTTCATACTCCTGCTGCGTATTATCCAGCTGTCCCTTCTGTCCCCCGAGCCCACATCAACAGACACCAAGCCGAAGCAATCAGCAAGTAGTAGTAATGTGGTGTCAGGATCCACTGGAAAATCTCAGCAATAGTTGCTCTTGTAAGGGTTACGTTTCACTCTCTACAGCTCAGGTGTCAAACTCAAGGCCCAGGGGTCAGATACGGCCCGCCACATCATTTTTATGTGGCCCGCGAAGACAAATTGTGCATCAAATTCGTGTCATTACTAGAATTGCAAATTGTCTTCACTTTTAATAATATCCGTTTTTTTTAATATTTAACCAGTTTTTACTCATCTGATTTGAAAACGAGTTATTTGTCAGTTTGTTTTGTAGCTTTTACTGTATATAATTTGAAGTGCTCATACATTTATTTGGGTTGACAGTCATAATGGCCCTCCAAAAGAAGCTATGACTACAATGCGGCCCGTGAAAAAAATGAGTTTGACACCCCTGCTCTACATGCTGCCAGGTTTGGTAAAAGCTTTCATCATTCAAGCTAAGCACTGAACTATGCAAATGACTGATATTAATATTCAGAGTACGGACTCTAACAGTTTGACTGGTCCACTGTGACCCGTATGGTAATTTTGTTGGTCAAGTTTGACCTGACTATTGGTAAAGCTATTGCCGTTATGAAACTCGTCAATAAAAATATATGAATAAACCGCAGAGCATTTAAGTAGTGGTGAATGAGGACGGGTAATAAATGATAAAATTTATACATTTCATAGTTTTTGGTTAACTGTCACACTAGTATCAAATGTCTCAACCACAAATATAATTTCCCTATTGTTGTATGTTGTATGCCTTATCCCTGTTATTAATTTTTCTTTTTTTTTTCATCTATGACATGTATTAGGATGCCTATTTCTCTATCCATTAAAATTTTACCTTAAATGTATTCATATTTCTGAAGAATGCCACTTCGCAAGCCCCTGGAGGGTTTTTTAGACATTCTCCATCACATTAATTTAATCTATGTACATTTTAAATGTTTTTGCATGTGAAAATAAACAAACAAACAATTTAAGACATGAAACACACACATAAGACACTCAAATTACAAAATTATCAGCTCAAATTTACACCTCGCTATGCATTTTCTATGACCGTGCTGGTTTGCCTTTCTCAAGAGCAGAAAATATTCCGTAGCACCAAAATTTCTGCCATGGCTATATATAATCATAGTTTGTCTATAAAAAGTATTTTAAAGTACATCTCTCTATAACACTGTATATTTATTAACATTCGCAAATTCTGCTAGGTGTTGCTTAAAGTCTTGCCCGTCAGACTGACAGTTTGGTGCTGCAGCTGTTATAAGGGCATTTTGGTGAATTTGATTGGGGCATAGCTGAACAGATTCTGAGCCTTCATCGATGTCATCATATTTTAGAGATAAATATGAAAACAGCTTCCCTTTTTGAGAGCATTTTCTCCTATGTAGTCTTTGGTCTCACTCAAGCAGAAAACAGCAGATGACTAACGGCTCTGTCCTGTCACAGGCTCTAATGGAAGATGGCGAAGGTTAAAGAAAAGTATCATGCCTTGATGTATTGAAACCATGGATGAGTGTAATATTACTTTAAAAACGCTGTGTCTCATACCCACAGAGGTTTAACCAGAATGGACAGAAATGACAGTTGTCGGGCTATCTCCTCTTTTGCAGCACTGTGTATTGTGAATTTGGCACCTTTGAGAACATGCAGTCTGGACGCAGTGCAATAATTCTAGAGGAGCTGAAGGCATTGGCCACGGCGTATGAAGGTAATAAAAAACAAGAGCACTTAACTCGTTCTGACAGATGCACCACAGAGAGTTTTACATCTCCCAAATCTTGTTCTGTGCCGCTACTTGACTGGCCCTTTCTGCACACATACACTCCAAAAACATACAGTGCACAGGGTTGGCATTGGGTCATGAAGATTCTTAGCCTATGTGGCTAAACAGTATAACGTGGCTAAACAGTTTAAAGCAGGGGTGTCAAACTCATTTTTTTTGCGGGGCGCATTGTAGTCATAGCTTCTTTCGGAAGGCCATTATGACTGTCAACCCAAATAAATGTATGAGCACCTCATACTATATACAGTAAAAGCTACAAAACAAACTGACAAATAACTCGTTTTCAAATCAGATGAGTAAAAACTGGTCAAATATTTACCAAAAAAGATATTAGTAAAAGTGAAGACAATTTGCAATTCTAGTAATGACACAAATTTCATGCACAATTTGTCTTCGCAGGCCGAATAAAATGATGTGGCGGGCTGTATCTGGTCCCCGGGCCTTGGGTTTGACACCTGTGGTTTAAAGTCAACCAACTCCCCTTGAGTGTCGTATGTCGTCATGTATGTTTGTGTCACTCAACATTTAACCACATTTTGGCTGCTTCTTCACTACAGGGCATGGTGTTGTCCAATTTGGACTTTTTGCATCTTATCTGATTTCTAGAACCAATGTGAGATGGTTTGAGTAAGTTTTGAAAACATTGGAATCTGATACATGACCATTGGATAGAATAAAAAAAAAAAAACATCATGCATTTTGAAAGTCTGACCATCAAGTAACATTTTTGTCCAGTCTCATCTTGTCAACAAAAATTCTTGTCTTGTCATTTTTTAGTCACCAAAGAACTGTTTAGACACACACCCACACACACAAACACACATGCGCACACACATGCGCACACACACACACACACACACACACGCACACACACACACACGCACACACACACACGCACGCACACACGCACACACGTCATTAAACACCAGAAGTTACATTGGACAGCTCCGAGGCTACAAACTTCAATTTCCCCAGTTTATCTGAAGTATGCTATCCTTGAGCGTATGTGCACAAAATGTTGATAAATGATTATTATGTCATAGATGAACAACAGTTTATATCATAACGATACCCAGACATTAAGCAAATATGGCACAGGTGTCGAACTCAAGGCCCAGGGCCCAGATACGGCCCGCCACATCAATTTATGTGGCCCGTGAAGACAAATTGTGCATCAAATTCGTGTGTCATTACTAGAATTGCAAATTGTCTTCACTTTTAATAATATCTTTTTTTTAAAATATTTGACCAGTTTTTACTCGTCTGATTTGAAAACGAGTTATTTGTCAGTTTGATTTGTAGCTTTTACTGTATATAATATGAGGTGCTCATACATTTATTTGGGTTGACAGTCATAATGGCCCTCCAAAAGAAGCTATGACTACAATGTGGCCCGCGAAAAAAATGAGTTTGACACCCCTGAAATATGACTTCCAATGTCTGTGCATAATGACTGCATTGCAACAAGTGACGCTTAGTGCATTATTTTCTGGCAAAATTGTGTTATGTCTAAGCCTACAGACAGACACGACCTACAAAGTTGTCATGCTGTCCAAGTACTATTTGTAGTCCTGCACTACTTAAGCTATCGACTCCAAACAGAAACAGCAGAAAAGCCACAAAAACTGCTCAGACAACAGAAAAGCCACAACAACTGCTCAGACAACATTAGCATTAGCAAATATGCGTAATGAGCTCCAAACATAAAGACTAGATGTGTACAAAATGCTCAATAAATCAGTCATCACGTGAATACTGATCATGTTGTGGTCAAGAGCCAGGTACATGTTTTGTTTTGTAATCTTGCTTTCTGAGCTGTGTGCCATGTATCAAAAGGCACCCAAGAGAAGTAGGCCAGGCTTGCGGGCCACAGTGAGTCGATGGAGTCAATATCTGCACTAGGGCACAACATTGACTCCACACTAACCGTCTTGTGTCAAGCCATTAGGATCCACCAGCATAGAGAGGAATGGATTAGGCTGCTGCATTGTGGCCCATAAAACCATCGTCACCTCCTCTCCGCAGGGGTCCAGTCATCAATACAGGCAAAGGCTCTCATGGTCACACGGAGGCTGATATCACGGAAAGGACACCTTCAAATGCAATAGTCCATGCGCATCGGGCACACTCATACAACAACATGATAGTGCTGTGGAGTGTGCCAGTCAGTGGAGTGTAGTCAAAGTTTAATGAGCTTTCAATAATCACTGTTGCCAAACATTGATAAGGTTACCATACCGAGTACTGAGAAAGAAACTGAGATGTGAGGCGTTTTCCAGTTTTATCGAGTGTGTGTCTTTGTGTATATATCTATATCTGTCTGTCTGTCTGATATTTTTTTTCCAGTTTTATGGAGTATGTGTCTGTGTATATATCTATATCTGTCTGTCCGTCCGTCCTCTCTCTCTCTCTCTCTCTCTCTCTCTCTCTCTCTCTCTCTCTCTCTCTCTCTCTCTCTCTCTCTCTCTCTCTCTCTCTCTCTCTCTCTCTATCTATCTATCTATCTATCTATCTATCTATCTATCTATCTATCTATCTATCTATCTATCTATCTATCTATCCATCCATCCATTCATTTTCTATACCGCCTGTCCCCACTGGGGTCGCCGGCTAACCCTGAACCGGTAGCCAGCTAATTGCAGGGCACACAGAGACAAACAACCATCCGCACTCACACCTAGGGGCAATTTGGAGTGCTCATTCGACCTACCAAGCATGTTTTTTGGATATGGGAGGAAACCGGAGTGCCAGAGAAAACCTATGCAGGCACGGGGAGAACATGCAAACTCCACACAGAGAGGGCCGGAGGTGGAATCGAACCCGCACGCTCCTAACTGTGAGGAGGATGTGCTCTGCCCGAGCCCATGTATTCTCTGCCAGTTAAAGAGGGGCCAAGCTTCAGGAGCATGAAAAATGAGTACAATTTTAACTAAAAGAATAAACGTGTCAGCATAAATCCTTAGCAAAGAATGATATCTAGACTGTAAAATGAAAGGCTGTTTCACAATAGTTCACTTAGCTGAGGGGTGCATCACCTATGCCTACGCTATAAGCAGGTCCTTTCACTGCAATTACAGCTTTTTAAGCTGCTGCTCATAGATAACGTGTGGAGTTTTTGGGGAGGAGCGAGAGCGCTTGTGTTGCAGGAAAAGCAAAGTCCATCACTACTTGATGCGGCAAAACATGCTGCCTTGTGTGAGCGCATGTATTTACTTTTTAACTCATCTAACATATAAACATGCTGGACAGGAGCCCTAAATCTATTTCTGCTTAGAGTTGCATAAAGGTTTGGGTTGGCATGGACTGTATATTAGTAATCCTTATTAGCTGTTGAGAAACATAAGGTTTATAAGTCAAGTGCTTTTCTAGCATCTAAGCTCTTGTTTTACTTTACTCCTGTTGCATTATTCTTCAAGTTCTCTTGCCTGTTGAATGAGAAGTCTGCTGCTGAGCTATAAGCTTCCTCCTGCTGCTTTTAAATCAGCTCACTGATATATTCTTCTTCTTTTCCTCTTTTTTCTTAGCCACATGCAAATTACAAAAATCAAAATTCTGCATTGCTTGTAGATGAAAGATTGAAGCTCAGCAACCACCAGAAAAATGTTTTGGAACGTTACTAAATGACGAGTTGTATTTTATGATTGAAACATTTATTATGACTTAGCAGCTACTAGAGATTGAAGCAAAGCAATATTTAGGGCTCATTTTTATACATGACATGTTCCTGACATACCTCGTGCCTAAAATCTCCTATTGGAGAAAACACTAGAACAGTGATCCTCAGAACTAGCACGCTTAAAGTCTGCACTTTTCAAGCTGTAAGCAAGATTTGAATGTATACAAACTGACGTCAGCCAAGGCTGCTATATTGGTAGAATGACTTCTGTCAGAATTGCCAAATGTGAATTGCTACAGATTTTATATTGTATTTAATTAATTAACAATACTTAAAAATATAAGTATATAACTTCCCCGACGAACACTGTGACAACGACAATGCCCAGTGCTGCAGTAGCCTGCTTTGAAAATACGTTTTGTCTCAAGGGATGTCAAATTCTGTCTTTTTATTTCATGTTGCTAACCAAATTTCAATAATCCAGTCACGGACAGACAGTCTCTGATTGGCCAGTTTTATTGTGCCGGGACAATTTGTTGCTTTCTTTACAAATTTGGAATTCATGTTCATGATATCAGTGGTGTGCATTGAAAATAACTCATACTACCTGTGTAGGTTTTTTTTCTGGCTACTCTGTCTTCCTCCCACATTCCCAAAACACAAACAAGAAGCATATTAAAGAAGAGATTGTGAACGTGAATGGTTGTTT
This sequence comes from Syngnathus scovelli, assembly GCF_024217435.2. Classification (NCBI taxonomy): domain Eukaryota; kingdom Metazoa; phylum Chordata; class Actinopteri; order Syngnathiformes; family Syngnathidae; genus Syngnathus; species Syngnathus scovelli. The sequence continues at coordinate 6,678,452 of NC_090859.1, forward strand.
GTCTATTATATGCCAAGGGTGTACCCTGCCCCTTGTTAGACGACAGCTCTACTTGTGTTAAAAGCTCAGAACTGCATCGACAGCTTTTAAATCTCAGTTCATCATACTGTAGGAATTCATTACTACTCAGACTCAAAGTGATGCTTGTGAAAAGATAGATTTATGTTTGTGGTGGTAAATGGGGCGAATAACTGCTATTTTTACTATTTGGTTTTATGAAATGCTAATCATGTAACTTTGATGGACATGCAATATACTCTTCAAGTGGTTCTCTGTTTTTCTAGAAGGGAGATGGGGTTGAATGTGCTAAAAGGTAAAACAAGGTAGATAGTAAATGATGGCAGTGGGCTTGCCTATAAAATTTGTCGGTTTTCAGTCCACCTGCACGCGAGATTACAGCAATATGGTATCATATAGTAGATGAAAATTTAAATGAGCCTTCTCTATAATACGTACTATACTTTAAAAAGAGTGATTCTGCCATATTTATTTAAATAGAACTGTTATATTATAAAGCTGTTACTTTTAGCAGTATTTACAGCCTTTTTTTTCATGTAGAAAAAAATAATAGTGACGAAATAGGCCTACTTTTATTGAGAATTTCTTTATCCACCTCTCAAAATATGAGATGATTAATGGGTACTACCCCCTGATTTTAAAAGGTTTGGTCACAAACTAGAATCAGCTTCCGGTATTCAAGTTGAAAACCTCAAACACCTCTCAGATTCATACAGCCTCACACACGCAGACACACACACACACACATACACACACACGCACACACGCACGCACACACCATTATCTGCCTCCAAATCTGTTCCCTCATAGCTGCTTGTGTGGTATATAACCCATATGGGGACTGTCCTTCTTTAGGCCCATTAGTGTCAGATACAGCATTTGGTTTTTAGATAGTGCCAGTATCCTTCTGCTTCTACAAATCCCACTCACCCACATCTTTTCAGAGCAGTCACTAGCACGGTAGCACTGATGTGTGTGCTACAGGAGGAGGGAAGCAGCTAATGGTGGCTGGGACAAGTGATATACGAATGAAATGTTTGCAGTTGTGTGCGTGTGTGTGTGTTGCGTGCGTGTGCATCCGTGTGCGTGCGTGCATGTGTGCATGTGTGTGCATGTGTGTGCATGTGTGTGCATGTGTGTGCATGTGTGTGTGTGTGTGTTTCATGCTGGCTGAGCGCCACATTTACAGTAAAATTTGACTTGAACAGATATTTTATCTTAATGTAATAGTAGTTGTTTATGTGTCTTCCCTGTAACTTTAGGAGACATGCAAACATATTTTTTTAATGTACGTATTGGATCCCAATCTGACAGTCTAGATGTCATCATGCACTGGGATGTCATCATGCAGTGGAATATCATAAACAAAACCCGCATTGGGTTGCCTTGTGTACGAAATGTACGACATAAAATGCTCCAAAAATGTAAATAGATGAGTTTATCAGCAAAGGTGGAGGATAGGTCCTTGAGAAATCTCAAATTTGTATCCCACTATGACTGTTTAGTGTTTCTGTAAGTACGCGAGACAGAAAAATGAGCGATGGAGTCACACAGATAAATGTATTGGCCTCAGATGATGCGTTGTTGCCACCGGAGTTAATTTTCTGCCTTACTGAGTACAAGAAACATGAAGACGAACATCAGCGTGCTATGGTGAGATAAGACAGAAAACACAGCGGGAGGCTAAAGGCATCCTTTGACAAGATCTGGCTGCCCTGCGGAGGTTACTGCAGTGATACCTTCTCAGAATTCCCAATCTAGGACACAGAGGTGCATGTTAAACAGAGTTAGCATGCATAGTTGACGGATATTAAAACAAATAAAAAAATAACATGTTAGCTATGCAAGTCAGCTTGTTAAACTACTGGCAATGCACTGTCTTACAAATGTCCTTTTTCATTGTCTTATTTCCAAAATGGGTTCATGTGGGATTAAGAAAGTGAACGACATTGCAGCCTGGTCATCCTAGAAGAGGGACCCTCCCATCTGTGGTCTCTTCTCAAGGTTTCTCATTTCCCCTAGCTGGAGTTTTGAGTTTTTCCTTGCCCTCTTAGGAGTTTAAGATCAGGGGATGTTTGAGAATATCCTTGTTTGGCACGCTCAAACATGGCGAATAAAAAATTCTTGAATCTTGAATCTTGAACACTGTTACTCCCTAATTAAATTAATTAACTAACTCCTTTATATTCCTTAACAAGAGAGGAAGATGGCATTTTATAAGGGTCATAAACATTGTCCCAGGGGCAATAGTTCGTGAGGACGACTGTAAAAATTGATCGAACCTTTTGCCTTACTTTCTGTGTTTCTTTGTAATCTCTTTCTTAGTTTTTGTTGTTGTTGTTTTTACAATGTGTATTGTCCCTGCTTGTCCCTGCTGGGGTCCTCTATGTTTCCTTGATGGTTGCATTGAGCAAATTGTGATGACATTCTTGGCAGAGGTTGAACAGATTTATTTATGACCTCAATGTATGTGCATGCTTTGGTTGTCCCTGCTGTTTTAGAGGAGACTAACTAGCACAGCTTTCTGTGAATTTGTTTTCCTATGGTGTTAAAATAGCAAAAAAAAAAATTTTGCTGTTTTTGAGTATCTGTTGAATATTTAACAGAGGTTTGCTTCAAATATCGAACAGGATGACATTATGATAAAATATATATTTTTGCAGATTGAATCAATCCATTTTTGAAAAGCAAATGTGTAGTTTGTGTTATTTACTGAGATTATGGATGTGATACAGCATGCAACAGCCGAGAAAAAAAGGGCTGCCCCATGCTGTTCTCCATCTGACAGCAAGTATAGTAAATGGTGCAATGTTAATGCGGAAATCATGCAGAGGCTGCACTTCACAGCTGTGAGTCCTTGTGGATTGTCTTTTGCTCTGATAAACAATGTAGCTCAAGTTTTTAGGGGAATACAAAATGATGCTGCCGCCTCTCTCTTGCACATATTTGTGTTTTTGTCCTTGCAATATTTCTCTTCTAAATAAAAGGTATTCCTGTCAAGTTCAGGTTGAAAAACACAGGTGTAGCAATCTTTAAATATCAATATATTTTAATTATCTGTATCTCTGATATGGCATATATTATTTTATTCCTATTTTTTGTTGGGGGGGTTCCCTTCTGAACCTTTCTAAATGATGTGGCACAGCTGTGTACTGTTAAATCGTGTTTTTGTGTAGTATTGATGGTGTGTGATGTGATAAAGCTGGTAGTAAGCAGTGGATTAAGTCGTATAATTGCCAACGGAGAGCTCACTTAGCAATTGCACAGCTCATGCATCGTTGTCATCACTGGCACCCTTACATGGTTCCTTTTAAAACGAGAGTCAATAAAAATCCAAGCAATAATTAGAACAGCTTTAATTGTGGATGTATTTAATCCTTCGACACAAAGATTTGAAGTCTCGCTTGGGGATCAACATTTTCCTCCATTTCATATTTTTCAGCTTTGGTTGAACCTGTTCAAATAATTGGTATAATACATACTATTCATTATGTATGAAAATAAAAGCTATCCCCCAGATATTTTTCTGTCGCAAAAGAGGGTTGTTCACCACCCTGCAATTAGATCAAACATTCCTTTTCATTAAGCTATGACTACCAATGTATGTTTCATTTAGCAAATTGCTGAGCCAATTATCCGTTGAGAAAATAGTTTTTTTCCCCCAGCTTGCCAACGACAGGTTTTAATTCACACTGTCTAAAGAACCCAATGTGTATTTGTACAGAACTGATTCGGAGTCGTGCTAAACAATTTCAGTCCATGAAAAAAAAACAGTAGCTCATTGATTTTTTGTATTTATTTAGCAGTGAAGGAATGAAAAGCTTACATATCGAAAAATGCCCTTTTCGCTTCAAAATTTTGGCAGGGTCAGCTGAGTTCGGTCTGTGATTGATAGCAGAGTAGTTTCAGTTCTATATACTGTGAAGTCGTGTTTCTGCTTGAAAGTGTCCCTGGGTGATAATTTGTAGTGAGAGAAGTTTGTGAGAACACAGCGTAGGATAGCACACAGTGAGGTGACCAACGATTGTCTCGTATCTCCCTGAAGCCACATACATGACCATCACCACTGACAACCTGTAAAATAAATATATTAGCATCGTTAAATTTTAGTAGCTTCTCCAAGCGCATTCAAAATGGCTCCCAAAGGCTTCTTTTTATCCATTTTCAAATAGCAGACATAGTATACACTTCACACCAACTACTTGAGTTATTATTTATTGAATATTGTACATTTATATTAGTTTGCATGCACAGAAAATCTTTATATGGTAGTCAGTTTATGGTAGTCAGTAGCTTTATGTCTATGGAGAGGACAACCTCAAGCGTGTGGCAATATTTTACTACAAATGAGAGCAGTAGCACAGTTACTTTCAAAATAAATATATAGTCTGCCCTGAAATGTAATAAAAGCTCAAGTAGTATCTAAAAAGGCACATGCTAATGCTAGCTGATAAGCAGCATTTATTCCTTGCTTCTCCCGTCAACATTCTCCTGTAATAGTGAAAAGAAAAAGTCGAGATACCCTTTATTAGTTAGCTCACGCCATATAACTTAAAATCTATGAATATGTCTCAAATATTACAATTTCCCATTCAAGAGTTTTGGGAAAGCACAGAAATGTGACATTTTCATGTTCTTTGTACAGTTGATTGGACTACCTCCTCTCATATTCTGAAAAAAGGGTCAATAGGTTCACTGACAACTCCACATCGTAAACAATAATAATTTGTTGTTTGTTTATTAGATGCCCAGTGATTGATGGCCAACTAGTTTAAGGTTCCCCTCTCACTCAAAGTCAGCTGGGATTTGCTCCTGCTCACTGACACCCCTTATGAACACAAGCATCATATTAAAAAAAAAATAGCTGGATTCCCAGCTGCTGACAGATGTTTCTGTCCATCAAACATATACATGACTTTATTTTGTTTTGACAAAACATGGCCACAACACTAAGTGTGAATTTAATTATTAAAATGAATGATGTAAGTAATCACATTGCTACACAAATGGCAAAATCTAGTTGGTCCATTTGGTTACGTTTGTAATGTATGCAGAAATCCTTACCTGCTGATCATAGTAAGCAATGTGGAAAGTGAGTTTTGTATGTTGAATTTTGTTGAACTGAAAAGAGTATCAAAAAACATACAAAAGGTAATGACAGTATTTGGTGGATGTGAAAGGTTCAAATTGTGAAATGGGTTTGTAAAGTTATACCATATTAGCAGGCTAGTCAGCTCTATGTACCTATCAAGTTAGAGTAATACTGTTTGTCATCGTAATTCAAAATCTTGGATTGATGGTTCTGGTGAATGAATCTTGTGAATGCTAATGAAACTTGGATCAGCCTTTGTTATCTGTTTACATTTTTCACAACCATTCACCACTAAAACTGCTCATTTTCTATTCAAACTTTCTATTGAAGCCATTGGAAAAGTGTCTTAGGAATCATGTTAATGATAGCGTAATTATCACATCTCCCTTCAGGGAACCTGAGTATAGGATAAACACAACTCATTGAGTTAACAGTACATTCAATGACTAATAAAGTGCTTTAGAATTGATCACCACCACAGTGTTAGCAGATTTAACAATCTCTGGCAACATTCTAGTTAATTGGTCTGCCATGCTAATCTCTGGCAACATTCTAGTTAATTGGTCTGCCATGCAACATTCTAGTTAATTGGGCTGCCGTGGAATTGTTTCTAAAATATGAATAGGGTCTTCACGTTAAGACTTTTCCAAGTTCCACATTATGAACCAGATGCTGATGTAATGCAAATATACAATGGGCCATTAAACACAGACTGAGATCCGCGTGTCTCTATGTTGTCTATGTTCTTCTTTTTCCCTCAACTACTCACAGCCAGCATTGAAGTAGTTTTGGCATCTAGAGGTGGTCCTGTAGATCACAATTGCTGAGGGACAATAGAGGGACGCAATAGGAGGCTTCTCTGATTAATGAGCTACTGTACTATAACAAGTTGGGGGTAGATTAATTTATTGCCCCGTCAGCAAATCAGAGTATTTAACTCTCTCTCTTTGAACAAACAAAAATTGGCTTTTCTCACTTCACTGAACTTTCACCACTTCATGTGCCACCATTTATTCTGTTATGAAGATGCTGGGTTTTTTTTTCAGTAAGAGAATTCAGATATTAATGATACAATTTTTTTGTGGGTAAAAGAAATTGTATTTATGGGACTCAAAATTTCAGATGGGGGGGGGGGGGGTAATAATTTATCCGCCAGGTAAGCATTAGCATTGTGACACCAACTTGGATCTGCACAAAGAGAATGATGATGTTTTCATTCAAATCCAAAATTATGTTTATAGCCTATGAAACTAAATGCCACCACAATAACAGAGTTGCTCATTCAATTTTGAAAGTTGCAATTTTGACTCTTGTTGTGTATTGTACAAGACAATTTATCAAGAAATAACCGGTAAAATGTTAATAGACTTAATCATATAACATATATATTTTTGGTAGATTTGTCACAAGCATATTCCTTCTTAGTAAATATTTGCAATATTAATTTATAAAAATACCGTAATGTCTTATGACATGCCTTTCTTTGATGTGAAGAAAGGAAAAAAAATCTCTTATTCATGACTCAATTTGAATTCACTCAAATTGTCCCGCTGGTGTGTTGTGTATGTCAGTGCAGGTGTTCCATCACATTAATTCAAGTTAATGAGAGGAACAGAGAAGGATAGACAGATTGGGGGAATTTGAGGATTAGAGGAGATGAGTATTGTGGATGTTTTTCTCTGGCTAATCCCTGTGATAGATGACTTGACTCCATTAAGTCTGTGGTGGCTGGCTTGTCATTTATTCAACAATCCTTCCAAGTGTTTATTTAATTTGGGTTCCAAACACATTATTACTATCCTACCAATGCAGATGTTTATGCTCAAACAGCTGGCAAAATATTCCGGTCTCACTAGTTGTGTTGTTGTGAGTATAGGTAGCCATGGTGCTCACTTTTATGCTACATAGCTGTAGTACACTAAATATACAGTTTGCAAAAGTGTGTTAAATTGTAGAGGAATTGCAATGACTTGCTATTTTTTTAATTGCTATTTCTATGCCACTCTCCTTACTCTCATTATACGCAGTTGAACGCTGGCCAGAGGAGTTGCGCAACAGAACATCTACCTCAATGTGCCGTACACTTGAACTGATCTCATTTTCTTCGGATCATTTTTTTTTTTAAACTAGCTCAGACTGAATCAATGGGTCCACTACTTTATGCAGTCAAGTATTGCACTCCATTTGGGCTGAATTTCTTTAAGACATGTTTAATTAACAATTATTTCCACCCATTGTCAGAATTTTAAAGAAATAATTAATTGGTTATCTACCAATTTATTTACACCGAACCAAAATTGTGACTCGTGCGGGATTATTATGTATTAATTTGACACTTGATATCAGATGTCATCTTTTGTCAGAGTTTACATATGGTAGTTACTGAGTTCCTGCTCAGTAATGAATTGGTGGGCACTCAGACTATGTTTGATATTTTTTCACTGCCAGGCCCATTTGCAGAATAGTCATTGCTTGCTACAGCAAATGGCTTAAATCAATTCCTTCCAATCGAATACCGTATTTTCCGCACTATAAGGCGCACCTAAAAACCTCCAATTTTCTCAAAAGCTGACAGTGCGCCTTATAATCAGGTGTGCCTTATATATAGACCAATATTGAGCCACTACAGCAGGCGTGTCCAAAGTCCGGCCCGCAGGCCAAATGTATAAATCTTATATATGGACAAAGTTTTAAAATGGCCAATTAATTGAAGTTGCCCCTTATAATTCGGTGCACCTTATATATGGACAAAGTTTTAAAATGGGCCATTCACTGAAGGTGCGCCTAAAATACGTATATGTATAAAGTAATCTTGAAAAGTTCCAGTTATCCCAGACCCTAATGGAGAAAATAAATAGTAGATGGTTTCCCCAAATACTGTAATCCAATGAATCCGATTTATAAGTGTATCTGTTATGTGTTTGGATGGTTACCACATTGTAATGCTACACATCAGACTTACAAACTAAACTGCTGTGAAATTCACAGCAAGCACCACTTGAATTTATTCATTGCTTTTGCTCATGTTTGCACGAGGTTGCGGTCGCCAACTTTGCCCTCCCACCCTAATGGAACACACAGCTGATAGATGGATTGGAAATTGAAGATTTGCCATTATTGAACAGCATCAATAGCTCCATTTGCACCACTGGCAGATCCACTTGCCTACAGCTAGCGGACAAATGTGTGTACGCTCTGCAGTTCAATGGGTCTGAGACTGGTTATTGTTGTCTATTGCAACTGGAATAACACAATGCTAACCTTCACTGTAACCCTACAAGAGCTTGCTTTCGAAACACTTTCTTTTCAATTCATTGTTTGAGTTTGCTCCCACTTGACACAGAAATTGAAACAACACATGAGCAGGAGACGATATTCTCATGTGATGGTAGTTAAACAGTCAAGGGTCACTACATTACTAGAATATTTCAGAAATAGTCATGTTACTGTCAGTTCAAAATCATGTATCATATCTACCTGACTCAAAAGCATTATACTTTGCTGACTGCTTTTCAAACATTGTTATAGCGGCATATGAACACCAGATTTTGTGCAGTATTTTCATTGTGTGTTAAGAATTGAAAATAACTAATTTGCCATTCCAGGTGGAATTCACAGATGCCCGCTAACCAGCATTGCTTCTTTTTACACGTGGATGTCATGAATCATTGTCTATGACGTGTGTGCAACTCCACACATTTCCCTCTCAGTTTCACTACATTGCCATCTGAATGCTGATCTGTTGCTCTCTCTAAAGTACTATCAATGTGGACAATATTTCATTGGATTTAGAATTTTTGTCATTGTTGTGAAAGCTTCTCACAAATCTTACCTTCACGTATGTCGAATGAGAATGTGTGTTTCTGCACCCGTTGATAGATCCAATCTGACAGTAGTAAACACACAGGAGAAAAGGCAATTTTCCTGGTTGAAACATGGTGCCCAGTTATATGTGCATCCATATTCGTACCTCGGATCTAATGTGTCCGTGCGTGTGTGTGCGTGTGTGTGCGTGCTTGTGAGTGCTTGTGTGTTTGGCAGTTTGCAATGATGGCAAGCTTGAATACACTTGATTTGACACGTACACTCTCAAGTATTAGGCCTGTGCAATTAGTTTGTACAATAGGCAATGAATGGTTTCAACCCTTACTATTATTACATTTGATATCCACTCAAAAAAATGCTTTCAACTGATGGGCTGTTTTCCCCTTCTCTTACAAATAAAACGTGCTGTCATTTTTTTATTAATGCTTTCATTTGAGGCTTTTTTAAATTATATAGATTTTGTGCTTTTGAACTGGCAACAGAACACAATAAAAATAAAATATTCTACTTTTAGGCATGGTCCATAAATATACAGTTACAACATCTTATATTAACTTAGAATTTTATGCAGTGTTGTAATAGTATAAAATAAATACTATCGCTGTACATAAGATACCATTAGGGGTGCTGGTTAGGGTTAGGGTTAGTTTTAAAAGCGGAATTATCCAAGTCGGCCTTGTAAACCACATAAATTCTCTCTCTCTCTCTCTCTCTCTCTCTCTCTCTCTCTCTCTCTCTCTCTCTCTCTCTCTCTCTCTCTCTCTCTCTCTCTCTCTCTCTCATGTTTGTGTTTTCATATTTCCTCAGCGTTTGTGGTTTTGCATGAAGACGTGTTCCATCATCGCATGGTCATAATCATTGTTGAGACGAGTTGGAAGCCGCACCCTCTCTGCCTGGGTGTGTCTCAGCCACACCCAAGGAGGCAGGCTGTTGAGAGCACCAGGTGGGGTTAATTAAGAGGGAGAGTGTTGGAGCTCACGGTAACCTGCCATGATTTAGACAAGGCAGCATTTCCAAAGGGCAGGACTGCAGCGGAAAGCTTGGAAAACGAAACAAAAGAAGGAGCCGGTGACCCTTTGGACATTTGAATATGGGGCTACACCTCACATCTGGGTGGCTTAGGAAATTAATATGTATGGGTTATGGTTATGCTAAACATTATAGTGAAATTGTGGTAAATTATGTGGTGTATTCTAAAAAGTAAAAGCTAAAAAAGAAATCGGGAAAAATGTTTGTATGTACTTACCAGGGTTGAAAGCTGTTTGGCTAAGTCATCCTGACTTAGTATTTAAAACCTAAGTATTTGATTTTGGATTGTATTGCTTAATTATGGTTTAGAGTTTGACCATCTATTTGTGTTTATTTTAAGGTTTTTCACCTGTGTCAGCTGTGTTGGCTGTGTTGGCCATGTTTGGCCGTGTTTGGCTGTGTTTGGCTGAAGATGCAAATAAACCAAAGACAAGGAAAAAAAAAAAACAGTCATGATCACTGAGTGAAGTCCAGTTCAAATCCTTTTGTCCAAGCGCCTTTCAAGTGGGGAGCTGCAGTGTAACCCCACAAAAGTGTGGGCGACTTGACAATCATACATTTTGCTCCAAGGATTATGAAGCTGTTTGTTTCATCCTAGCCTCGACCTTATGATTCCTTTTGCCCACCAACTCATTTAGACTCTTTCCACGTTGCCGTACTTCTCAGTTGCCTTGCACCATGACTCATAGCATTAAACCTATTGAGTGTACTTATTCCATGAATGAATAAATGCATACATACGTACATACGTAATCATATTCATCTTTTGACCTGAGACCCAAATGTCTTCAGAATACAATAACAAAGGAATTGACCTTACAGTTCCAATACTTTTGGAGGGGACCATATATATGTATACTATCTGCTTTTAATTTTCCCCCTTTCTGTACTCCTGACAGATTACTTAATGTACATACTAAAAATTGTTGCTTGTAACCACCAGGAGCCAGCAAACGCAAAGGAAGACTGATGTTAAAATTTGGATTCAATGGGGAACATTTGTTTTCGTAAGTGGATTTATCTGAATTCCCCAGGTACTAAGTCAGTGTAGAAGAAAATGTATAGAGTGAGCACAGCACTCTGAAGGGCAGTATTTTAAAAGCTTGCATTGTGCTTCACTAAAAAAGACATTCGTTTTTGCGCAAGCCAAGAGCAGTAATTTCTGTATGACAACACCGAGCGATAAATTTAGCTTTAGTAGTCACTGTGTACAGGTTTGAACCGGAAGTGTTAAAAAAATTCCCATCTGTAATGGTTTCACTCTGCAACATTGTGATTTAGGTGAAGACTTAATGATTCCCTGTGAAGCTTAAATGTGATTTCGCTACAGGTTCACCTTATTTGTCATGATTTTCAAGAACACGGTTCACATGGCCCCCTTGTTTTCTGCCTTAAGAGTCGTTGGGGCAACTAAATCATGGTGGTGTCTCTTGAGGACATGCTCCAACTGTAATGGAAACTCTCACTGAGGCACACCGCCCTTCGAGCCAGATGCACCACTAAAATTATTTTGTGATTCTTTGGGGAGCTACGAAATATTGCTTTTTTTCACCTCATGTTGCTTTTTTCGTTAGGGAGGAAGTGGAAGAAGATAATTCCTCACCATTACACATTGTGGAATTTCATATCAACTCAACCAGCTTACTTGAATTTAATTATCCCCAAAACAGTCCCTTTGATATGCATTTTTCTTTTCATTTGTCAAATGCCATATCCTACCCCTTTTGCACTTTTGAAATCACAACAGTAACAGTCTGCAGCTGTTAAAGTCAACAACCAGAAATACTAAGGCCTCTGGGTATTTCTTGAACTGCCCCGTTTGGTCTGATTTTATGAGCAGTCCAGCTACATTGGAATATATCGATCGGCCAAAGTGTTCCACGTACCCAAAGCCAATAGAAGACAATAAACCACAGCCAACAGCAATTTCTTATGAAAATGTATTACTGTAACGCAAGAGTGTCAAACTCATTTTTTTCCCCGGGCCGCATTGTAGTCATAGCTTCTTTCAGAGGGCCATTATGACTTGTCAACCCAAATAAATGTATGAGCACCTCATATTATATACAGTAAAAGCTACAAAACAAACTGACAAATAACTCGTTTTCAAATCAGACAAGCAAAAACTGGTGAAATATTAAAAAAATATATATATTATTAAAAATAAAGACAATTTGCAATTCTAGTAAGGACACACGAATTTGATGCTCAATTTGTCTTCGCGGGCCACATAAAATTATGTGGCGGGCCGTATCTGGCCCCCAGGCCTTGAGTTTGACACCCGTGCTGTAACATATACCTTATATCTACTTTTCGTGTATGTGTCCATTTGGGGGTATTTGAATGATTTAGTTAGAATCTGCTGTAAATTCCTTGGTTACACTATCTCACGAAAGACAGTTTCTAGTTTTTCAGGACGTCAACCTCCAAAGTAGTCATTTTTCAGGTGACACCAAAAACTGTTGCAAACACGTTATTAATGCATGCAAGACATTTTCAACACTTGACATTAGTCAATAATTTGTCAAAATAACACCCATAGTGACCAGTAGGATAGGTTTTTGGTTTTGCTGTGCTTTGGAATTTGAATTGCCAGTGCACAGACTTTCAAGTTCGTAGACGTAACAGCCAATCATAAATCTCTTAAAAAGGTTCCAGGTGTTATGGAGGTACACAGCCTGTATTGGGTTTTACAATAATGCTCATCTATATTTATCATTTCAATTTAACCTGTGGCGAGAGAGTGAAGCGCATAGACTTTCTGTCGTTGAAAATTGCTGGTGCAATCTATAAATGGGGTGATTGAATATTACCATTTAATCTTCTTTTTGGTCATCTCCTTCTTCTTTGACAACCATGCCATGTTTCTATGGTTCAATAAATAGTGCGATGCCAGTGTATTGTATGCGGAGCCCCAAAACATCCAACATGGTCACCATTTTACCATTCATATCAGATGGAAGGTGAATGGTGGAGACCGTTTCACTTTCCGTTTTAGTGTCCATACAGAAGTTCATTTTGGAAATAATGGTTTTCTCAATGAAGTGTTGCTCCCTCGCACTCAGACAACCCGAGACCATTGACACGCTCTTTACCTGACATGACAGCATGTGGCCCTTTTTTGAGTTCAAGGTTTTGGTCACCCTGCTGCAATTCTATTTTAGACATATTCATGTCTGGATACATTTCTTTGTTGCTATTTCTGTATATTGTAAGAAGTGAGTTTTGATAATTTCAACAATTCTCCCTTGTCCATTTCTCAGGTGCTGAAGGGCAATAAAAAGCTTAACCTCTCTGTACGCTCAGTGGGGAGGATTCCAGGCGGCTATGTGACCAACCATGTCTATACATGGGTTGACCCTTTGGGCCATAGCGTGTCCCCTCCTCCTGACCTACCTGAACATCACAGTGCCGCCCTCAGAAGAAGTGACAGCCAGCGACGTAGCAACATGCAGCTCCTGCAGGAAGGAGATGAGAAGAAGGTGAGGCTTGTGAGAAACTAAGCACTGTATGCCCAGTAGAATTCATGGTTAGAATAAGAGTCCCTGCCTTCATTATGGACTTTTTAACTGTTTCTGCTTGACGTGACGCAGCTTACGGGAATTTCACGCTTTCGTGCGTTTTTAATGTTTCATCGAGAAGTTATCGTTGTTATACTTCTTGAACCATCAACCTTTCTCAAAAGCTCTATGAGCCAGAAAACTAGAATATTAATGCATGTAAAAAGGCAAAAGGAAATTCTGTCGTCTAAAGTACCTCATCTATCTCACTCCAAAATCTCGTCCACTTCCCCTGGAGGGACAGAGGAAGATGTTGCCTCTGTAATGGGCATTAATCTTTAAATGGACCTAAGACTGCAAAAAGTAACAGACTATTTATTTCACATTGAACGTTTTGTCACGTACATCATTGTTTCGAAAAATATTTGCGGAAATATCTGTACACATACCCCAGCCACATTACAGGGTACATTTGTGTTTGGGTTCCTTGATAACAATCACAAATTAACATTAGGCATGGCTAAGCCATTACTGAACCTGTCTATGTGTAAAAATAAATTCTATGCATCATAAAAGAAGTGTACTATGCTGATCGGAATGAACTCCTAATAGTTTCTGTGCCGCAAATTAAGAAATGGCAAGAAAATAGTGGAGAATAATAAATGGTATGTTAATGAAATAATAAAAAATAATATGAATACTTTTCTTTTTTTTCATTCTGACAGCATCTGAGTCAGGTTGCCAGACTACAGCTGGGAGATATGGCTATAAAATAATATGTTTTTTTTTAATTATTATTAATAACGATACTGTACTGTGAATTATTCTAACAAAAGTGTTTCATGTACTAATACAGCTGCTGAGGCTGTGTCACTATACAGTATGTGAACCTGGAATTTGAAATGTAAGAATTCTGGGCAGTGGCTTCTCATTCCAGGTTATATCTCCTTTCTTTCTACATGCCAGGTGTCTCTATAGCAGGGGTCACCAACATGGTGCCCGCGGGCACCAGGTCGCCCGTGAGGACAGCGTGAGTTGCCGGCAGGGCTGTTCTGAAATAAGCTCAAATAGCGGCACTTATACACAGTGAGCTGCATCTGTTTATTTTATTTTATTTTTGCTATTCTTGTTTAAAATCACACTTATATGTGAACTGGAAATGACAATTAATAATAACACATAGTTAAAGCTAAATTGAGCAGATTGGCTATTTCAGAAGTTTGTGTCAAACTGGTAGCCCTTTGCCTTAATCAGTACCCCGGAAGTAGCCCTCGTTTTAAGAAAGGTTGGTGACCCTTGCTCTATAGCTTTCAGAATTGCTATTTGTTTGAATCATGATCAGTCCTGTGTGTTGAGGGGGAAAGATATGTGTTAAAATATAAAAGGGTTTGGATCATTCCTTATGTATTTAACAAATGTTCTGAAGGCTGGAGGGGATGCATTCCTGAAAATGTTTAGTTTGTCTCAATCTTTTGCTATGAGACAATATGATAGAATGACAAGATATATATTTTTTCTCTAAATGCAACTTGTTTCTATCTGGAACCATTCTAGAACTGACTTGAGCAAATTTCATGTTGATTGATACAGGTCAACTTGGTTTTGGATGATGGTCGATCCCTGGGCCTTATGATCCGAGGGGGTGCAGAATACGCGTTGGGTATTTACATCACTGGAGTGGATCATGGATCAGCAGCAGAGTGTGGAGGGCTCAAGGTATGGTGACTGTCTTTCTTGCTATTGCTCATTTTCATCAAACTCACGTTAAATTAGACTAAACATTTTGTGTGGTTGCTGGCTTTCCCAAAGGAATCGCAGAGGTAGGTTGCACTCATGTGCAACAACAAAAAAGTTTATATGCTGCAATTCTTTGAATGTGTAACCTGTGTGTGATTCAAAAGCTGGCATAACAAATATACAAAAATTCTCATTTGGAATGTTGACCTGGCAGCAGACAACCTCATTGAGACATGTTTTACTTCTTAGGTTGTCAGGCCGAACTTGTTCTTAATTGTTTGCCTGGTTAAATAAAGGTTAAAATAAAGGTTAGGTTCAAACCTTTGCTAATCGAAACACCACCGAGACAGTTTTATGCTAGGAGAAAACTAACATTTAGACTAGATTTGCCACTTTCCTGAAGAAAAATACAAAACTGTTTCTTATGGAGTGGATTAATACCTGGATGTCTTTTTAAAAACAAAGGAGCCCTATATCCACCTATAATGAAATTATACATTTAGTTTGCAGAAGGTTACTGTTAACATGTCATCTATCAGCCTGACAGATGAATTGTGGATATTTTCCAATTGCTCTCGCTTTCTCCTACATGCATGTTTTGTTGGCTGAGAGTGAATGGCTGTCACTGTATATCTGTCTGCTGATGGATTGGTAAAACCAAGCATGTGCTTAGTCACCTTCCCTGTGATGTCGAACAAGATCGGCAGAAAAGACGATGGATGGATGGATGGATGGATGGATGGATGGATGGATGGATGGATGGATGGATGGATGGATGGATGGATGGATGGATGGATGGATGGATGGATGGATGGATGGATGGATGGATGGATGGATGGATGGATGGATGGATGGATGGTACATCGGTAGATTTCTTCTGACTGCTTTTTCAGCTGGCTTAATTCTTCATTTATGTGTTTTGTTTTAAAGTTGTTTTTTTTATCAGAAGACTGTTGGTAATCACATTTAACATCTGATACGCAGACAATCTCTTCCCTTCGGTACTTCTTTGCAAGCATTTTCTCTCGAAGATGTGGGTGGTTGCTATGGATACCACAGTAGCAAATGTGAGTGGGATCACACTAGTGATCTAACAGATCTAACAAACACTAAAATTATGAAACTGAATTATGAATTGAAAATCTTACTTTCTCCAATGATGGCATAAACCGTCCTCCATTTAACCAAATTGGCAATTCTCTCAATTCTAGATCTGATTACTTTCTGTAACATGTACTGTATGTTTGAATACATACACTCTGTATTACTACTGGACTGATAACTAATTCCTTGTGTCTGTGTGTGGAAGGAAGAGTGATTCTGATCCCGACTCTGTTGCTATGAGGCAGCAATGGACTTCTGGGTCTTGGCGTACCACAGAGACTTGATTGATTTAAATCTTGCTAGCAGTTTGACAACTGCATGCTCAACCTTTAAGTGCCATTTTGAAATTGTACTTACTTACTGCGAGGACAAATAGAATCATCCCAACAAATGTGGGTTAGATACCAAAATAAATAAATAAGGCAAGAATACAAATCCTACTCCATGCTCCAAAAATGTTCTAAATATTGTCTCGTCTCCCTAAAAGGAGTTAATTGAATGTTTTTCATGGTTTGTGAATGAACACAATACATATATAGTTTGTTCTTTTCTATTAGGACTAAGTCTGCCAAATAACAACTCTTAACCAAGAAGTATGAGAAAGGTCAGCCCTGCCCAATGCCCTATTGTTGCTGTTGCCCTGGTTCAGTTTAATTTCATTAAAGTTGGGAGGAAAAGGTCATCCCTGCAGTAAAGTCAAAGCAGTTGTCATGTGAACAGAACAAAATTTCTATCACTCAGTCCTTGAGGCTTCATTGCTATCGTTGGTTTCAGTTTGAGGCGGCTTGGTGGCGCACTGGGTAGCACGTCCGCCTCACAGTTAGGAGGGTGTGGGTTCGATTCCCGATTCTGAAACCATCCATCCATTTTCTGAACCCGTTAGTCCCCACGGGGGTCGCGGGCATGCTGGAGCCTATCCCAGCCGTCATCGGGCAGTAGGCGGGGGACACCCTGAACCGGTTGCCAGTCAATCGCAGGGCACACAGAGACAACCATTCGCACTCGCACTCACACCTAGGGACAATTTGGAGTGCTCAATCGGCCTACCAAGCATGTTTTTGGGATGTGGGAGGAAACCAGAGTGCCCGGAGAAAACCCACGCGGGCTCGGGGAGAACATGCAAACTCCGCACAGGGAGGGCCGGAGGTGGAATCGAACCCGCACCCTCCTAACTGTGAGGCGGACGTGCTACCCAGTGCCCCACCGAGCCGCCCTCATATATAACATATAAGTCATATTTTCTGAGTTTGATGTCCCCATTAAGTTTGATTTTTTTTCTGAACCCCAAGCCTAAACATTGAATTCACATGAGGGTTGTCTAACTAAATGAAGAGAGCTGTGAGCATGTTAATGGCTCCAGGCCAAGGATTTCTCATTTGCACAGGGGTGATTTTCCATCCTGTGTGATGATAAAGCAATCCTGCTGAGACAGCACATAACAGTGTGACAAAAAAAGAGGCTTAGCAAACAACAAGGTCATTTACTGACATTTCAGTCATCTGGCATCTAGCAATAACTCACAATGACAGACAACTATAGATGACCATATTTCAATGGGTGGCACAGTAATCAGAAGATTGAAATGAATTGTATAAATTCTGAACGTACTTTAAGGTACAGTTGCCTTGTTTTGCATACAATTTTATTTGACAAGAAAAAAAAAACATGTCCGCCTCACAGTTCAGAGGGTGCGGGTTGGATTCCACCTCCGGCCCTCCCGGTGTGTAGTTTGCATGTTCTCCCTGTGCCTGCGTAGGTTTTCTCCGGGCACCGGTTTCCTCCCACTTCCCAAACACATGCATGATAGGCTAATTGAGCACTATAGATAGCTTCGGCAATGCATGGTGGCTTTGGGGCTCTGTACTCTGAGCTTTAGTACAAAAACTTGATAAAAAGTGTGGGTTGTACAAAAATTATAGTGCTCAATTTAAAATCAAACTATTATTCACAGTACGTTATTGCGGTCCTATTTTTTCTTTTTTAAATACAGGTGCTATGTTACCTCATTTAGCTACATAAAACAGTCTAAATATCGAATGACGGCAAGCGAAGCTTGTTTATTTCCACCATTTGTAGCAGTATGAATGTGAAACAACATGACTCTGGTGTACCTGAATATTGCAAGGCAGAAGGCAAGTTCACTTTTTCTATCTTCGATAAATATGAGATTCAAATTGGGGACCACATATAGACAGCCGTAAAGCGTGATTGCTACCCAGAGGTCCATTGATCAAAGTCAGACCTCTTAACAGGCACCTCGCCTTTCTCATACACACAAGCCACAAGGGACCATTTTAGGGAGTGAATAACAACTGCTGCTTGCTGTTGGTATCTTGCACTGCTGTTTTGTTTTGCTTTTTGTGCTCTCTACTTACTCTACTGTTGGGGAATCATCTTAGTGGGTCGTTTCTTTACACTGTGCTCCAAATTACCAAGCCTTGTTTTTGTTCCTAAATATTTGATACAATTCAAAGAGAATGAGATTTTTTGATAAGCATCCATTATTCTGCCTTGAAATTTTATTATATAAGCCCCGCCTCTTCGATATCACCTAAACAATTCTGTCATCCCTAGCACTTGTAAATCTGTAAATAGTTTGCACCCTAATCATATTTAACTGCACAAATATTTTCTGACATTTGTTTTGAGGTACGGTGTATTGCCATTCACTAACTCTGATTTTTCTTGAAGGATATTCAAAGTACTGCCATTCACAAACTCTGATTTTTCTATGAAGGTTCCACATGTTATCAATAGGGTTGCAGTATGTATGTATGTATGTATATATGTATGTATGTATGTATGTATGTATGTATGTATGTATGTATGTATGTATGTATGTATGTATGTATGTATGTATGTATGTATTTACGTATGTATGTATTGTATTTAGGTAAATCCTAAATGGTGGATTTTACAACATGGGATTTGATGTTGTCTTCCATGACATTACTTCAGAAAATGTGAGGCAACGTTTTTTTTATATTTCATACACAAGGCAACTCAATGTGCTTCACAGAAAACACTGCTCTTTGTAAATCATGTCAGGAAATGTTCAGTTAGAGACTGCACACATTCTGCAGAGGTCATTTAACACATGAAGCCATCCTAAAGGGACTTCCCATCTGCCTCGCCATTATTTCAGCTCAAAACATCACTCCACCACCTCCTTGCCAACGTTACAGCCTTATTGGAACATGGTGGCCATCCACCAAGCATCCAAAATTCCATCCATCTGGACCTAACAAAGATGCACATATTAATTAGTGCATGAAACTTAAAAAAAAAAGTGAAAATATTTCTGAGCCCACTTCATTCAAATTGCCTTGTGTGATTGGTTAGTGGTGATGGAACTAGGACTCCAGAGACAACAAGACCTGCTTGCTGCTCATCAAAATTTTGAGATGAACAATTCCATGCTTTTCATTAGCAAAACTTTTAGTTTTCTCCTCTTTAAGCGTGAAACCTATATCTTAGGCTTTTATTAATATTGAGTTTACGATCAGAATACACAGAGGACAAACAATACTTGTTCAGCAGTCTCTTACCGCATTTTTCACCTGTTTTATCAGTATTTTTCTAGTTTTATATAGTGTACCCTGATTTATTGTTATGTGTTCCCCATGTTTATTTTTTCTATGCATACCATGTACTGATATCTCAATTACTGTATTATTTCATATTATGGTTCTGATTTTTTCTTTTTTTTTTTCTTTTGGTTGAAGATTGTTGCCTGTTGGGAATGGGATCAAGCAGTCCTAGTGATGCATCGATCAGTAAAAAGAGATTTACCAACCTTGACTTGACAATAATGCTGCAATATGTCCTTGTTGCACTGGACAACCTGTCTCGGGGATCAGAGGGCTTTGGACTGTATGTGTCCTGGTTAAAGATGAATATCCAGGTCTTTTGTGACTTTTTGTCTTGTATGGGTATTTGTGGATGGTTCCACCATGGAAATACTTGAGTTTTAAAATCTGACTTTATCTCTCTCAGGAGACCCAAATTGGACAAAGCTAAATGCCGCATTATCCGATGACTGTTGTTTTCCAGTCTAATTATCAGCTGATAGGAAGTGTGCCAACGTTGTATTTTACTGCATCTGTGCAGAAAACAGCTAGAGTGGATATGTTTATGTTTACCATAAAATACTCTTTGAAATAATCATTGATTGTCAAATAGAAAGGAATGATGACCAATCAGAAAATAAATTAACATTCCCACTGCTTTTCCATGCCAGAAATGGTGGAGTAACTTTTTGAGTGTGAATGCAATTGGTTCTCAAAATTCTTTTCCCACAGTAGAAGTGACAAGGGAGAGAGTAAGACACTAGCTGCTTCTTGTAGAACTCTTCCATTTCAGAATTTAGTTGAGAACTTTTACTTTGGAGGCCCTGTGGCACTTACTGCCTCTCTCGGGTCAAGTTACCTAGCTAGTATGCCAATAAAATGATTGCTAGTTATTGAAGACCTTTCAGCTGTCTTTTTGTCTGCTCCCAATCGCCCCCCACAGCACCCCTCCAGTGGGGGGTGGGGGGTCTGTTAGAATGAGAAGACAGAGGAGATGATTTGTCCCAAGTGAGTCACAATTTCCATATAAATCTGCCTATAACTGAAGTGAATCATTTCCTTTCAAACATGATTTGGGAACCAGCGAGCACAGAGGAAGGAAACAGGGACGATATTTTATTACACAGTGCTGCTACTCCAATAATGTAGATTGTCTGCATTGTCTGATTATCTGTCGAGGCTCACTTCCTCAGATGTGTGCATTGATGCTGTCATGAATGAATGTGAACAAAAAGCGTGTTTTTCCTTGTATCTAAGTTAGTTGTGTTTCCTTTAAGAATTATCTGAGTAGGCCTTGTAAACCACAGCTAGCAATTTCTCTCTCTCTCTCTCTCTCTCTCTCTCTCTCTCTCTCTCTCTCTCTCTCTCTCTCTCTCTCTCTCTCCCCTCTCTCTCTCTCTCTCTCTCTCACTCTCTCTCACACACACACACACACACACACACACACACACACACACACACACACACGCACACACACACGCACACACACACACACACACACACACACACACACACACACACACACACACACACACACACACACACACTCTCTCTCGCTCTCCCTCCCAAAGTCAGTACTGATTACAAATTAAACCGTTGAAGAGGTTTTTGTACACAATTTTAACAATGTGTTTAATAATCTAATTAAACTCAAAATAAATACTCTTAGAACAATTAGTGTGGCCTCAATGTTTAGTTAAATTAATATTATTCCTGAACTTAAAAGTCTTAAAAGCCTGCCTTGTCTACAAATTGCTGCAACATGAGCTGACTTTGTAACTGTAAATTCTTCTCTGATTCTGTCCAAATCATGATGAAAAATTCAATACAACTTGTACCATTTGAGTAAGTGCAGCCTTTTGTTACTTTTGTCCTCTTTACGGAAATTATTATCCAACGGCATCATTGATCCTTCACTCTCCGACGGCTTTTGTTGTATTGCATTGAATCTAACTTCCTCACGGCATCTCTCGTGCGCGGCTGAGATTGACCATAGAAAATAAAATGCTCTTGACGCGGCGCGGGGCCCATCTTGTGTCAAATAGAGGGGTAATGAAGGAGGGGGATAGGAGAATGGCGAGCAGAATAATGAGAGACAAAGAGAGCAAGGAAAGGACTGAAAGCAATATACGTAGCGAGTAGAATGCAGCAAAAATGCTGGGCCTATTATTCCGGAATCACAATCGATACTCATCAAGGCTTACAGTCGGCTTGTCTGATTGTAACTGTTATTCACAGCTTCAGCCTCTTACTCCGATTAATGACGATTTAACCATGTCCTATACCAACAGATGAGCAGAAACATGAATGCAGTTGCGGTAATACGACAATACTGTCAATGCTTGTATCTCACTAAAGTAGAAATGATAAACCTCTCAGGGATTGTCTAAATGCTAAGACATTTTTCGTATGGCGCCAGGTGATGCACAACACAACCTCATACAAATGCCCAAATATCATGAGAATAAACCCCCTTTTGTTTGCCTGCAGCAGGTATCGCCTTAAAGTAATTTGTCTGGATTCTTAATAGTTTATTTTATTATTAGTTTTAATTGAAGAAGAAAGCGCTTGCTCCTTGTATTTGCAAGGCCACAATTTGAAATCTGGAAAAAACTGAAAACATCACAGCAAATATTGCTCTAGGGGATGTCAAACACAGTGCAAAGTAATGAGCGGTTATTGCCACTTTTTAGTCTCTTTTGTCAAGCAGAGCTGGAACAAGATGCTTATAATCGAGTTTTCGAATCTGTCCCTGAGGCTTTAGTTCTACCTGTCGGCTGTGATGGCAACTGTTTGCTGTGGCTGCAGTGTCTGACCTCAGACCAATGTCACTTTTTTGCGCTTATTCATTGCAGGAGTAAAAACCATCCTGTCCCTTTTGCATTTGAAATGGCCTGACTTCAAATAAAAACTAAGAGATTGTGAAGGTATCAAGTGTAAAAAAATAATCTGTAGACGAGACTGGAGCCGTGGTTTAAATCAACGTCTTACACATGAGAGTACGTTTGATGTTGTTTGAGTTCAAGCTCATAGCAGAGCATAAACAAACTTTATGTGGAGAACTTTGTGTGAAACTGGTTGTTTTTAAAGTGTTCTATAAATAGAGTTGAGAGTTGAGAAAAGCTGCAGCAATCAGTCCATACTTATACTGCTCTTTACGCAATACAAAATTTAACACTGCAATATTACTGCGTGTGACAAATGTATACAGTGTAGAATGCTTGACAAATTGTTTGGACCACCAGTTATAAAAATGTGATGCACCATTGATGAATTCACTGAGCTCCTGATATTTTACCATTTAAAGCAGGATTGAGGAATTCCAAACCCAATTCACCTATTTACACTCAGCTACAGAATCATGAAAATGGAAACATAAAAATTATCAGGGTTAATAGCGCCATGAACTTTGCATTTGTTGTTGATCCAATAATTTTGTTAAGGAGCAGACAATACATCTGTAGGCAGGGTCCAAACGTGTAACCAAAAACATAATACAACAACCTAATTGTTTCAATCACCTCTACCTCCTCCATCTGTTGTCACCTCTCTATGACCTTTGACCTGTGTACCTATTCATGTTACAGTCTCTGGCCAGCCCACCCTTGCAATCTTGCCCCTCCACCACTCCTTTCTGTTCCTTGCCCTCGTCGCAGGTCGGGGATCAAATTCTGGAAGTAAACGGCCGCAGCTTCTTGAACATCCCTCACGATGAAGCCGTCAGAGTACTGAAGTCGTCGCGGCATCTGATGATGACGGTGAAAGATGTGGGCCGCTTGCCTCATGCCAGGACAGTTGTTGGTGAAACAAAGTGGATTGCCAGCTCCCAAATTGCAGAGAGCTCCGCAAACAGCAGTATGGCAGGGTAAGATTACCAAAAGAATGTGTATTGGACAAAAAATCTTCAATGCAGACACATCTTTTAATAATATTGATTTCCCTTCAAAGAGTATTTATAATAAAAAATACTCCCACCATTGCTTGGGTGGAATTGCCCTTGTGAACATTCGATACCGTTAGAGCAATAGTGGCAGAAGTGGCTGTTGTTGCTTTATTTTTTTTCCAAGACAAAATTATTTTCTAGTGTTTTTTTTTTTTTAAATATTTGTTTTGGAGTATTCCAACGTTGTTGTTCACACGAGGTCACATAAAAACCCATTTGGAGACTGTCAAAAGCATGTGTTACATATATACGTAACTCATTTGAGGCCATTTTGAATAATCAGCCATTCAAGATTCAAGATTCAAGTTTTTATTCACCATGTTTGAGCGTGCCAAACAAGGAATTTGATTTCGGTAAATCCAACCCATCCCCCCAAAAAAATCACCTTAAAAATGGCAAACTAATGAAAGAATATCATACCTCAAAATAACGTGTTGTAGAGATATCAAAGCAAAGTCACCTGCAGTCACATGAGTGACATGAGTATAGAAAGTGTTATGTGACAATCTTTTTTTAAGACAATCAATTTAGATTCATTCATCAATTCGTTTTTGAAAGGGTGGCAGTATTTGGTTTGCCATATTTAGCTAAGGCAGACAGAATGGGAAAAACAGGCCAGTTCCATTCATAGAGCACAACTTTAATCTTCCAGCAGGCTTTCTACAATATCCACCTACGTACTTGACCTTTGACAGTAAGTGGGCATTTAAGATCGGCAAAGCTGATGATTATTGGAAAAAAAGGAAAAGAAAGAAAGAGACCCAAAGAAGACAGATGTGTTTATCTTGTGCCAACAATTTAAAGAGGAACATTTATCACTGACAAACATCAACATAGATCGCTCTTAGCCATTAGCATAATGAAAGATAGCCAGATGCTTGGGATTTAAGAGCAGCATGTGCAGAAAACTGGAAAATGAGTGCCAAATGAACCCAGAAATACCATCTCCTTCACCATCTTATACGACATCAGACCCGTTCTTCATATAACAAGCAGCAACTGCAGCTTCACTGGAAAAGGCCAGCCTTCTTTTGAAAATGCCACTCATCTTCTTCTCATAACTCAGAGTAGTGCTTGGTCCCAACAAGCGAAGTAAAGTTGGATATACTGCAAATTCCAGACCAGGTTTTCATTATGAAAACATATCCAGACACAACGTTGCAATCTCCAAAGCAAACGTAGATATATAACATTATACTATATCAAGGGTGTCAAACTCATTTTTTTCGCGGGCCACATTGTAGTCTTCTCTCGGAGGGCCATTATGACTGTCAACCCAAATAAATGTATGAGCGCCTCATATTATATACAGTAAAAGCTACAAAACAAACTGACAAATAACTCATTTTCAAATCAGATGAGTAAAAACTGGTCAAATATTTAAAAAAAAAAAAAGAAATTATTAAAAGTGAAGACACTTTGCAATTCTAGTAATGACACACGAATTTGATGCACAATTTGTCTTTGTGGGCCACATAGAATGATGTGGCGGGCTGTATCTGGCCCCCGGGCCTTGAGTTTGACACCTGTGTACTACATTATACATTTTGTTAAACAAGAAATATGTGGTAGAATATCCTTTTTTCTGTCGTGGTTATTGCATTGGTTTGCGAGAGACAAATGGCCGCTGTCTGTGACTGCTTCCATCCATATGTATCACTACAAGACATGAAAAGTTTTTTGTTAGATTGATAACTAGCGTAAATCACTTTTGAAGAACTGCTCTTTTGTTGTTGTTGTTTTTTTACACATTTTCTATGGTTATGACAAATTTGTTTTTAAAATTTCCTTGCCGTCCTATCTTTTCTTCTGCTCCCTTTCACACTGCCATCATGTAAAATTTTAACTTTCAGACAGAACAGTACCACAAAAAAAGTTGTTACCAAGGGCGCTTTGACATGCAGATTGAAAGCAGTTAAATAAATTCAGTCGACCAAGGTTAAAATCTCATCCAGTTGCTTCAACAACAACACGGTAACAGGAAGCAATCTAGGAGGGCAACTAAACCCCACCTCCCACTTTTTTTTATAGTTCCCTTCTTCCCCATACGTGACTGTCAACAACCAGAAAAGTCAATAATAAACCTGACTGTGTGCAAACTGGGCAGAGTACTCAGTTCCTGCTTTAATGGAATAAAATGTGTCATCAGCTATCAAGCATACAACGTACAGCAGACTAAAATGTAAAAACATAAAAGTGTGATTCCGTGCCGCGTCACAATAATCTTTATATGATAATGCCATCATTTGTGTGCACAATCATCTGCTTCTCTCATTGCCTGCTGTCTCAATTAGTCTCCATTTCCTTCTTTCACAGCTACTCTGTTGACCAGGGAGCATCTGGTGCTGGGAAGGTGAGGTTTACAAAACACATAATATTTGCTCATCTGTGAGTACCATTTATTTGTGCGAGTCGACGTCTGCTTTTTGATTACCTATCTCTCAAGAGTGCATTTCTAAATGCACTAAAATACAGTATTACCACTCTATCCACACTAATTTACTAGAATGTTTTTTAGGGCTCTTTGATTTGTTCAGCTTTTGAATATGTCTATTTCTTTCAATAAGAAATAATGGAAATTTTAAAAAAAACCCGAATCTACTGTAGGGGTTCAATTTATAGCTTTTAGTAACCATGTGTGTGTATAATAATGCTTATTTAAGTGTCAACATCCTAATATTCTATCCACTAGCATACTAGGTAGCTCATAACAAAAGTGAAAATGTCATTATGTTCTTTGCACTGTATTTTCCTTTACATTTTAGATATTTTCCAATTATGAGCGTCAACTGTCTAGTATCTAATTCTGGTTAGTCATTTAAACAATCCATGAGCTTGATTGTTACATTTATAAGTGGAACGGGTAGATGGGTGTACATATATGCCCTAGAACAGAGGTGTCTAACTCATTTTTGTTGTGGGCCACATTGTCGTTATGGTTCCCCTCGTGGGGCCAATAATCACTTATAAGTTATATCTAAGTTATATTATCGCGTACACATAATAAAATCTAGTAAAAAAAAGTTCAACAACTTCCTAATTCAGTTTGAAAGTGTGATTTTCACAAAAGATCATTGTAATAGCTCACTATTATTAAAAGAGAAGATAATTTACAGTTTTGGTATTTTAACAAGAAACATTAAGTTGTTGCTTGTGCGGGCCACATAAAATTATGTGGCAGACCAGATCTGGCCCCCGGGCCTTGGCTTTGACACCATTGCCCAAGGGGAACAGAATTGCCCTCTCCTCATCAACATACCGTATTTTTCGGACTATAAGTCGCTCCGGAGTATAAGTCGCACCAGCCATAAAATGCACAATAAAGGGGAAAAAAACATATATAAGTCGCACCGGAGTATAAGTCGCACTTTTGGGGCAAATTTATTTGTCAAAATCCAACACCAAAAACAGACATGAACCAGCAACAACAGGCAAAACGATACGGTATGCTAACGTGACATATACACAAACGAGGAGCTGAGAACGGGCCTGATGTAACATTCAAATAACTATTACATAAATAACACGTTTATCAAACCATCGGTGTCACTCCAATTCATGAAGCTAAGCAAAGTTACAAGTTACAACACAGCTATAAGCTATGCTACAAAGCTACGCTTCAAGATACGCTACAAGCTACGCTGCAAGCTATGCTACAAGCTACGCCGAAAGCTGCAAGCTACAAGCCACAAAGTTACAGAACAGAAAACAACATCATTCCTGGAGATAGACACAAAGGTCGATCTTGGAAACGAGGAACCTCCTCACGACCAGCATTGACAATTCTATCTGTGAACATCGAAGGGTTCTCCTCTACAAAACGAACAATCTTAGCCGCCCTCCACAGCACCGGACTTAGCAGAGTTAATTAAGAAGGGACAGAAATGTGTTCAGCTGTAGCTGAACCACATCTAGCCAAGCCTTGTAACTAATTGCCTTGTAGCCACGATAAGAAGAAGAACTCCAATTCATTAAATCCATCGATCGTCCTTTATGTAAACAATGCCGCATATGCACCGCGCCGCTGACGTCGGACTCGTCGTGAGTTGCATTTCTAATTATTCCACAGACCCATATAATGATATATAAAGTATATATCAAATAACTATCATATAACAACAATATTATCAAACCATCCGTGTCACTCCTAATCATTAAATCCATCGATCAAATTCCTCGTCCTTTATGTCAACAACGCCGCGCGTGCGCCGCACAGATCTAGTATATAACTATATTGTAGCGTTAACAAAGTACCAGGAAAGACGTGGGTTTGGTAAACGGCTCTTTATTTAACAAAACAATCGAATCATTTGTCCTTTATGTAAACAACCGCGCGCGCCGCGCCGCTGACGTCACTTGCAGTTCAAATTACAGTAATCCCTTGCTACATCGCGGTTCGTTTATCGCGGTTTCACTACATCGCGGATTTTTGAATTTTGAAAATTTGTGAAAAAATTCGCATGCAAGTCGTTCCTGAGTATAAGTCGCACCCCCCACCCAAACTATGAAAAAAAAAACGCGATTTATAGTCCGAAAATTACGGTACTCTTAGCAAGCATGGATTAAAAAAAAAATCTATTTCTATTACATTGTACTACACCACTAACCTCTCATATTTTTGGGAATTTCCAATGTCTTAATTGTTGAAGTTGACTTTTAAAATAAGTTCAGGGCTGTTTTGAAATGAAGAAATATAAGGCAGAATGTTGGAAGAGGCAGCTGCTGATGGGAGGGAAGGGGGTGAGAGAAATAGCTCACATTTCATTACCAAGTCTTTGATGGACAATCATTTTCTTGACAGATGGGGAAAAGGTACAAGAGGGAGACGGGAGATATTTAGAGAGGAAGAGAGATATATTAGTTCCAGACAGCTGGTGTAAAGCGGGTTTAAAAACAATCTGTTTACACAGCACAGCTATTCGTGTAATTAACCAAACATTCAGGCACACAACTTATGACGTGCTGTTTCAGGGCACTGGTAACACGCGAGAAAACAGCAAATTATAATACTGAACTGAATATAAATGGGGCATTTGACAAACATTGTACGTTGTAAGCGATGAGGATTTTTTGTTTCGATCGACCCTGATTCCGATATTTGGCAGGATAAAATTCCGATAACCGATTAAGGAGCTGATTAATTTGTATTATTTTATTACAAGATTACATTCGACCGTTTCACATTATTTTTCCTTTAGCTTTAAAACAGAGAGTCTAATGTTGTAATGTGTTAAAACATCTGTAAAATTGCAAATAAATAAATAAATCCACTCAATGGCCGATTAAATCTGCCTGCCGGCCCTGACTTTTGTAATAAAGATGTCAATTTATTCATAATTTTAAGCTCATGAACATTTCAGTAAATCATTATTGCTCTCACACCCTTGATCTCTACTATCAAGACCTTTTATATTTCTTCCAAGTTTAGTTAGGCTACTTAAGACTAAAGCACATTTTAGGAATAAAAACATTGTTATGTAAAATGTGTGCCAGTGGTATTGATTGTCTTGTAAAGGCATCTAATCACTCAGTTGCAGCAGCTACATTGACAAAACAAAAACAACACATTTGCCAATTGTGCTCTGGTGTGTGCACAAACATCTGTGCAGTTTAGCTTGTCCCACCTGTCATCCTGAGATAGTTTGATGTATTTTCTAGGAATTGAGTTGACACATTGAGTGGACTCTATCTATCCATTTTTTAATTATTTTTTTTATTTATTTAATGGGTTCAGTAAACATGTCAACTTACGCCAGCTGTGAGATGTGCCACATTTATAACACTGTAAGAAATTATCATCCCATTAAGTATGTTGTAGGGTGCCAGTTTAACTATCTTTTATTATTTGATTGTGATAGAAGACTCCAGCAACCTAGCTAGGTAAGTCTGCTCATTCTACCATTGATTTAAATGTTTTTGATTATCATTGTGAAAGTGAAGTGAAAGTGTCAAAAGAAGTAACAATATCTGTAGATTTTAATGTCTGGATGTAAAATAATGAAATTTCTAGAATCATATCTTAAAAGTCACAGGTGTCAAACTCAAGGCCCGGGGGCCAGATTCGGCCCGCCACATCATTTTATGTGGCCCGCGAAGATAAATTGTGCATCAAATTCGTGTGTCATTACTAGAATTGCAAATTGTCGACACTTTTAATTATAGATATATTTTTAATATTTGACCAGTTTTTAATCATCTGATTTGAAAACGAGTTATTGGTCAGTTTGTTTTGTAGCTTTTACTGTATATAATATGAGGTGCTCATACATTTATTTGGGTTGACAGTCATAATGGCCCTCCGAAAGAAGCTATGACTACAATGCAGCCCGCGAAAAAAGTTTGACACCCTTGGTCTAGTCTTTGGATTTGGGTCTTTGGGTTTGTTAAATGATGGTGGTGTTTTTGTTTTAGATCAGTTTGTTTCAAATCATGAAATTTCCAGAATCATACCTTGTCCATTGGTGTGATTGTGAGCACAATTGGCTGGCAACCAGTTCAGGGTGACCCCCAACTACTGCCCAGTAGCCTCCAGTATATCCCTGACCCTTGTGAGGATGAATGAACGAACGAACGAACGAACGAACGAACGAACATATGAATGCAATTGCAGTAACTAAATAAATTTGTGGCTTACCACAAATGTAAAAAAAAGTGTAAAAAAAGTGTACCACAAAACTCCGGTGATTTTTTTTTTTTTTTTTTTTAACAGTGAGGCCAATTACTTTTTTTGTAGACTGAAAGCATTTGTGTTTGATTTTAAAAGGGAAAAAATGCTAATCAGTAGTTTGCATATTCTGTTGTAACTCCATACTTTCGTTCATAAAGTGTTCTGCAAAATGTAGATTATGATATCTTCAATCATGGCTTCTAGAGCTTGTTACTGACGTCACTGAAAGTTTTGAGGACCTTAAATGCAGCCCTCTATCATCCATTGCCATGTTTTCCATCATCTACATTTTACATGCAAAAATTAACTTTTTTCTAATTGTGTTGGCTTTGGACAATGGTTAGAGATTGGCTCAGATCGATAGTTTGTATTTTCTCAGCTTCAAAATGACTTTTTTCATCGATAGAATAGCTCTGTTTATAATGTTGGTAGTTTCTCTAACATGTATCAATGGCATATTCACAGGCAAATCCCAAATCAGAAAGGTTGAATGGACATTCAGCGCTATTTATAGTACTAGTAATAGACCAGTTATTGGCCATACTTATTATCAGGGCCGATATTTGGCATTTTGCCGTTTATCAGCATCAGACTTTTTTTCTTATCAATCCAAAAACCAGCTCAGTGGCCTAGTAGTAGAGTGTCCGCCCTGAGACTGGAAGGTTGTGGGTTCAAACCCCGGCCGGGTCATACCAAAGACTATAAAAATGGGACCCATTGCCTCCCTGCTTGGCACTCAGCATTAAGGGTTGGAATTGGGGGGTTACATCACCAAATGATTCCCGAGCGCGGCACCGCTACTGCTCACTGCTCCCCTCTCCCCCAGGGGATGGATCAAAATCACATGGGGATGGACAAATAGTTCAAATTTCACCACACCCAGATGTGTGTGTGACGATGATCATTGGGACTTTGGGGGACTTTAACAGCTGACAAGTGATCACTTTAAAACAGAGTCAGGGATTAATAGTTATTCCTAAGACTTTTTTACATTTTTTGGCTGTATTTACATTAAGCTTAAGCATTGTTACAACTAAGTTTTAATTGAGTTTTATTAGCTCTCTGCGCTGAGCATAAAAGATGCTCTATTAATGTTGTGACCATATTACTTTCAAGCCTGTACAAATTGTGATTTCTGGTTGGCATATTCCATATGATACTTTTAGTACCACTGACAGCATACAACAAATGGAGCTAACATTTGACCTCATTACGTGTTCTACTCAATACATTATGCGTTCTAACACTCTGGCTAATTTAACTACTGCCATATTTATTCACTCAAGCTCACGCGCACAACTGACTTCTATGACATAGAAAGTATTCCAAGGGAACTCTAAAAGCTTAGTGTAGTGACGCATATTGTATTTTGTATTCAATGTACCATTTAAAGTCTGATTGGAAGTCATTATTCCACTTTGAGTTTACTGCAAAGTACCAAACCTCAGGATGGCAAACTTTAAAACTCGAAATTAATCCAGTGATGAATGAGTGTATCTGGATTACGACACCAAGGAAAGCAGTATTTCTGAATGTTGCCCTTGGAGTCTGTCTTAGAAAATGAGCCAGGGGGTGAGGACTGAGTTAATAAATAGAATAGGTATCCTTAGGTTTCATATAAAAAAAATATCATTAAAAAAACAAAACGCGCACACACACACACACACGCACACACATGGTCACCCCTTTGATTGTTTCGTCTCTCTCAGTCAGATGCATAGAAAAGTACTGAGATTGATTTGTACTTCCATCAATTTTCCCTACCATTTGTCCACGTTTGGGTCGAAGGTCGCGAGACTGGTTATATGTGCGCTGGACTGGTCGTCGGCCAATAGCAGGGAATATAGACAAACAACCGAGACTCACAATCACATCCATTGGCACTTTAGAGTCTGTAAGTTCATTTTGAAAGTGGCATCAAGCCATAAAATTCTCCAGTGTAACATTTTCCAGAATGTTTTTATGGCTTTCTGATACATGCAACACAGAGGTGCCTTGAAATACAAGGTAAATTTTTTCTGTGACCATGCACTTATTTCAAAACTTCAAATCATCTTTTCCCATTGATGTGAATTGAAAGGCTATTAATTCACTCCAGCCTTCTTCCCCTAAGAAATTTGTTGTAAACTATATTTAAATGATAATGTTGTACGTTCAAAGCTTATATTGACAGTTTAAAAGGTTACAGCACCATACCATGGACATGCAAAAATCGGTGGTCACTGGGTATGTGTAGAAAAACAACCATTATTACCTTTATTTTGTCTTGGTGGGTTTGCAAATCCTACAACCTTTATCATATTCCAATTTAGAGGTGCCAAGCTTAAAATCCTAAATGAGACGAGCGCACGTGTGTATGAAAGAATTGAGAAACAATAGAGCGATAATGGAAAATGGTGATATTGAAAATGGTGCCACCATTCCAATACTGCGTGTGAGTGTGTTCGCCCAAGACAAAGGGCATGCAGATGGACTAGCTCTAAGAGGTGAAGGTGTGTAGCTGTAGCGCTCGAGGGCTCGGCTGATAACAGGGACGTGATAATTCACAGCTTGTGTCCACGAGTTAAATGGTCCTTAGAATGTTTTCCCATCGGGTGATTTGATTATCATTTTTTAGCTTTCTTTTTTTCCCACGCTACATCTTCATTTCAGCTGGTACCATTGGATATCTGTGATCATATTGCATATCGATCATATCGCCTGACCCGCTCCTTACTTTGAGTGTCCTTCTTCTCTCTATCTCTCTCTCTCTCTCTCTCTCTCTCTCTCTCTCTCTCTCTCTCTCTCTCTCTCTCTCGCTCTCTCTCTCTCTGTAATCATAGCCCTGAGGCCAAAGCGCACGATAAGCTAATTAATTACAGATAGGTCACAATGCAATACTCAGTCATTAATTCAGCTCTGACCCCATTTGTGGTTTGCTCTGTCGGAGATTACTGACAATAATATCACAGGGGGTAAAAAAAGAATGATTATCAGTCAAATGGATTCTGATATGATTATTCCAATTGTGTACTAGAATGGCAATGGGATGTTCAAAAGGGCACTAATGGTGGTCAAATACAACATGAAAATGTTCATGTATTTTCATATACCATTATTGTGAAAGCAATATATAGCTCCAGCAAATAAAACATAATTATTTAAGAGAAATACAATGCTCACATTTAACAAATGGTTTGCACATAAGTAAAACATAATAAAATTGAATTGGATTTATCATGGTAAATTGTGTGATTAAAAGAAATATACGCCACCGATCTCAATTGAGGTTTGTACGTTCACTCAATTTATCTTTATCACCCACAGATTGTACTGGATTAAGATTTATTTTTCTTTTTTGTGTTGAAAAACACATTTAAAGTTTCATGGCGGTGCACCTAAAGCGGTACACCTTAGGAGCACCTAAAGCACTGATCTGCTACTGGGTAAAATTCATTTCCCATCCGTTTGTTGTCCTTCAAAGTGCTTCAATTAAGGCTTTGTGCCGCTGTAGCAGTAGTTTCTAAAAGCAGGTTTTTGAATTTGTAATCTTTTAATTTAGTAAAAAAAAAAAAAAAAAGAAGAAGAAGAAGATATCTCTCTAATCAGGCGTTTGCACTTTTTGAAACTAGTAATAAATTGTCTTGTATCACAGTACAATAGTCACATAACTAATCACAGACAGTAAATATGCATCATGGCTCGATATGCTGTCTTCTAACCAAAGTCATGGACGGCTCATTCGGTAATTTAGAATTCTGATCAGCCCACAAATGAATTACGCTGCTCATGGTTTAATTCTGTGTGAGTGAACAAAGAAGGAAGTCGTATTGATAAAAAGCAGCTGTCTATTTTCTAGAAGATTGAGACGTTAGTAGTTTGAGGGTTGTCAAGGAGCACCAAACCGGATGTGACTTCAAGGTCCACACTCTCATCTCAAAGCACTCTCATTAGTCTGTCAGATTATAGTCTATCTGTCATTATAGCTTGCACTGTGATTAAATTAGACAAGTTCACGTGAGCAATGAAACATGAGTTACTATGCACAGCTCCTCCTGTGATGTCATGTTTATTGGTTTAGAGTTTTTTTGTTTGTTTAGCAAAGACCCTCTCAAAATATCCCCAAAAGCAAATTCTACCTGTAAGTGTTTTTATTGTGGAGAATAGTTCCCCGTTCTTCATTTTAATGTTTGCTTGATGTTGCGAGTCGGGATCCTGACTATCTTGTGGACATGTTCAGCCAAGCACCTAAAGCCATTAAATGAGCTAGTGTAAGCTATTTTTAGCGATCGGTGGAACTTTTATATAGTTTGCGAACTTGGTGGTGTGAAAAAGGATGAGAAATAGTCTCATATTACTTGGCTAAATACACGTTATTCTAACTCTTCTATTGTGCATGTAGTAGGTCAGGTCCTTTCTGGGTCAATGTTGATCTGGCTTTATCGGATTTTCTCTGTTATCGATTGAAGGTTGACTGCTGGGGATTGTTGTTCACCGCAATAATAGGAACCGCCAGCTTATCTGGCATTTGAAGAACCTAACTTTAGAATAACCTTGCAGATTGGACAGATCCAGCAAATAAACCACTGGGTATCTGTTAACTGCTAAATGTATTCTTGCCTGACCTATTGTGTTTGTTGCTTGGAGTACCAATCTGCTCCATAATAAGACAGTGAGAGATGCACTGGGTGGTCACATGCCTGCTGTGGTCCCAATGGTTCATACCCTTGAGTTAAGTAGAGAGAATTTCTGGAGGTGCGCATCATGATTAGAATTCAGACAAGGTATCACCAGAGTTCACCTTGGTCATTAAAGAGTTGCAAGCTCTACCCAGCCATTGAACAGCCATTTCCCTTAATATAGACTGATGATTGAAGATGATGAGAAGGCAGGGAGAGGTAAATGGGAGTCTGATTCTTCCTCTGGTACTAATGTAAGACCCCACACTTTGAAGTTGTGTCTGGTATTCACAAGTTAATCCAATAAATGATGCATGAAAATGAAAAAAAAGACTGGAAATTCATACTGCCTCTGAAATTGCATGTCGATGCGAGGGATTGCTGTCGCCAGGCAAAAATGCCATAAATGAGAAATAAACTTTTGGACTAAAATACGTGATGAATACATGAGAAGAAATCAGCAATATTCAGAAAACTTGCAAATGTGCCTATCGTGGTATTGTTAATGGATCATGACAGTAAATTCATAGGACAGAATGCTTTATTTTTGCTTTAGATTTCTGCCGTTGCCATTTATGCAATGTTGTCTTCCTGTCCATGATACCATGATTCATCTTGTTGCAGGAAAACTCTGTCATTTTTATTGTAATCCAACAGCAAAAGCCCCAAGCTTCACTATGAATTCATTGTCACTGCCACCAAGATTTTTTTTCATCCAGATACAAGGAAACAGGGTTGTTGTTGTTTTTTGTCTGCAGTTATATGATTACGTGATTTCCTTAAACATTCCTCTATAATAGAAACCATTTATACACTTTAGATATTTGACAATTTAACAACTTCATTATTTTAAAGAGTCATGTTTAATGATGTAGAATTTGCTCTTGAGAGATCTTTCTAGTGTTTCCTTAGCCTCGTGAACATTTTTAATTATTATGTTAATCTCTGAGTATGATGCATTAATGTTTCCTCACATTTGTAATTCGTATTATTAACTGAAAATCTATTTGCTCTTTTTGCCCCCATTTTGTGACATCTATTAGGAAACCTATTTCCTTATCCTCATGCATGGTAGCATGGCTCTGTCCTAATACCCGCAAATAGTGGGACAACACTGTACAATTCTAGAGCGCCTGAAGGGTCTTTCATTTTAAGTGGGAATAATGTATGATCTTGGACTTTTTCTGTCCATCCTAATCAGTTCCCTGCCTTTGTTTCCAATTGAACCTCCCCCATCCTGCTCCACCTTCACCTCTGAGTCCCTGTGGTTTTAGCCTTCTTTCTAGCCAAGCCTGTTTTTGTCTTCTCTTTTTACTTCAACCAACGCCATCATCTTTAAAAGCATCAACTTTGGCTAAGCAATGCCCTGCCGTCTTCTGTCTTCATCCATACATCATCTGCCATCGCCCTCTTGGGTGCCCTTGCCTCATAACTCCATCCCTCAATGTCCTTTTTTTCGTATTCCTTCAATCCATTATTACGGAAGAACATTTAGGCCTCTGAAGAGAAAAAAAACAGGCTTCTGACTTTACTCTCAGAATTCTCACTTGAGAATTCTGACTTTAATCAAAATTCTCTTTTTAATCTCAGAATTCTGACTTTAAAGGCTGAGACTAGTCAGAATCCTCATTTTAAAGTCAGAATTCTGAGATAAAAGTACAAATCATGCTAACTTTTTTTTGCCTTCTTCACTGGCCCTAATAATTTTCCATAAATTATTCTCACGCCACATTCCTGGTTTTTTTTCTTATCTTAATGTGTTTTGGGCTCTTAGTCCTCCCTTATGCTGATTCCTATTACTTTCTCTTAAACCTTACTCGTTAGTCTCTCTTTCATTATTCTCTGCATTTTCTCCAGATTAAGAAATGGTCTCTTTTAAGATCTTACACTTTCTTCAACTCAACTCTGCACATAACACAAAATAACCCGTATTGTAGTTGTATTTAATGTCGTACTTTTGTATCTTTTCAGTCTGGTTTTTACAAGGGTGTGGCCGGATCACAGGTGACCTTGTCTAGCTTGGTGAACCAGTCCAGAGCCATGCTAGAAGAGCAAGCGCGTCACCTACTGACTGAGTCGGAACGCCAAACTATGGGTTACTACTTGGAAGAGTATCGGGATGGACACGTTGGCGTGGAGCAGCTAGTCATGGCGCTTTTCGAGCTGCTCAACACTCAGGCAAAGGTGAGCCAAAAATATTAGAATGAGAAGGCAAAAAAAAGGTCCTTAAGCATGAAGGTGTATCTCTGAAGAGGTCTACAGAGCTATTTATTGATGTGTTGTTCAATTGTGTTTGTCCTTCCACTAATTATATGTCAGTTTTATAAATACACGCAAGAAAACAAAGGCATCATAGTTCCACTTTACCAAGTACGAACCTGAAAGCTTTCTTTGAGGCCTTTTACTATATTTAGAGCTACACGTCTGCCACTTTTTGAAGTTTCACGCATTTTTCCAAATTGTAAAAAAAAAAAAAATTAAGTTTAAAAAAAAAAAGCTCATAATCAAATTTTTCAAAAGTCAGTTTCTGTACTTTATCTTTATTAGGACTGAACATACAATGGCTCACTGCCAACACTGTAAAATATGTTGACAGTAATGTTAACCATGGAAAAATACATTTGAAAGAAGGAATATAATCATTTAATATATTCAGTATTTGCTTTTCTATTATTACGGATGCAGAACATCAGAATAACTAGCCGCTCAATGGATAACTTGGCAAGCTAATGTAGCGGTCATCTTTATATGTAGAGATCCGTGTTGTCAAACACAAACCACTAGACTAAAACTCATAACATATGTCACAGCAGATCCAAATCTATCCTCTGTTCACAGAAAGCTGACGATACTGCTGAGTCCCATCAAGCCAAAGACAGTAACTCGAAACCTACCCTATAAAACACATGATGACAGTTCAATATGTTTGTGTAGAGCCCTATTTTTCTAAAAACATTGGTAAAATTTTGAATTGTATAACCCTAGCTTTCCTAGGATTAAATATACAGCTCACAAAAAAGTTAGTTATTTGACTTTTAAATATAATTTACAACATCAGAAAAAGACAATGAACAATTCAGCAAAGGGTTACACAAGGTCAAATTAAGTTCCTCAGCAAGGATTATGGTGCATTTTAGTTCTTCCTGGCAGAATTATTAAAACAAAAATTAGGAACCCTGCCACAGTTTGGCTTTAGTCACAACTGCTTCTCATCAACCAGCAAGCTTGCTCCCAAGATCTTGTTTACCGTGGGCTCGATTATATTAGAAGCTAAAATCAAACTGCTTTTTTATTTTCTGGACCTGGAATTGACACTTCTGCTTTCTGGAATTTTACCAGAAATACAGACGATATACAACGTGTTGAATTATGTGTCCTGTGAATGTTTCGATCTTACAACTTTCAACTGTAGATTTCGCTCTCGCTTCATCATCTTCCCACAGTTTTCCCTACTATCAGAAGTGCGAGGCCTGGTCACCCCGCAGGACCTGGAGCGTTTTGACGGGCTGGTGTTGCGCCGTGAGATTCAGGCTCTCAAATCAAGACAGGGCTCAGCAGGAGCTCCTACCTTTCAGCCAGACACTCTATCCATGGTGTCATACCCTGACACTCTGACCTCGTCTTCGGCCAGCTTCATGACTAATACTACTCTGAGCTCCACCCGGGTAAGTGGTGCTGCCGAGTAGACCAGCTGATTAGTAATATGACTCGGAGTAAAGCAGATGACGAGGCGTAGTCTATTCATGGAGTGTGGTGGGGGGTATGGTGAAGACATTTGGCCATGCCATGTCTCACTACATTCCTTTTAACATGGCAAATATTAAAACAGTATTTGATGTAAGCATCTGTTTCTCCTCCACTACTATAACCTCCTAATCTCACCCTCCTCCTGGTAGGAAAGGCTGCTGTGGCTGATAGATATGATGGAGGTAGGAATAATTTGGTAAAATTGATGAAACACACATGACTTCCATTCCCTGTGACCTGTGGATACCATGAGAAGAGAAAAATTCGAAACAGACTATCCTCTTTGTTCATATTTTCTTCTGGGCAACTATTGTTGTAAGTTCAATTGAACATCAAATCGGCAATTTTCTTCCATCTAGCTCCAGTAAAAGGGTTTTTAATGTGGCAATTGTGTGTATGTTATCTCCAATTGTCTCTAATGTTGTCCTCAAATTGGACAATATGTTCTTGTATTGTAAACCAATTTAATGGATTTATTATCCATTCGTATAGTCTAATATTGTTTTGTAAAATATTTCTCTGGATAACTATTTTTCATTCTGCAGTGATGTTTTTCTGCTGTGGTTGGATTTTTTGGTTGCTTTTCATTCAGTGGAACCTCCCAGAAAATTGCAGAAAAGTCCAACTTTTTGTGCTCCCCACCTCAGAAGGATGTCCTGGACGGCTCAGAGAAAATGCGTGCTAATGACCGAAAGTAGACCTTCACTATATGGTAGTGACAATAGTGGTACAGGCACATTTCCGTCCTAGCTGCTCAACACAATATGGCATAAGTGAAATACTGATATTTAAATTTAGCATGTCAATATTTGAAGCCAGGAGGTTCAAAGAAGTGTATTGTAATGGGGACAGTGGGAGTCTATAACACATAATTTCAAGTTTAATGGTTTTTAATGAACTTCTACCCAACCGGCAGGTGATTGAGCTCAATCAACACGTAATTTGAATTCATAACCGTGAAGACAAAGCTTACTTTTTCTCCATCAGTTTGTCTGTCTGACAGGACTGAGTCAACCTTAACTTGCAGGGGGGCATTTCTCTAAAACAACTACAGTATTTTCCAACAGAAGTGCATGTAGACTTGATGCAGATATGATTTGTTGCCTAGGAAAGGAAAGAATACAAGGCAGAATGCAACAACAAACATTTTGTGATCATTAAAATTTGGTACTTTCTTCCCAGTACAATTGCTTTTCACATGGGTTATGATAATTGAATGGTTTTCACTAAACTCCTCTAGCAGGTTTTGTATCATTTGCTTCTGTTGTAGGTTAACAACTTTGTATAGTGTTTTGTGTTGTTTTTGAGTTTGTTTTTTTTACCCCGAGGTGATGGCTATACACTGCCACCGCTGTGTATAGAAAATTAGAAAGCTAGGTAGCAAGACAATAAAAACTCACACATTCAGAAATCACATTCAGCTCCAGGCACACATACCAATGCAAACACATAAATAAGAAAAACATTTGCTAGTTGAAAAATCCGTCCTGTCAATTGATGATTCCGTGATCATGTGCCAAGACTGATGTTTGCGTTTTGTGTGGTTGTAAATAGAGTAATGTTCATCTCACAAACAGACTTTATCGCTAACAGTGGAAAACACGACAAATAT
This sequence comes from Syngnathus scovelli, assembly GCF_024217435.2. Taxonomy (NCBI): domain Eukaryota; kingdom Metazoa; phylum Chordata; class Actinopteri; order Syngnathiformes; family Syngnathidae; genus Syngnathus; species Syngnathus scovelli. The sequence continues at coordinate 6,718,953 of NC_090859.1, forward strand.
CGAGTCATTTTAAACTACCATGCTTACAGTACTGTATCTTCAAAAGTCCTTTTTGGATCACCTCATCTTTTAAATGGCACTGCATGGAAGCGCTCCCGACGTAGCAACGGCAGGTCATTAAGCAGAATTGATGGGGCTTCTGTTTTGGTTTCATGGCAGTTAATGAAGGGCAGCATTTGGCTGAACTTAGCTTGTCTCTGAATTTGCTTAGACAATCTAAAAATGTCACATGGGAAGTTGGACTGACAACTCAAATCCTGCTTGACACATAGTAGTAGCTGTGTGTGCATGCATGTGTGCAAATGTAAGCATGCCTTTTAATAAACACCTCTTGGAAAATCTAATTTTTCATTAGTTTTGGTGCACGCCTCTTTGTAACATCTGCTCACAGGCTGCTTGCACTGTGGTGACCCTTTTCTGGTTCACTTCAGCATTTTTTTTCCCTTCATTTTTCTCTCCTGTGTCTTTTAGAACGACTGTGTGGTGGATACTAATCAGCAAGATCCCTTGGACAGTCTGAACACACTGCTGGCTGACATCTCTCTGGTGAGCCCTGTAGCCTGGCACACAAAAACACGGGCCCGTGTTTGGCCCCATAAACATAGACGTGGTACAAGGGAAAAGGGGAGGAGGGGTTGAACACAGTATTTTAAAAATAGAAGTGAAGCAGTAGTCGAAATGGATGAGGCCAGTGGAGGAATCTAACCTACAGGCTTTGTTTAGGTTTTGCACCAAAGCAAGGTTAAAGATGATCTTTCATCATGTCTTATTTATTGAATGGAAAATGGTGAGCAAAAGCCAATCGTATTATTCCACTCCTCGGCCTACCTTTAATTTTCGGGGGGGTAAAAAAAAAAAAAAAGGTCAATAAGAAAGCTTTTAGACAACCATTATTCTATTATTTTATTTTATTTTATGTTGATTTTATTTATCACTTCATGCATTAGTGGTCATTCATGTCTCAGTTTTGTTCATTCCACTGAAGTAAAAAATGTAATGTATCAAGTACTATACCACCAAGGCATTGCTGCAATGCCTCTTGAGAATCTTCATCAATTTACAATTACATTTACTGGAGAAATGTTTTTTTTTAATATGCAACATATCCTTTGCACATCCCCAATCTATCATGATCAAAACTATCCTCTCACTTCAGGATGACATACAGTCCACCACAGCTGACTCTCCCCCCTCCTTCAAGCCTCCACCCCCATCAGGGGTGCAGAGGCGCAAGAGTAGAAGAGACCAGCTCAACAAATGCCCCTCGTCCGAATCCACACACACAGGCTTGCACTTCACAGTCCCCATCCGGCCTATCCACAACAAAAAGCCGGTTCACACCCCTTCATCACCTTCACTACATCGCAAACAAGATCCTCCCACGTTGCCTTCCAGGGACTATGCGGCTATCCGAAAGAAAGAACTCTTGGCGCCATCCAAGAGAGAACAGAAAACCACCTCTCATTTGTCCATGGTTGCCCAACAAAGTATTGGCCCTTTTCCACGCGTCCAGTCCCCAAGCAGGGGTGCCAAACTGGCTGACTCATCCCCTTCAGCAGCACCACCACCACCTCCACCCCCAATCTCCGCACCTCCTCCTCCTCCTCCTTCTCTCCCCCTTAAGCCAGCCACAATGTCCAAAGCCTCATCTCCGGGCTCTAAGCAACAGTTTGTTACAGTTGAAGTTCACAGGCCCAACGCAGAGCCAGATGTCAATGAGGTGCGGCCGCTGCCCCAAGCTCGAGGTGAGAAAAGTAGGTCATAAACAATACATTGTACAAGTTTGGAATATCCAATGCATCAAAAGTAAGTACATAGAGTAATTATATAATAAATAAACACAGATGGATTTGAGGGTCTCGTTTTTATGGTCAAAATTATTTTTTCAAAACCCAAAAATTATAGTTTGTGTATACAAGTTTAGAAATACTCCATGTATGCACATGGATGACCAGATTGAATTATTTTGTCATTAATATTTGCTCACTGGAAAAATGTAAGAGGGTGGAAAAAGCTGTAAATAATCAACGCAAAAAGATGCACTTAAATTTAAATATATGCGGTCATAAATCAAATCTACACAGGCAATCAAACATAATTCATTTTCTGCCCACAGTAAAAATCTTTACAGGAAGTTTCATTAGGGTTAAAATAATATCAACTTTCTTTATTTAAAAAAAATTCATAATTCATGCGTATTATTCAATAATAATTTATTATTCAATGCTAATTGAAAAAAAAAAGCGCACTCAAGTCCTTAAGTAATTACCTAAGTCTGCTAGCCTATCTAATATGCATGATAGTTTTGCTATGACAGGGGTGTCAAACTCATTTTGTTCACGGGCCGCATTGTAGTCATAGCTACCATTATGACTGTCAACCCAAATAAATGTATATATACATATATAACTTGTTTTCAAATCAGACGAGTAAAAACTGGTCAAATATAAAAAAAAAAGAGATTATTAAAAGTGAAGACAATTTGCAATTCTAGTAAAGACACATGAGTTTGATGCACAATTTGTCTTTGCGGGCCATATAAAATGACGTGGCGGGCCGTATCTGGACCCCCGGGCCTTGAGTTTGACACCTGTGCTGTCGACAGAAAGAAAAGAGATGTTTCATTTCTATGGAATCTACAACAATAACTACTCACTATGGGCATTTAATTGGCAGCTGGTGGGCCTGAGATAAGCACGTTCAAGATTTTAACGTCTTGTCACTCCAATCAAACTGCACACATCTGTCAACTTGCTTACCTCATTAAAAATGAATAATCAGAGTGTCAACCACTCGCATGTAAAAAAAAAAAAGGATCATTCAGTGGGATGCCGTTTTCAGTTGTCTGTATAAAGTAGGCCGACAACAACCAGCCAAATTATTATGACAACCTGCACAATACAGCCGACACAGGAGTCACGTATCCTGCTTTTGTAATGATAAGACTTCGTTTTTACTGTCAAAAAGGTTAATTTTATGTTTATATGGTAATCAAAAGTTATGTGCAATATTTTGCTTTTTCATTTAGTCACATTATTGAGTCCAAATTATTGGGAAATGTCTGCGATCACTAAGTTTGAGCATTATTATCTTGGAAAAACATATTTTTGATACAGCTTTTGTATAAGCTATCATTATGATGTGCAAGTTAGGGTGTTGATGACGACAGTGTTTTGCATACATAAATATAACATTGGCCCTGATATACCACCATCCAAAATATCTGAAAACCCTGAATTTTCATCCACATTTTGTATTAAACATCCCAATTGTCGTCTTTCACATTTGACAGATAGTATATTAACTTGATAAATAATACCCTTCAAAATTAATGAATCTGACAAGATATTCTAAACATTATAAAGTGCTGTTAAGCTGCTGTATGAAAGCGCCCTAAAATGTTTTAATTGCAGTAGTTAAAAGAAAATTGAAAAAAAATACATAAAAATGAAAAACAAGGTGAAAAGTACAAAAAAAAGACAATTAAAGACACCAGGGGAAAACATTTTGGTCTGGAAAAATTTACAGTCATTTATTTTTTCCGTAAAAAAATGGAGGCACCAGACAAAGTATGCACTCTATAGAACGTTCGTTATATCAATTGGAAACCAAGAAAACAGTCATCTCCGAAAAGTGCTGTTCAGGTAACACATGAAATAGCAACATGCACAACAAGCAAACACACTGATTTAGTCCAGAGAGTTTGTAAATGCTGATATCACGTGTGCCTGCTCCCCCCCTCAGGTGGCGCCCTGTCTCAGCTGTCAGACAGTGGCCAGACTCTCAGTGAGGACAGCGGTGTGGACATAGCTGAGTCAGGACACATCAGCAGCTCCCATTCCTCATGCACACGACACCCTCAAGATACCCAGGGGGGCGGGGGGGACAACCCCACCAAACCGGTGAGGGTGTACTGTGGGCCCGACATGAATGAATGAGCATATTAATAGTTGAGGGGAATGATTGGTGTGATTCAAGAACTCTTTGCTGCTTGGATCTCTACCTTTGTGAGGACCAATTGAGCTGATTATAAACATAGTTGGAGCCTAAAGATAACTGTCCTGTTATGTTTTACCAAAGCTACTCCGCCACCCTCGCCTCATTGATGTGCTTGTAACGTAATAGATGGAAGCTCTGGGCTTCTGTAGCACTCTCAGAGTGCTATTTTAAGAACAACCAAAGGGCTTTTGTTGCTGGCAGTCCACCACTGTGAAGAGGCCGTGAAAATGGATGTAGCTTAAAATGTTGAATCTGCTTAGTTCAATTAAATGATTTGTGTAGTGTGACAACTACTGCCAGTAATTAAATAGCAGCCTCCTCTCCAGACTCAAATGTAATGTAAACATTTCATGAGTGGTTTCTGCGGCTGTTTAAAGTTTAATGTTCCAATTAGATTTAAAGAGGTACTGAGGGAATAATTTGTCACTGTTGGTTCTCATAAATGCAGATGTACAAGTCCTTGTGGACCATCTTACCTCTGTTTTTGCACACTTGTTCACACTTATTACTTGTTCATCCATCCATTTTCTATACCGCTTGTTCATATTTATTTTTTTAAATTTTCCATTAATTTGATTTATTTACTCAAAATGTTCCATCTATTATTCCATCCACCACTGTAGTGTAGTAAAAAAAGTTCATTGCGGAAGGACAGAAATGATGAAACTTTGTTTGCGATGATGGGAAAGTAATACGGCTATTTTAAAATGACAATAATCAAAGTGTGTTCTTAAGGGAGCGAGTTTGACAAACAAATTATCCTTCATTATACATTGCTTCCAAGCTATGATGGGGTCTACCATGCATTTCTGCATTAGAAAATTATTATTATTAAATTTCAGGTTAAGAATGAGCAATGGAACCTCCAAAGAAAATGTCACTGGTACAATTACGGTTTCTTCAATAAAAAAAAAAAAAAAAAAATTAAAAATCCACTGAATATACAAGCCTGTATATGAATAGTTCAACTTTCATAAGTGCCATACAAGTAGAATGCATAATAAACTAAACACATTTATTCGACTAAAATAGAATTACTTACTCTTTGATGATACAACTGTGTTGCGTGAGAACTTTGCCGATATCCGCCCAAGTCAAAGGTGCGTCATAACAGGATGCCGATTGCTATTTGATCGATCCGCATGATTATTGACCAGTTGTGCTGAGGCTGCCTAAGTAAAAGGCCACTCCAAAATTTCCATTTTTCATGTATTGGGTTATTCGTGGTGGACAGATAAGTCAGCATCTGGTGTGACAACCATTTGCTTCATACACATACGTACATAGTGTGGCATCGACTCTGTACTGTAATAAGTTGGATTCATCCACGAGAATACACCTTCTCCAAAGTGCCTGCCACCAAGTCGGTAATAACGATGAATTGATGTTAGGTCGAGACCCCGTTGAGGGCGTCAAGCATGCCGATGAGTTTTCCTGAGATGGTTTCTGACATTTATTTGGTCATGCAAATTGATTGTTGTAATAGCAGTCTGGGTGGCAATTTTGGGAGTGAATCGGCTTGATGTAGGTGTCCTGGGCTGAAACATCTTGGGAGATGATAATGGTGGTGAAATGAACATTTAGTGCACAGGCAAGAGCTCTGGTGAGTCTGGGTTTGTGGCATTGTGCTGTGTGAATAGATGAAGCATTTTGGAGTGGTCTGGGAATCCCAAGGCACCTCTCTGCAATAATTATCCTTTCTAATCAGCAGTTTGGTGTGGCACACCAGTGGGATCAATGGATTATCTATGCAAAGGAAAATAGGAAAATATTCACCAACAGTTTTTAACATGTATGTGAATATTTGAGAGAAATAAGCCTTATAATTTTTAGTTCAGTTTGTGAACAATGGGATTAAAACAAACGTGTTGCTTTTATAGTTTTGCTCAGTATATTAACAACTGAATGCCCAATAACTTTGATGACATGATGTAGGGTGGAACTTCAAGAGACCAGACTCTTGTTAAACCTATCCATTATTGAGCGGCCAAAACAGAGAAGGGCTTTGCACTTTTATATATTGTGTATGTATATATATATATTCAAGATTCAAGATTCAAGAGATTCAAGAGTTTTTTATTCGCCATGTTTGAGCGTGCCAAACAAGGAATTTGACTTCGGTAAATCACAGCCTCTGTTCAACATTTAGGTGACTAACAACAACACTCAGGACATGCGAAAAACGAAAGATATTCTCAAACATCCCCTGATCTTAAACTGCTCTTAAACTCCCAGGAGGGCAAGGAAAAACTCAAAACTCCAGCTAGGGGAAATGAGAAACCTTGAGAAGAGACCACAGTCCCTCACTAGGATGACCAGGCTGCAATGGATGCAGAGAGTACACATAGTACAAACAGTGTAGACAAAAAAGCTGTGGAAAGCGGGATGTTATTGCACAGTAATGACTCTGAGACTCATATATATATATATATATATATATATATATATATATATATGTGTGTGTGTACCATCCATATATGATATGTATGAGTAAATTTCTCATATTCTTGAAGTAAATTCATGCCAGTATGGGAAAAGCTTACCACAGCAGCAACAACAAACATGTCAGTCAATCATTATTTGTCAAATAAAGAAATAAAAAAAGATCCATCCCGCACTGGCATGAAAACATTACACAACATTATCTAATGCAATTTTATAATTAACATTGTCTCTGCCTGACTTTAGCCAGGGCTGTTGGAGCCCACCTCCACATTAGTGAGGGTGGCAAAGAGTGCAAGTACTTTGGGCATCGCGATTGAAGGAGGAGCCAACACTCGACAGCCACTGCCACGAATTGTCACAATTCAGGTGAGTCACAATCATGTAATGCACTTTGATGATGATTTCTCATCCAATGACAATAGTGTTTATGTTCATGTCCCTCTGCCTGCCTGCCACGCTCAGATCCTATCAGTTACATTCTTGTTGTGTGGCACCTCTTGTCCAACGTCAGCTTGGATATTCTTCAACTTAAGCAACCATAGGCAGTGTAGAGGATGGATGGATGGATGGATGGATGGATGGATGGATGGATGGATGGATGGATGGATGGATGGATGGATGGATGGATGGATGGATGGATGGATGGATGGATGGATGGATGCATGGATGGATGGATGGATGGATGGATGGATGGATGGATGGATGGATGGATGGATGGATGGATGGATGGATGGATGGATGGATGGATGGATGGATGGATGGATGGATGGATGGATCCAATAGCATTTTAGTTCAAAATGTAGATAGTTTTCAGTGTGAATATTTTGTATGTAGTCTGCATTTGACTGAAGACCAGTCTAAGGGTTACTTACCCTAGCCATTGCTCAAAATCATCTGCTCACTTGCAGCCCTTAAGTGATTTAAAATTAATTAATAAATTCAAGAAAAAACATGACCTTAAAGAGATCTCTCTATGTCTACAAAAATAGCGCAGAAATAACTCAAAAGCCAGTGCCCCACCATCCAAATGGAAGCATATCTTAACTGGCAAACATCATACAAGTGGCTTGCTGTGGGAAGAGCCAAAAGTAAAAACAAACAGCAATCTGCAAAGCGAAGCGTTATGTTCAGATGGAAACTATTCAAATAATACTTTCTTTCCTGATGGCATCAAATTCACTTTTTATTTTAAAATACGGATTCGCTTCATACATTCTGAAAAAAATACATTGAAGCCTTGTTGGAAAGCTATTAGCTGTGCCTTGATCAACACATATCATCTTGCCAAAGACAACAAAGCCTTGTATTTTCTCATGACTTTAGTACTCAACCTTTTCTGACCACAGAGTTGCGTTTTAAAGATCATAGCAGTCACAGGCGGTCGTCCACAACTCTTTCAATACTGTCTTTCAGCCTTCTTCCTAGCGTGGTGGTGATTTAAATAAAAAGGGGACACTGATTGCAGCAGTATGGATGAAAGGGGTCAAAATCAGCACTTTCAGAATCTGCAAATGTTAGTTTTAAAGAAAAGAGGACGTGTGGAGTTGATACGAAGAGTAAGTTTTAAGCCAATGACAAAGTGCAAAAGTCTGCTAATGCAGGCGGTTAAATTTTAAGTGTTGTTTGTGCAAGCTGTACCACAGCATCTGCCATAGTCAATAGATTTCCTGACAAATATGCCTGTGAGCTATTTTTAGTTCCCTTTGCTCTTCTAAAATCATATTAGCTCTTGCACAAAAATATGTGCAAGACTTAACTAAAGAAATTACAGGGTGATGATTTATTGAGATTTATTTTCAATCCAATCATAGTTTGGATTAAAATTCTGTTCGGATGCATTGTTTTCATGGACACTAAAAACCTTAATCCGATTAGGACTTGCGTGTTCATTCGTCACACTTTTGTGTGAAACAAATTATTCTGACATGAACATGTTGGCCAAAAATGCCAGAGATTGTAGTAGAAGAAGAAGAAACTGCAATGACTTCTGTGTCAGCAAATCCCAGCTCCTAATGGAGCTGCAATGTATCTCACGCCTGCCAAATTGTATTTTTTATTTTATTTTTTTGGTTTCTTGCGCCTGCCAAGTCTTTCGCTCGCTATGCTTCTACTAGAAGAGAAACGACGAACAGTTACATGAGCGGTAAAGATGGTTTCCGAACTTCGGAATAAGTGTTTTCATGTGCGACAATCGGATTACCAATCGACATCATGTGCGACGATCGGATTACCGATCGACATCAAGCATCCCTCTCATTCGGAATAAAATCTTGAATATAATGGGCTTGATTGGGTCAGGATATACCGAATAAGGTGCGTACATGAAACAATTTTGAGTCCGATCAGGCTTTCAATCCGAATAAATGCGTCCATGTAAACGTAGCCATTGAACTATTTACTTTGATATGCTCTTGTACAGTCTTAAATAATGTAAATGGAATTAGGGTGTTCTATTTCCATTTAACAACCAACTTCCAAGACAACCTTATTGATGTTACAAGCACAGATACATCCCCGAACAATAACAGTGTAGTGCCTCATTGTTATTTGAAGCCATTAATAACACGGTGGCCTTGAGGTCACACTTCGCTGTAAAGTAAGGAGACTTCCATTTTCAAGGTGGAAAAGTGAGTTTTGGTAATTCTCACCTGGGGAAAGATAACTGTGTTATTAGGCCCTTGAGTAAGGCACGCAAGCTCATTGCTTCTCCCAGTCAGGATCGAGCATCAGCATGATAAACTGGCTTTGCGAAAGGCAACAAGAGAAGGAAAAGAAAAAAACGTTCATTTTGTTTCTGGTTGTCCGGGGGGCATCAAGGGAGAGATGATGGCATCGAATCCAAGCCACTACACTATATTATTCTGTCCCGATTGTATAACGCGGTCAAGTTGATACAGCACACCTTTGGCTTGTGCACTCTATTTCTCTCTGGCCAATGGATGCTTACTGAATGCCAGCCGTTATCTTTCCAAATCACTAGTTCTGAAGCACCCGTTATCACTTCTGACTTCCCATCATGATGACCGACTGCTCTGCCAGCATCGAGTAATTGTTGCAATAAAGTCAAGAAGGAGTAAGCAGGGTTTATCAATGGCAATGCTGTTAACTATGGATTGGCTCAAGGTTTAAACTTAAAACCAACCAGACTGTGTGGGGGGGGGTGTATTAAAACCGGAAATATGAAACTATCCATTTTCTATATTGGAAATATATTCAAAATGATCAAAGGACAAATTTTCAAATAACTTGTTGCGGACAGTGTGCGACTAATTAATTTGGGTTCAAAAACTGAACGGATGCATTATTAATTTTGGTAACATTTAACCTCTTATTTCACACTTATTAGTGTATTGGTGTATGGGAAATTTAAAAAATGATGTGCAGGCAATGGGAAAAAAATGAAGGAAACTCCTTTTCAGCTTATCATTGTACTGGTATTACATTTTTGTGATGATTGAGTGATTCCAATGAGAAACACCAAAGGCACATTCCAGTGATATTGACACAAGTGCTCCAACCAGCCATCACAATAATTAAAATGTGTTATGTCCTGTTAAATTAATTGCACACAGTTGTGACGTGTGTTAAATTTACAGCGCTAGAGAACTGTTGCTTGTTCTTGCCATTGAAACTTGGAGAAGAATTTAACTGTCTTGGCAGCTGTCACTTGACTAAGTGTGCAAAGTGTGGTGAACAATTATGAAATTTAAATCGGGTTTGTCTTACAAGAGTCATTTCTCTACATCAGTATCTGACAGATAAATGCCATACTCAACTTGACACCAAAACCAGTTAGTAGCAGTTCAGACATTGGTTCAGGATGCAAAGTTTTATTAGTTCAAAATGGAGTAGATGGTCATTTATTTAAGGAAAACTCTCCAAAATAATTTCTTAAAAAGAGCGAAACAATATGGTCTTTAACACAAACTGTTTGTATGGAAATTGTGGTTGACTCAGAAGATAAAACATTAACAAAAATGGCCCTCTCACAATGTCTTTCATATTTTTTCCCCCACAAATGTGAATCTGACACTTAAGTGTTTAAAGGAATGCGACTTGTGAAGCGTTCAAAGGTTGCTGCCACTTGAAGCTGGCTTTAGTGTGCTTTTGCCCTACTTGTGGGTCCATCCACAGTTTGGCACAGCATGCTTAAACGTATAATCAAAATGCAAATTTGCGTGACTTGGCTCTGCTAAACCTGGCAGAAATAAATCCCAGTGACACTACCTTCATGATCTCAGCCAAGAAATAAAATGGGCAAATATATGCTGCATTCAAGTCCTTGGGGCAAATTGGGGCATGAGAGACGTCATACGTTGTTTAAGCCTGGTTCACACATCAAGATTTTTAAATTGTCGACCGATTTCCAAACCTTAACAGACCCCACATGTGATGAGAAAAAAAATCGGAGTTATGAAAGTTTGGAGTGGTTGATCGGGCTAGCATGCATGTTTGCGGGATGTGGGAGGAAACGGGAGTGCTGGGAGGAAACCCACACAGGCACGGGGAGAACATGCAAACTCCACACAGGAAGGCCAGTGCCAGAATCGAACCCACAACACAATGTGAGGCTAATTTGAGTTTATCATTTATTCATAGCGTACGATCAATACATGTAGCAGGCATAGTATGCTCTGTGTTGCTAAATATATCAAGAGAATGCTGTACATTTATCTTTAAACAATAGGATGTAGAAATTTCACTGATTATTTCAATCCAACTCAGTCTACCAGAAGTGAATTAGTAGCTTTTCTGGACACATGCCCAGAGGTGCATAAGAAGATTGACATTTAGATTCTCTTATTTACCTTGTTTCAGAATGTGGAAAGCATTAACAGTTGTAGCAATAAGTGCATTTACTGTGTTTTTGTATATACTCTCACGTGTGCGTGCAAATGTGTGGGTGTACTTTGGAACTCGCACTGTAATGCCTAAAATCATGTGACTTTTCTCCAGCGTGCAATTGTGAATTAAGTGACAACCACCGTGGGCTTGCCTCTGATCGGTTTGGCATAACTGGGTAATGTCATATACCGTATTTTCCGGACTATAAGTCGCTCCGGAGTATAAGTCGCACCAGCCATAAAATGCCCCAAAAAGTGAAAAAAAACATATATAAGTCGCTCCGGAGTATAAGTCGCATTTTGGGGGCAATTTATTCGACAAAATCCCACACCAAAAACAGTCATGAACGAGCAACAACAGGCTAAACGATAGCAACAACAGGCTAAACGATAGGTATGCTAACGTGACAAACACAAACAAAGAGCTGAGAACGGGCCTGACGTAACATATAGAGTGATTAAGGACAACTATTACATGAATAACATGTTTATAAAACCATCAGTGTCACTCCAATTCATTAAATAGCAACAACAGGCTAAACGATAGGTATGCTAACGTGACAAACTCAAACAAAGAGCTGAGAACGGGCCTGACGTAACATATAGAGTGATTAAGGACAACTATTACATGAATAACATGTTTATAAAACCATCGGTGTCACTCCAATTCATTAAATAGCAACAACAGGCTAAACGATAGGTATGCTAACATGACAAACACAAACAAAGAGCTGAGAACGGGCCTGACGTAACATATAGAGTGATTAAGGACAACTATTACATGAATAACATGTTTATAAAACCATCAGTGTCACTCCAATTCATTAAATCCATCGATCGTTCTTTGTCAACAATGGGTGCGCACGGCTGAGGGCGCTTGCGCTTCAAAATATTCCACAGGCTCATATAACGATAGATAAACTATATTTTAAATAACTATAATACAAGCCAATAATATTATCAAACCATCCGTGCACTTTAATTCCATTAAATCCATCGATCAAATTCCTCGTCCTTTGTCAACATCGCCGCGCGTGCGCCCTGACGTCAGCCTCGTCTTTATTCCACAGATCTACTATATAACTATATTGTAGCGTTAACAAAGTACAAGGATAGACGTAGGTTTGGTAAACGGCTCTTTATTAAACAAAACAAACTTCCAAGCGTGTGGCGGCGTGGACTTCCAGACAGACCGGGCGTGCGTAATGGCCATGTCCGAGCCCCACGCACCGTTCGCGGACAGCCACTCGGCCGAGCGTCGGCCCCCGACTCAGTAGAGACCGGGCGTGCGTAAAAGCCATAATAGTTTTTCAAACCTTCTATGTCACTCCAAATCCTTAATTCCTTCAAACTCGTTGTCCTCCGTGTCACTTAGAAATGGTCACCGCTAATGATGGTAGTCCTTGTGTGGGCACGTTTGTATGTAAACAACCGGCGCGCCGCGCTACTGACGTCACTTGAAATAGTAATCCATTGGTACATCACGGTTCTCCAAACTTTCTTTCTGCTGCTCGATTACTGTTTTCAGCTGCATATTTTACAACTTGAAGTTTGTAACCTGCAAAATATGAGTTTCTTTTTGGTGCCATTTTTCTTAAGCCCACCCAGTTGATGAGTCACGGCCAACGGTAAAATTTAGAGCGCCCTCATCCAGTTTCGTCTGAAAATATAATTTTTTTTGGTTGTTTTATCAAAGTCAAAGTCTGCTTTATCGTTGATATATTTTTTTATATACTAAGACACACAAAGAGATTGAAATTACATTTCCACTATCCCTCGGTGAGATAGTACACATATGCATACAAGCATCACAAAAAAAAACCAAGAAGGCACTAACAATGAATAAATAAGAGTATTGAATAAATGATAAATAAACAAATAATAATAAATAATAATAATAAATATAAGAGGAGCAAAAATGGAGCAAGTGTACATACAGCAGACAGTGGACTTGGATATGGTGCTTTAAAGTGTTAATTGCTTTATTTGACGTTTTCTCTATTTTTTATGTTTTGAATATGTTCAAGATAAAGAAATAAAAGCATGTGAAGTGATCAACTATACTAAAAATAACATGGGAAGTGGTCAACTATACTTGTAAGTGATGTCTTAATGATCAAGTAAAAATTTGTGAAAAAAAACATATATAAGTCGCTCCTGAGTATAAGTCGCCCCCCCACCCAAACTATGAAAAAAACCGCGACTTATAGTCCGGAAATTACGGTAATTACCAGGAAAAAATTAAGGCATAAACAAATAAAATAGAGAGTGGCATACTGATTCAATGAAATCCTTAATTTAACCTTGCCACTAAAATTGGAATACAGTTGGTAGTAATTTTCAATTGGCTATTCAAAAAGAATTGCTGACTTATCTATTTTATCGTTAATAGGGTGTGCATCTTGGAAAAAGCTGGATGACAGACGCTTTAGTTCAGGACGTGCCAGCTCATAAACCCCGACTTTCTCAGCATCTTTCGTTCAATTCAGTGTGAAACATGTGCAAGCAGATTTTTTATTAGCCTGGGGCACAACACATCCTTGGTTTTGATTTTTTCGTGTGCTTTGTTTGAACAGTACTCACCAAAAGGTTCCATCCATAAGGTTTGTTTTACAAAAGACATAAACTTGGAAACGTATTCAATATAAACGGTTTAGGAAGTACATTGAAAGAATTTTTGTTTGTCATATTTCAATGTCGAGCAGAGTACATTGTATTCTTTTGACAAGCAGCTTGTATTAATATGGATAGTTCTTATTCTCCTTTATATGTATTAACTACTTTTGTTTATTTTGGGAAAATGTGTAAGATTAAATACATTGTTAGCTTTTGGTCTAGTCGTTATTTTTTTCTTTACTTTTTACTTCCCATTCAATTTTGGAAATATGAATCTAGTTATTTAAATGTAGTTTTCATGTATTAATTAATTCATGCAAACGTATCTTTGCTATGTATTTAAAAAAAAAAATCATAAAATGCACTAAAAAAACTCTCAGCCTGGACATAAATGTACAGTTCTGAAAAAACATCTGTCATGGTGGGCATCCATGATATTAAGCTTGTAGTTTAGCTTTTCAAATATTGCCTCTATTTTCTCAAAGTATGCTGACTTTTGCAGATGTATGACAACAAAAATTCTTGATAACCCACCTGCAATTCTTGTAATTTTTGTTTTGGTATAACCTTTTTTTGACTGCCTTGATTGTACGATTGCATCACTTAATCAAAATGGAGTCATTCCCGGTGAGATTTGGTCAAGGATGCAAATACTGCAAATTTATGTGCGTGTTTTTTTTTTTTTTTTAATAACCTTGTCCTTTTTCTGTCTCTTTTTACAAGCGTGGCGGTTCAGCTCACAACTGTGGTCAGCTGAAGGTGGGTCAGGTGATCCTGGAGGTAAATGGGGTTTCCCTTAGGGGCCGTGAGCACAAGGACGCCGCACGCCTCATCGCTGAGGCCTTCAAAACCAAAGAGAGGGACTATGTGGACTTTCTGGTGACTGAGTTCAATGTAGCACTATAGCTGAGTGGGAGAGGAGACGAGCAGGGAATCAAGGACAAAAAGGAGGAGGACTTTTTCATTTTTAAATGGCACAAGTCTTTAGCGGTGAACTAAAAGGAAAGCCCACCTCATCTGTCACACAACCTTATTTTTACATGAACCTGTTCTTGATTCTTTTCAACATGTTACCTCTCCGCACCTTATGCACTACAGTAGATACTAATAGTGAAGCCTCTATAACCTAGATTTTACTTTCTGGATATTGAAATTAATGGATTGGCCTCCATTTGACATTTACTGAGGCATCTTGCAGTCAACCAAGTTACCACAGTCAATTTATTTAACAGTTTTTGGCTACTGCAACTGAAAAGACTGGTCCTACTCGGCTTTCGTAGTTTGAATTTATATATGTACAAATAAATAAATATAGATGTATATACTCTATACTGTACAAAATATAAGATATCTATATGAAATATAAACCCTTTGAAAGTTACATTAATATATATACATATATTTAAAATAATATGAATCGGAGCAGCTCACATCTGTCAGATATATGTTGTCCATTGTTTTATTTTAAGCTTCAAACGAATGACTATTGTGGAAGGGAAATAAAGAGAACCTCTGCAAGCACAGGGAGCACGTGCAAACTCCATAAAGAAAGCCAGCAGGTTTTAATCCAGAATCCTTTTTAGCGCTGGCAGAGTGAGGATTTTTTCCTTGGGGGTGGGGCAAGGATATCTCAGGGGTTGCAAAACAAACAGCAAATTTTTCCAAAATCTTGTGAAAACGCTGATAAAGATTCATTATAAATTCCCTATGGTGAATGTGTGGAAAAATTATTCAGAAAATAGGAAAATACCCAAAAGTCAATTATCTGGGGGGGGGTCAATGGCCCTGCAACAAGTTAGTGGGGAAAGTGCTAACCATTGTGCCAGTGTTCCATATTGTCACCATTGAGACCATCGCAAGTTCCAATGTTTTTAAACACCGGTGCCGTTAGGAACTAATGAAAGTACGTCATTCATCATAATCACACGTGACAGCATAAACACATAAGAAGACAGCGTATAATGAAGATACACACATTACCTGAATGTGGATATGCTCTCAGTAGGGGATAAACTCTCAAAGTGTTTCACTTAGACCCCTCAGTGTTGTTCCTGCTGCTTCTTCTACTAGAACATTTAATTTGATAATTTCCAAGTCCCGAACCAATTAAAATCCCCAGGGAGCATGATGAAGCCATGCCCAGTGCATCATCTCAGGAGGTGTAGTCATAAGAGGATAATACTGACAAAGAGCTTAGCTATACTGTACCCTCTTGAACGCCTTCTCTCTCCATTTATTGAGAAAAGCAATTAGGAGCTAGGATATGAGTTAGCATTAGAGAGATTAGGTGAAAATTGGAAGACTGGAACAAAAGAGTGAATCTTCCGTAAAAAGTAAACAATATGTAACTATTGTTCTTGAGGAAGTACATTTAGTGAAACCACCACATTTTTGCTTGTTATATTTATGCTTATAATATAACCTTTGAAGTCCAAGACTGTTTTGGAACAGTGGTCCACAGATTAGTTTGGATTTGCTAAATAGAATTGTGGAAAAATAAGTTTTTTACGAAATTATTGTCATCATAAAACCACTCTGAACGGAAATGCTCGATCATCTTTGGTTTCAAGCTTTCAACCGAAGAGCTGTTTGTGGATTTGCTCATAGGCGGTTAAAAGTTCAGATAAGTAGCTCGGAGCAAGTACCATACGTGCTTTAAAAGTTTGTCATAGAATCCTAAAATCAATTCTAAAGCCGACTGGGAGCTAATGAAGTGATGCTAAATGGTTTATTTTCTATTTAAAGGTGAAGTCTGAATCCAACATTACTTTTAAGTTTCTGGCGGTGCAAGTGAAGTTATTAATGAAAGAAAGATATAGAAAGTTATGACAAAGATAACGTCTGGGCTTAAGGTGTCTTGCGTGATTACAATGAAAATGTTCCGCTGCTTTCTGAACGCTGCTCAGGTGAACTGTAGACAAATGCAAACCTACATTTTTGAAAGGTAAGTGTGAAAAGTGATCAGAAATGTTGTACACGACGGGAAACAGCCATTGATGTTACTTTTTGTTTCAATCTACAATGTATGTTTATTAACACGCTCCCCCAACAATGGTTCCTTCATGACCAACTTCCTTGTGAAATAGATTGTGCTTATTTGTTTCACTAAGTGTGCCTCCTCTTATTATTATTAGCCGGTTAGTTTTGGTTATTGTTTGTCCTCCACCAGATGTTCCACCACGGCCTCTTTCTTTATGCTTTTGTTCCTCATGTCACAGTCCTTGTGCTGTTGGCCTGCTCCCAGCACATTTGAACGAGGGTTATAAAATGCTATTTGTACAGAAAGTGTTTAATTTTTCAATAAAGAAAACTACACAAAACTCTGAGATGTCATTTCAATTATGGAGAGAAGTTGACAATTTTTTTAAAGTGAACAAGATAATGCTTTTTTGTATGCCTAAAAGTTAAATAACAGTTACAAAAAAAATTATTTGAGCTAAAACATGGGCTGAAGTACTATATCAATCATTGTGGTTAATTTGAATAAAAAATATGTTTTTCAAATTATCATTTAAAAAAAAAGTGAACACATAATGCTGTGTAACAGTAGTTCTCGAAATTTTTACACCAAGTGCCATTTCCAAAAACACCTGGCTCTCCACAAACTATTATAGCTATTGTACCAACTGTAAAATATGGTTGCGTATTAGACGCGTGTTAATTAACAAAAACAAGTTTGAGGTTTTATTACAAACCAGGAAATTTAATATATTGTATTATGCACAGGTGATAAGAAAATACAAACGGCACCTAAATAATTATTCATAATGTTCTGTATATACAAATAAAATGCAGATTATACCCCAATACATGTTTAAAACAATTGTAAAGGCTTAAATGCAATTGTATCGTATTTTGAAATTAAATATAACTGAAGACTTGTCAACAAACCATACACAACAGGAAAAAAAGTTGAAGCCACTTAGGAACAATATGCAGTTTTAATACACCGATTTATTAAAGTGATTCTTTGGCATACCACTAAAGGGAGCCTACCTACAATACTAAGAATCATTGTATGCCATACTCTGTGTTTATTTATTATTAAGAGTTGTTGCAGGATAACTCATGACTCACTCATGACTCATAACTCAAACAACCTAACATGGAAATGTTTTGAAAAATAACAATAAAATAAATAAAATAACAATAACATAAAATACTCAGCCGCATACATACTCAAATGCAAAAACTCAAACCGGAACCCTTTTGACATTTTTATTTATTCCCGATCGTATTAATAGTCTGTCAATAATAATTTAGAATTAATGTGGGGGGCGTGGTCATATATTGTTAAAATGATGCAAGAGAGTGTTATGGTCAGTGTTTTTGAAATGATTGAATTATGTAAATCGCCCAGCACCAGCTTTGACATCACTCGATATGTCTTTTCTGGCTGCATGTGTGCATCTCTATGACACGTAAGTTGCATCAAAGGCCAATTACAAATGCACGGAAAGTAAGTGTAATACGGCGGCTCGGTGGCGCACTGGGTAGCACGTCCGCCTCACAGTTAGGAGGGTGCGGGTTCGATTCCACCTCCGGCCCTCCCTGTGTGGAGTTTGCATGTTCTCCCCGGGCCCGCGTGGGTTTTCTCCGGGCACTCCGGTTTCCTCCCACATTCCAAAAACATGCTTGGTAGGCCGATTGAAGACCCCAAATTGTCCCTAGGTGTGAGTGTGAGTGCGATTGGTTGTCTGTCTCTGTGTGCCCTGCGATTGGCTGGCAACCAGTTCAGGGTGTCCCCCGCCTACTGCCCGATGACGGCTGGGATAGGCTCCAGCACGCCCGCGACCCCCGTGGGGACTAAGCGGTTCAGAAAATGGATGGATGGATGGTAAGTGTAATACGCATTTACAAATAAATTAGTTGATAGTGACCCCTCATGGGCAAATCTTGTAAAAGCAAGTTGAAAGACGTTTGTACTCATGACAAATCTTCCGCTAAGCTCCTCCTTCAAGGTACTTCACCAATCAAAAGACTTCTTTCATTTAAAATACTTTTTTATGAAGTCCCGAATCTTGTCTGTTAGGAAGCTATGCGAGAAGATCACATAGCGGTCACATTGTATACAGAAACCTAATTTATGTAGTGCCTATAAAATTGTTACAGCTAGCAGTAGCGTAAGATGACGAGGTAGGATGGCGGCTTTGTTACAGTAATGATCTGAGAGAAGCAGAGCAGCTTATGTGCCTTACAGACCAACTCAGGGTATTACAAGTAATATATACCAAAAGTACAAGTTAAATCGGCGATACTGTCTGTGCAAGCATGCTCATCTGTCTGCAACTTGCAGCATCGTGTTCAATTTTACAAATCTGGCTACTTCGACAGAAACAAACGGTGAAACATGTTCCAAAGTCAGGTATGAAGATTGTTTGTCAAAGTCGTTTTCATATCGCGAGCTGGCAAAATGTGTCGTAAGAAGTAGTGAGTTTATAAGATATAAGGTGTAAATTAAGGCATTCATCTCGTTAACAGTTACCTGCACCTTGTACAAATTGTATCATTTTCACTAAAGTAAATTTGCTTACTTTAGTTTGACGTATCGTGTTGTGTGTTGAAAACAGAATGGTTTGTTGTGCTGAGTGTGTCCCATGGTGACACAGGGGCGGGTCTTTGCTCTCATTAGTTTAGTGGTTTTCATGGCAACGTACCCTTGTGAAATCTGAAAATACTGCCTGCGAGCCGTCTCATGTTAAGGTAGAGGTAAATGATTTTATATATATTAAACTCATTGAATATTTGTCACCCAAAATATTTTGTGTCCCGGGATGATGAGTCGTCTCTCAGTTCATCGGCTGCTCTGTAGTTCTTAACAATTGTTGAGCAAGTCTTTCTGCACAGATTTGGATTAGTCAAGCTGTAAGATTTAAGTAATACTTATAAGTGTTTTGTCTGCAAGATGAACATGTGAGTGTGCCTTGCATGAAATGGAAACTGTCTAAAGCTCATTCAACATCAAGAGCAGAATTAATATTGTGATCCTCTTTCATTCATGAGTTAACGAATAATGTTTTCTAGTTTTGCTAGTGGAAAGTCAATGCCATACTGCACATTATTAAAATTTTAAATTACGCTTTTTATGTTATTATTAAGATAATAATCCATTTCAATGCACTAATCATATTAATAATCTGTCACAATAGTTGTCAACAATGTATGTCAACATACATCAATTTGTGTACGTTTATGTCTGTGAATAAAAAAAGGTTACATTTTCAAATGATCACTTGTACAACATTCTGAGGAAATCACAATGTCCCATCACTGGTGAGTTCTATTTATAGCTATCACAGTGCAATTCTCAGACAATCTATACTTCTCTGGTCTATTTGTCTTTACTGGGAACAAAATTTCCATTAATCTTTAAATCAAATGTAAAATAACAATTTCAAGGTGGCTGCAGTCCAAGGTCATATTTGTAGACCTGTAATATGTTTTAAAAAATACAAAGGACCTTGATTTACAACAAAGGTTCTAATTCCTACATTGTTGATGTAAGCATAAAATATATCTCGAGGCTGTGCCAATGCAGTGATAAAGTTATAAATACAGTACATGTATATTTGTTTGTATAAACACTCTTCATAAAAATAAACATGAAAGCATAGTACATTATTGAATTGAATTGAATTCCTTTATTGTCACGTTAACGCAGTGTTAACTGTGAAAATTAGTTTGGCAGCTCCACGTGGCAGATCATACATATATACTATAACAGTATAAAATACAGATAAAATGCAATACAAAAATAGAATAATGTTAATGTACAGTTACAGTGGTAACTGAGCTTCTGGCGTAACGTGATTACGTATTCCTTCGCTGCGTAAACTAGTTCATGGCATGCCCTGTGTGATCTAGAAATTGCATGTGTTGATCCTCCTATACACAGTATTCATACAATTGTATCTCACAAAATGATGATAATACCACTTTAAAAAAAAAAAAAACACCCAACAAGATATACAGTATGACCTGTATAGTCTTAAAATAAGCAAACAAGTTTGTCGTGGGCTTTTCTGATGATATTTTGTGGTTTCCTCTGTTGAGATTCTCACGGGTTCTTTTCTAAACATGCTGCATTTGTTCAGCTGCTGGTATCCAAAATTGCAGGATGGAAAAAACGCTTGGCACGTTGGTCAGTATGAAGACACGATGGCCGAGTTCATGAATACGTGTTCAATAGTTGTGTACAGATACAGAGAATGCGAGATTGCACCAAGATAGCAATCTCCTTCTCTTAATCTGGGTTGCTGAAGAAGCATTGCAGCCACTTCTCCTAATGAGAATGTGAATGCTACTCGCCTGCAGTGCTCTCTACTTAGCCCCTTTTATAAGAATTACTCAATGAGCAGGAGAACATTTTTAAAATGTTGTTCATTATTCTGGCATGTTAAATTAGAATTGTAGCTTTGCTGGACTTCAACCCTTTTGTTTTGTTCTGTTTGTTACCATATTGCAACAATAAATGCCTTCAAATTTCATTTGCTCTCTCTGACCCACATTTATGTATTTGATAAGATGCTCGCAGAATGTATTGAAAATACTCCAAAACAAGTGATAGTCAGTGTTGTCAAGTTTAAATGGCCCAATTATAATAGTCCCATAGGGCAATGAGAAAAGTCCAGAATCAGGACCACTTGGGTGCTTCAATTTAAAAAATTCAATTCAACTTTATTCTTTTTTTTTTTTTTTACTTGGATCAGCAAGTAACTATAAAGACTAATCAGACAAAGGTATCTTCAGGTTTTTTTATGATGATAATTTTAGGCTTCAAGTGAACTCAACATTTTTGTCACTTTCTAGGAGCTACATTTAAAGACTTCCTCCACACAATTGGAGCAGCTAACTGATGGGACCGCAAGGGCCACCCTGCAATATTTTCTCAGGTCAGAGTTGAGTTACAATAATCTGACAAGCAAATGGAGACTGTGAAGAACACAAAAGCAGAGCTCCTGTCTCCAGCTCCAACGTGCATCTCACCCACCAACTCTGAAATGTCTGAAGATGTGTGCAATGAGGAGGAAGAGCAAGATGACTTTTACAACCAGATGGATGAGAACGGCATCATTGGATTAACACTGGTGGAGGAGACACAGGAACACGATGATCACACAGAATACAATCGAAAATCATTTGGGGGCCGTGAGGAACCAGATATGCCACCTGAGGAGCTCAATTACATCTTTGATGAACATCTTAAAGATGTAGCGATACTCTCACCCTGTGAGTCATTGAATTTAAATTTTTGCTGATTAACTGAGTTATGTGTGCAAACAAAACTGATGCCATAATATACCTCAGAGACAAAAATCTGTAAAATAATGATATAACAGCATCTCTGTAAAAAAAAATATGAAGAGATCAGTTTTGCATTTTGGGTTAATTGTGCTGATTTAATTTGTCAAAACAGATGGAGCAGAAAGTGAATGGGGTTTGCCAAGTGGACCAGTCAACAATAGCAAAGAGGAGTCAGAAATCATCAGTGAGCACCAATTTTTTGAGTCTCCACCCTTGATAGAAGCTGATGGAGATTGCAAACCTCAGTATCCAACATACCAGGCTTCCGCTCGTCCGACACTCCCCATTTTCACTCGCCTGTGCCATTTGGAGGAAATGGCTGCTGCTCCGAGGATCACAAGCGAAACCATTCCAGATATGTTCTTTGCAGATGGGCCTACAGACTCAAACAGCCTCATGACCTGCGAGTCCAGTCTTCACCACCAAGACAAATCTGAAAACACAGAACAAATACTAGGAAAAGATGCCATCTCTCTTCAATCACAAATGCGGCCTGCAGACTCAAACAGCATCATGAGCTGCGAGTTCGGTCTTCACCACCAAGAAAGCTCTGAAAATGAGGAGCAAATAGATGTAGAAGAAGATGTCATCTCTGCTCAACAACGAATGACTAATCAGGAGACTAGTGAGAATTCAAAGACCGGTCCTAAAAAACCCACTCACTCACCGACGCATGTGTCGCATCACTGTCGTGATGCTGTACTTCCAAGGACAAGTGGTCATAACAAACCAAAGGAAGACTGCTGTCACAGTCCCAGAAGAGCTAATGAATCAAGGTGATTCAACTACAATGGTGCCCTGAGATTGTCTTAAATGTACATATTTCTTTTTAACCTTTTGTGTGAACTCAAAATTTCAAGACAACTAACTTCAAACACATTTCTGTTTGGACAATTCAACAATTATAATTTGCTTATGTGAAATTTGGCTTTCCTGCATTTCAACAGAGAAATATCAGTTTACACATTATTTTCAATCAAGCTAACTTTGTTCCCATATCTGTCACTAATTTATATTTTGAAGTTGCTCCAATTGAGGTTACATTTGTAGCCCGAAATAATTTGTTGTGTTGAAGTTGTGTTGTGTATATCAGTGTATGGTGCCGTGCCAGACAGTGAGGTCAACTGAACACATTTTACGCATTGGTCTGGCAAATAGTGAACTTGTTAAACTAAACATAATTCAAAGAAAAAAAAATGACACCTTCTGTATTTAAAACAGCCATATAGCTTTGGCTTTCCGTCTCCAGTATAGTAAATGATAGGAAATAATGTATGTTGCAGTGCTTGAACCCACAGCAACATCGTGTAGACAGACAATATAACAGTACTCAGTCATATATATTCTTTATTGTCCGTGTAGAATGAAAAATATCAGTGCCATACTGATGGAGCTGACATGGGAGTTGATAAGTCAACTAAACGTAATTATGAATCCAACTTCACTTCTTGATAGCACATGCTCCACTGTAATAAGCTTATAGTGCTCTGTCAGTGACTTTTCCATCTGTCTGCCTGAAAGGTGGCCAAAGGCAGGCACATCAGAAAAAGCGGCATTCATTCAATGTAGTACGACAAAACCAAAAATGACATTTCTGTATTTTTCAGTTCAGTATTATGGGGTGTCAGTAAACCTCATTAAAATACATATTACAAACGATATGTTGTTCTATTTCTGGGGGAAGTCTGGATCACATTAATGGTATTTCCATTCATGTCAATGGGGAAAGATGATTTGAGTTGTACTTTGAGTTACAAGCATGGCCACAGTATGAATTGAAAGTGAATCTCAAGGTACCACTGTATACCAATCATTGTCTGTCTATACTTTTGCCACACTCATTCTCTTTACTACACTTTGCGTTTTGTCTATTAATAATTAACCGTGTTGTTATTTCAGAAAAGCCTATCCAACTCACTGGGTACCAGATTTGTCCCAGGTAAAGCCGAGGGTGTCTTTTCCTAAAGGGGATTACAAGCCACCCAAGAGCAGATGGTCTTCCAAGAATCCTCCAAAGTCGCTGACACCAGAGGCCCCTGTTGTCTTTAAATCTCCTGCTGAGATTGTGAAAGAAGTTCTGTTGAACACAAATGACGGACCTCAGCCACCATTTGACTTTAACAAAAGAACATCACCTAATGGCACCGTGCCTCAGGAATTCCGAAGTCAACAGAAAGCCGGTATCCTGCTTGATCAGCTCCAGGTACGACTTGGAATGTGTCCCGATTTGTGATATCCCAGTCACAGTCTTTTCTTGCTGTACTGGAAATACAATTGCTAAAAAGTACAATTGCTAGCCCTTGAGTTGAAATTCCTGAACAAAGGAATACACAAAAATAACTCCCTGTATGTGTCTCCACTAGTCTAAACACGACATTCTGATTAATATTGTGTTTGTGGAATATGAGTTAAGCAGCAAAATTCCCCCATTTTTATCTATCTCAGGCCATTTTGCCACTTGCTGTCGAAAAAAAAAAATACTTCACAGTTGCCAGGTCTCGCGACGCAAGTAATCATGGCTCAACTTCAGGAAACTGGTGAGCCATGATTGGTTGTTCCTGAGATCGGCAACTGTGATGTCATTTTCAGTTGACAGCAAATGTCCACCTCTTGAGATGGTTAAAAACTGGTGCATATCATTTTTCAATATCATTTTTTTGTTTGTTTTTACTCTGCCCCACCAAACAGGTTTTGCAGGTCATACTGTAGTATGTATACAGAATTTTTCATTTACATCACATAAACCTCCTCTGTAGGCTTTTTATATCCACTGTACTCTCAACCTACACAATAGGAGATAGTTATTGGAACGCTATCACCTACACCATCTAAAATTGGAAGTAAATATTGAAAGTAGGACTGAATGTAGGTGTTTTCCACCAAAGCACTACCCTTTATATTTTTCTATTTTCTTCCATGTTTCCTCTCCTCTGGCTGGCAGGAGGACCACGGCAGACTGCTGACTAAGTATGCAGAGGCAGCGAACACAATTGACCGCCTGCGGCTGGAAGCCAAGGTTTGCTCATCTTAAACCACTGTTTGAATTCATTAATTTCATCACTACTATTTTCATTTTATTGGATGTTACAAAGAAAAAAAACATTGTCACTAAAAAATAAACATTAGAAATAAAAATGGTGCCCCATGACCCTGATGATACCATCAGTATTAATTGTATGAATCATGTGTGAAGAAAATTCACTTTATTCATACCTGAGGCTTACTTTCAAAGTAATTGAGAAACAGGTTTTATAATTTATTGATGTCATCGATGCAAATGTTCTTGAGATCTTCTATTTCATTATATTACCTTAATGATATTTTTTTCCTATAGTCTTTAGTGTTGTGTACATATTGGTTGAGGTTTTTCTGTATGCAACCAATGTGCACAACCAATTGTGATCTTCCTTCTCATTTTGGGTGACTCATTTTGTTTTTTTAATTATTCCAAGGTTAACCTGTATTCTGACCAACCAACGTCTGCTCAAGTCATGCCATCAGGACTGCATGTAGAGCCTTCAAAGTTCATGCGGCTGGACTTTCCTCAAGCTCAGAAAGCACAGCCCAGATCATTTTCTCTTCAGCCAAGTGGACCCGGCACACACTTGAGTAAATTTATCATAATCATCATCTCTGCTCCAATGTATCGCATCACGTATCATTCAGCAATTATAAAATGGTTTCAAAAAAATTTAATGATTGATGAACTTTGTACAATAACATCTCAGAATGTTTTCCTTCCCTTGCAGCTTCCTCTGGCCTATGTTTGTCTGCCTCCATTTCAAAGAGCTTTGAGTCCCAAAGCGGACAGAAGGTGGCAAATGCACTTTACGCACAGGCTGACAACTTCCTCCAGCAGGTTGCCTATTTCTCATTTCTTATGTCTAATGTGTGAAAGGTTCATTTCATTATGTGGTGGTTCTTTTTTTTTTTTTTTTTTTTTTTTTTTACATTCAGCTCCAACATTATGAGGACTCGCTGAAGAGCAATACACCTTTCCAACAGGTGAAGTTAAGACGACTTGGAATGCCACAGATAAAAAGCTGGTTTCTACATATTCCCACTCGTTACCTCTCTCTGTATAGGGTCTTGCAGAACTTTATCAAGGACTGGACTCCTTGGAGAAAGGCTACCTGTCAGCTAGGAGAGAACACAAAGTCCTACAGGAGCAAGGCGCAGAACACGGACACTTTGACCCCAATCGGTAGGACGGCTGGATTCTATTTTATAACTTTGTCAATGATTATATCTTTGTGCTGCCTCTGTGTGTTAGAGAGCTGGAGGAGTTCATTTACCAGTGTGGGCGGCATATGGATGAGTTGAAGGAGAGGACGTATCAGAATTCCCATGATGCTGATTCTGCTCTTTGTCCTCAAGCCCAAAAGTCATCTCCATCTGATAATTCTCAAGCAGAGGTAACATCTCACTGTGTGCTCCTGACCCGCATATCAAACTATATTATTCATGTGAGATTAAATCCCAGACTCAGATTTACTAGTAGTGTCTAAGCATAATGTTTGTCCTTCTTTCCAGAGTCAACATACACTTTTGTTGCTAGATTCAGGAGATCTGACCAAGAAAGATGTAACGCAAGTTAATCAGAATTCTTCCGACTTCAATAAAAGACATGGTGACCAAACTACAGACATTAACCAGTAAGCAGACGCAAATTTGTTATGTTGAGTTTCATGTTTTGTATTACGTTTTATGTGGCACGTTATTTGTCATACAGGAGTTCAACCGTGCATCTCACTTATGCTCCTAAATGCAGAAGGAGGAAAGAGCTTAGGAAGTCCTACAGCAGCAGTCAGAGCAGTCTCGCAGAAATAAATACATCAGAGAAGAGGAGTGCCAAACCCAAAACTGGGATTAGGAGGGTGCTTTCTCAGGTCAGCAGTGACCCGCTGATTTAAAATGAGTTTACAGCAATTCAGTATGCATGTATAGTAGTTAACTGGTTAACTGTGTTGAACAGGACGGGGTCATTTCTCCAGGAACTGACAGCGGCTTTGTTGGTTCTGAGTATAGTCATCAGATTTGGGCTGAAAATCACAGCTCTTGCCACCAGAGAGCCTCAAAGCGGTGAGCAAGTAGCCTTCACTCTCCTGCAGCAGCGATACTCTATACTTTGCTAACGCCCTCAGTCTGACAGTCATTCATTTATTTTCAGATTGTGTTTCCATTACAATGACAATGAAGTCTTCTCGATTATTTTCCCTTTTTTGGGCCAGTGTTTCAGGACCTGCCGAAGTGAGTGTTGTGAAGCCTCAGATAATCCGAACCTCAACACCATCTCGTGATTACTCACAATCACACAGGCGCACATTGGTAGAACGCAGTGAATATTTCCAGCAAGAAATGAGGAGGCCCTATCCTGGAGAGCGCAACCAAAGGCAGTGGATCAGTCAGACATACTCAATCAAGACTGACAGTGAAACCAGTGAGTTTGCAAGTTAGTTTTATTCTTCTAGACAGCACATCTGATTTCTTTATTAGTGCATGGCTCACTGTGAGCAATTCCCACTTTGGCAGAGCGCTGGGGAGGCGACTCCAAAATGCCCATTTTATGTCTTCCACTATATTGAGACTCAAGATTTAACGGGAGTGAAAGGGGCCGCTTTGCTAGGCTATGACAGAATTTAGTTGTGACCACACCCACAGCAGCGGAGCCATCCCTCTAATAGATCCTCTGGAAAGCACTCAGAGTTATGCAGAGTTACACCACCATGATTTACACTGGTCACAATAATAGTTTAACTTTAAAATATATATATTTTTACTTATTATATATTATTATATGAAATAAAAATCAAGACTTCTTTATCTAATCTAGATTATTTTTCATTTCCTTGTGTATTGAATCTATCTATCTTTTGTATCACCAGCTCATACTGCACCTGAAGACTTACAAAGCGATCAGTATGAAGAAACCCTGCCCTGTTCCTCTCCAAGCTCCTCCTCCTCCTCCTCTTCTTCCTCCACCTCTGCTGTGCATCATCACCAAGGCGACGCTCTTAAAACACTGAGGTCCAGTCAGGTGGTGACTTGCAAGTGAGTGTGACGCAGCTGCTGCCATGGTGACGGCTGTGCAAACAAAGAACCCCTCCAGACACTTTAGTAACCATTTATTTGCAGAGTATCAATCTCACCAGCTCGTGCATTGCTGACTGAGCCTTTGTACAGTAACATCAGGCATTGTTTTATATTTTATTTCAGGCTTGGCTGATAATGAGTAGGGCTACATGTATAGAGGTAGTCTACTGCGTCTTGCCTTCTGCATGGTTTGGTGTGGAATAACTCAGATTTGTGTATTTTGTGTGCTGAGTTTGACTCCTGCATTGATTGGATGGTGTTGTCTTGACTGTTGCCACAGCACAGCACTTACATTTCCTGCACCTTTATTATTTGACCTTTGACATGAGTTGCTGTGGGGAAAAAACTTTGAACTTGTGTTCTTCATAGTGATTCAAGTCAGGCTCTGCAGGCCAAGTCCATCACGCCAGAGCACAAAGGGGAGAATCCCATGACAAACCATCGTACTGTAACTCATACCACTCAAGGCAACTGCACTCAGCATAGAACGTCACATCCTCTCAGGTTGGTTCATTTTCTCAAAGTATGACCCCCGAACTTCAGTGTTGAACTCAATTTAAAGGGATCGTGATGTGATGACATTCTGGCAGCATATTGGCAACAAACTCTTGTATGGGAGTATCGGCATGTCACAAACACACAAAAGCAGTCCTGGCCGCCATAATTCACTGCTCAAAACACAAATGGCAGGAAGGTTGTTTATTTTATCTCAGCATTATTCACAGTACACTACAGAATATGCGATACTGGAAACTGTCAAATCTCATGATTGATTTTATAGGGAAAAAAAATATTGGGTCACTCACTGTCTGCAGACAGAGGCAGACCACCTTTTCTGAGAGCAACCCAGTTTTTTTCATATACAGGATTTCAACAGCAGCTCTCGCTTTTTGCAGCTGTACAATGCAATCTATTGATGTTTTTTGCCTTAAATCAAGGTTTCTCCCCTCATTATATATTTTTAGACAGTAAACCTGGCTACAGTGATCCCTCGCTACTTCGCGTTTCGTTTATCGCGGCTTCACTACATTGCAGATTTTTTTTCCAAATTAAAAAATACATTTAAAAGTCAAAATAAAACTTCTAAATTGAGGAAATATGTGTCTAACCTTTAGGACAGTGTAGTATTGCTCCAAATGTTCGTTTACATTCCTTTAGAAGTCCGTTTTCGCGTGTTAGCACGATCGTGAATTTGCATATTTCCGCTAACTCGTTAGCCTGCTCAGTACCTCTTGTTGGTGACTGTACTTTGCGGATTTCACTTATTGCGAGTGGTTTTTGGAACCAATTATCTGCGATAAACGAGGGATTACTGTATATACAGAGGTTCTGAGGTTGATTTTATTGCATATTGAGAGTAATGTGCTTAAGGAGAATGTACGGGTGTACATGGTACTTGGCACTTTCTCTGCCTTTTATCATTTTCTTCTCTTTGGTTTAATATTCCATTGAAAAGACCACATAAAATCGACTGCAATTATAAAAGCTGGACATGATAGCATTAATATACTAACGACTGTCTAAGCCCTATATACTGTATCTTGTGCTTGTATTTGTGTAACAGCCCAGCATCTTTATCCTTGACGTTGCTTAAATTTGTTGACAATTTGCCACTTAGGTCTCAAGATCCCTTGAGCGAAATTGGCGGATGCAACAGAAAGAAATGGACAATTGATAGGAATGAGGTGGAGAAGGTGGCGAGACGCACAGCAAGGAAAAGATTAGCACACCAACAACAAACACGTGACACATGTATGTTTATCTGAAATACGATTGGAGCTTTCACTTCAACCTTCACTCGACTCTGGTGCTTTCACTACGCTCTTCATTCCACAATGTTTACTCCAAGACCCTTTGTAAATGTATATTATTATTGTTGTTATAAATGCAAGACCATTTATATTTCAGCAACTGCAACGGAGGATGTCAATTCTGCTTGTCGACTTCTGGTGTCAAGATCGACTCAAACATCTATTGCTGTAGCTGACAGCCAACCTTCACACACAAGTGCCCAAGTCCAGCACACAAGTAAGAATATGCATCACTCTGTAAAAAATGATATCCAATCAGGAGAACATTGTATTGGAATTATGTTTTTTAGAGCGGGATCATACGGAGTGCTCAGATGACAATGATGGCAGAACAAGCAGAGTTGTTCCTTGTTCTCAGTGTTTTTCACATACCAAAGTGTCTTTGGAAAGTAAGCAGCATCCTTTCATCCTGAATGTGAAGTTTTGTCTTTTATCTAGCTTTATTGCGGCTTTTTTTAACCACCAGAACCAGCAGGTGGCAATCAAGAGCCAGCCCAGTTCTGTTCCTGTCGTCACTGTCATCATTGTGGACATTCTGATATCAAGACAAACAATGAGAAAGGTGAGGATGTCTTGCGGTCAAACATGTATGTACTGTATGTGTGTCTCTATGGCCTTGAATATATCTGCAACTTGTCTCATGGGACTAAGACCTTTGTAACTCTAATTACCACCATCCCTTGTCCAATAAGGTCGATCATTACATCCAATAAAGTGAATTACCCTCTGAAACTGTTGCATCACTTCTCCTCATCAACTGGCATGGATTGTGTCAATTAGTTCAGCGTTAGGATAAAGTCAAAGTCAAAAAGTCAAAGTGATAAATGATAGTTTCTAGAAATATGGTTGTTGCATTTCTCAGAGTTAGTATCTGATATGATTTAACAGACTGTTGGAAAGACTCAAACACCCCGAGGACCTCCAGTTGCACACGAACCGAGACTCTCAGCAGAGCGGCACCACCTGCTGTGTGCCCGTCATTGTGTCCTACACCATTGCTGTAAGGGAACATGCCCACCTGACCTTAACACAACACAACTTTTTATTTATTCGTGTGACCTGTCACACTATGTGAATTTATGGCTGTTTTTTTTTTGTTGTTGTTTTTTTTTATCATTAGCCTCTATCTCCAACCTCAACCCATCCACGTGTGCACCAACAACGCAGGTTCTCCTTCAAAAGTCAGCAATTGCAACGAGGAGGAGAGGTTGCGACCCGCGTCGTGCCTTGTTCCACAACGCTCTATAGATGACGCCCTCCTAGCTGCGAGGAAGATGAATGATAGATCAAAACGCATGGTGCGTTCACTGACCGCAGGCCTGCGTTCTCTGGAACGACTGTCCAAGTCCCACTCCAACTCCAACTCTAACTCAGACTGACTAAAAGTGTCTCTGCCCATAGATCCTGCCTGGAGCAGGTGATTCAAGTTCTCAGCTGATCTTAAGTTGTTGTCGTTCGAGAGCTTCTGTTTCGCTGTTATATCAAATGATGTGCTGGAATACCTAATGGGCAAACTATCACCAGCCCCCAAAATATTTGATGCTGTGTAAACCATAGATAAAGCTCAATGAGCACATTTAGCATCCCAAAACAATTTACAATTGTAGACTCGTGGATCATGGCTCTCTGTTTGTGGTTTACTAGGCAATTGGTTCAATGTTTATGGACTCAAGCTGACTGATATTGTTGCACAAACTGGTTTTCTAATTAAGCAATTTCGGGAAAAGGTTGTCCCGCTTGACTTCTGTGTCGGCAGCCCGGGTTTACTTTTTACTCAAAGGATGGTGTGAAAATGAGTGTGAATGCTTGTCTGTGTCTGTATGTACCCTGTGATTGACTGGTCGCCAGTCCTCGGTGTAGTCCAAGGGTGTCAAATTCATTTTTTTCGCGGGCCGCATTGTCGTCATAGCTTCTTTCAGAGGGCCATTAGGGCTATCAACCCAAATAAATGTAAGAGCACCTCATATTATATACAGTACAAGCTACAACACAAACTGACAAATAACTCATTTTCAAATCAGATAAGTAAAAACTGGTCAAATATAAAAAAAATTAAAAAAAGATATTAAAAGTGAAGACAATTTGTAATTCTAGTAATGACACACAAATTTGATGCACAATTAGTCTTCGCGGGCCACATAAAATGATGTGGCGGGCCGTATCTGGCCCCCGGGCCTTGAGTTTGACACCTGTGGTGCAGTCCCTCTTTCGTCAGATGTCAACTGCGATAAATTCCAGTTTATTGCTGGTGTACAAAACGGATGAATGGATGTATAGTATTTTGAAACAGGGCGTAATCCCCTCTTTTTGTCATCTTTTAGAACTACCTTATTAGCGTTCACTGCTAAAAATGACGGGTTTATTTTTGAGTCATTCATTGCCCTTAAGTGTCTTATTGGCACTCACTGCCACATCATGGAATGTTTGTGCATATTTTGAATTATGTGGAAGTAAGTTTTAAGTGTTATTTTTCTTCTGAGGGAACACATCTATAGTTGGGAGTGCAAATGAAGGTCACTAAATTTACATCGAAATGTTTTATACAGAAAATATTACTGTGAAGATTGTGTTTGTATTGGCATTTTAGGTTTGAGCATTATTTCTGTCCTTGTCACCTATGTCATGTAAACTAGGCCATTACTGTTACTGTCACGACTCGACCCCGGTCAGTCCATTATGTGTACGTTGTCATTAGTTCTGTCTGTGTCT
The DNA here is from genome assembly GCF_024217435.2 of Syngnathus scovelli. Classification (NCBI taxonomy): domain Eukaryota; kingdom Metazoa; phylum Chordata; class Actinopteri; order Syngnathiformes; family Syngnathidae; genus Syngnathus; species Syngnathus scovelli. The sequence continues at coordinate 6,751,774 of NC_090859.1, forward strand.
GTGTGCTCGCCCCTCCCTTCCTGTGTCTACTCTCAATCTATGTACTAATCACAGTCACCTGCCTCTCGTTACGTTTCGCGTATATAAGTCCTGTCTGCCTGTCGCACCCCTGTCGGATTGTTCTCGTCTCCTTGTTTCTTGTCCACAGTCTGTTCTGTTCCAGTCTTGTTTTGTCTTTCTGTTCTGTTTTAGTCTTATCCCTAGTCGAGCCTCTAGTCTGTCTTTTGAGTTCTTCAATAAACCCTGGTCCAAGCTGCATTTGGTCGACCAGCTCCAATCACTCTGACATAAAGTATTGCCATAGTAGTACCATAGTATTTGGAATTATCTTTGTACCACAAGTACTTCAATAGTTATGATGCTAATGTTTTGATATTAACAAATATCAAAACATTAGCGGCTCGGCTCCACCTCCGGCCCTCCCTGTGTGGAGTTTGCATGTTCTCCCCGGGCCCGCGTGGGTTTTCTCCGGGCACTCCGGTTTCCTCCCACATTCCAAAAACATGCTTGGTAGGCCGATTGAAGACTCCAAATTGTCCCTAGGTGTGAGTGTGTGTGCGATTGGTTGTCTGTCTCTGTGTGCCCTGCGATTGGCTGGCAACCAGTTCAGGGTGTCCCCCGCCTACTGCCCGATGACGGCTGGGATAGGCTCCAGCACGCCCGCGACCCCCGTGGGGACTAAGCGGTTCAGAAAATGGATGGATGGATGTTTTGATATTTATATATTATTATTTCTATTCTTACCAGGTGACATTTGACACATCTGGCACTCCCACTGCATCTCCTTTCTGCATTTGCCATGTGAACTTGTTACAATAAACGCAACACTCGGTCGAAAAAATTTAGATTCAAAGCTTTGTCATATGCACAGTGCAGTAGTGCACTACATTGCTTACAGATAGTCTGAACACACCTGGCACTTCCACACCATCTTTCTGCATTTGCCACGAGTGAACTTGTTGCAATAGACACAACGCTGAGTGGCATGGTTATTCTTGCAGCAACACATAACCTCGCACAATAACCTTTTCCCTGTGTCAGGTGTGGGTGGTTGCTGCTGAAAGACACCTTCTTGGCTGCCATATCAGACTGTGCAAGCGCTCTTGCTAACTTCACCAAGAAGTCTGCCTGTGTCTCTTTGACCCCAGTGTTTACCTGGTAAAGCACTTGTGCATTCAGTGCATCTAAGCGTAGGTACCACATAATGTCCTGGAAGCCGTTTTGAGCCATTAGCTTGCAGATTGAGGGCACTCCCAGTGTTGCTGACCATGCACCGCTGGAAGGCGGACAAGCCCTTGCAGGATGAGGATTGCAATGAACGCCATTAGTTCAGGGAGGGCCATTAACCAGTTTTCCTGCTGTGTCTGGCATGCATGCTGGACAGTCCACTCCTAAATGCATTCCGAAGCATTTTCAGTGTGTTGAAACAGAGGAAACTCTCTACACAACTCGACACCTCTTCTCTCGCCAAAGCAGTGCTGTAGAGGCCTTCGGATCTGTTCTTCACGCCACACTATGCTGTCTTTTGCCGTCTCTGTCGTTCTCGTGTGTCTCCGTGCGACCTCTCTTCTGGAGGTGGCGAATGGCTGAGATGAATAGAAAGGATTGTCAACTTACTTTGGCTCCGGTGCCCCAGCGGAATTTCGCCGCCGTTCTCTGTCCACAAGCCTATTTTTCCCCACAGTCTTTGGGGCGGCACTACCAAACAAGGAAGAGTGCGGCCAAACGGTTTCGTAAATCTGCCATCTTTATTACTGAGAGACTTTTGTAGTCCAAACAACTCAAGAATTCTAGGGGAACACAATAATGTGTTAAATGCATTTGTTTGCTTCTCGCTAACGCTAGCATTAGCTTACTGCTTACCTTGACTGCAGTGCTTGTTTACAAAACGTGTTCATAAATATTGTGAGGGGATTGATTTTGTTACATGTTATATATGGTTAGCTGGACAATCCTTCTGTTGTTAACATATTTTAATCAATCAAAGGAAGGTTTTATAACCATGATATGTTACTTTAAATATCCAATTGTATATATACTTATTGTGTGATCAAGACTGCACTGTTCATTCAACAAATATGACCAATAAGTTAGAGTCTTAAACGTACTGGAAGCCAATTTATTCAACAGCCTTAGCACATATACTATGTTACACATGGAAGTATTGTTTGTGCTTCACCACTCGCAAACATACATTCCCAATAAGTTAAACAGTTTAAGGACAGACTAATGTGCTGATATTTTTCTCAGATAAACTCCAAAAGAAATCAAGCAGTTAATTCTACCGAACAGCAAATAAAAAAAAGTAAGCGTTTGCAGCACGGAAAACTTGTTATAGTGCAATATTCAACTTGTTTGGCTGGAGGAGAGGAAAGGGATGGAGGAAATGAATGCTTTGTTTATTTGTTTGTTTTTTAAGTCTTGCAAAGCCATTCATCATTGGAGAAGATTTACATTGCACCAAAGGAAAAATCAGGCAAAGAAAATGTATATATTTCTTTTTTTCCCCATTTGTTTTCCAACTAATAGCTACAGCTAAAACATTGCAAATACAGCGGCATCCTATTGGAATTAATAAAGGAACGTTAGCACTACTTCACAGTCCGAAACATCACCAGTCAACAGTGCGACGCTAAACAGCAACATATGGCATTACAACACTACACAGTGCATGATCCAATGAAACATCACTACTAGGCAATAATAAGACTGACGGGATACAATACTGAAATACAAGAAGCCTTTTGAAAGATTCATTTAACATGAAAACATTACATTGGCTGGGATGTTTCAAATACTTTGACTTTCCAGTCGGAAAGGAATGAATGATTCTCTTCAAAATCACCAACAGACAGAGCTTTCAGAAGCACTTAGTATCATATACTCCATTTTAGTTTTGTCCATTGTTAGCTCTCAGTCAAACGACACTCATGTAGGATTCAAAACCTCCCAATTCTCACTTAAAATCCTCTGTGAGAGCGCTACGACAGCGCTAACCGAACATGACGGCAAAAGTATTCGTGTGGTGAATTTGCATAGTCTGAACAAATGCGCCGAGTTTCGGGCTGAGTGGTGGATGCTTTAGTAGAAGTTTTCAAAGTGGAACGGTCTTTCAGTAGAGTATCCAAACACAACATCTTCGAGGGGAAAGCTAGCTCCCAAAAACATCCACACAGGGTACAAACACAGTTAACAGTCCAGACAAGTCCAAGCATGCTACTTGATACAAACATCTCAAATGGGCAGCGGGGGCGACTCCTCTCTGGTTAAATATATTTTTATATGTATTGCATGTTGATTGATATGCTATATTTTACAAGCGGCACACCGTTCCTCCACCCGCTTTCACTACACTGACACAAAGCAGGTGACCCAAGGCGACCAAGGATAGATTTTGTTTGACATATTCTAGCAGGTTTTATAGCACACAGTATTACATTTTGGTATGTTCCCTTTTAAATGGCCATATTTTCTAGATCTTTATATCAGTTTTTTTTGTTGCATACTTTGCAAAACATGAGAATACTTACTCTTTTGTTCAAACATATATTTTTGGGGTCACCTTAGATGACTTTTTAAAACGTATTCTCAAGCAAGATGTGCACACAAGAAAGGAATGGCTGATGTAAAGGGAAAAGTAAGGAGGAGAGAGATTGGCTGATGGGTGGGAGGGGATTTTTAACTTGTCACTTCCTCATCTGGTTTGTTCATAGCCTTGAGCTGCTCCAGCAGGCTGGTGGGGGTAAAGATGTTGGTCGATCCTGAGGGCAGATACAAACACACAAAATGCCTGCAGTTAGATATGAGTTTGAACACAGGCACAGAGGAAAAATGTGTTTTCAGCTCTTGCAATGGAAGAACTACTCTACCGCTGCGGTTATTGACTTTGATCCTTCATTGCATTATTCTTACAACGGCTTTTCACATCTGTCAAATGGATAACTGACGATTCAGAATGTACTTTTGGGTTCATGCAATTTAAAGTAGCAGTTTAACCGTCCGTCATCATCATCACGATGTCTCACAGGTCAACGCATTTCAAAGGATTGATTTGAAACGGAAGTATTATGCTTATTCCAAAAGAAGGACAAGCTTCAACAATAGGTGTCAGAAGCAAAGATAAAAAAAAAAACATTTCTTGTCAACTCTTACATATTTGGTTTCAGCATTGGCAAATTCAGCTATTTGCTCCTTTCTGCTCAGACTAAAATAATAATAAGTATGATTTGGTGCCATCTTGTGGCATTTTGGTGCCAAGTAACTCTTGCATTTTGAAGTATAAGTTGAGGAGCTTCATTTGGACAAAAGTAGGGATTTGCTGTCATGTTTTATCTGAAGACTTTTTTTTGGCGGGTGTGAGTCGAGTACTCATGGAGGTTTGCTGTATTTAGCAAACATCTGCTATTTGCAGCGAGCCTTGGTGCTTATCCCTCACAATTACTTGTTAAAGTTACAGTAGGTATCTTACTATTAACATTGGTAAACGTGTAATTTTTTACATGTAGGAATGTTGAAAAAGGGAGACTTTCACATCACACCCTTGTTACTATATACTGTATTATCCTAAAGTTTATATTCGTTTTATTATTTAACCTTCATTTATCCAAGTTACCGGTATCTAGTTGAGAAGATTCTCATTTGCAGTGCTGACCAGCCAATAGAAAAATACCGCCTTACTGTTTTTATGTTTAACTAAGCATTAACAAACACATTACTTGAACAGATGAAATAATTAACAATAAAAATCATTTCAACCTACAGTTGTGGCAGGTGGCGTATTTATTTTTGCCCACTATGGTCACAAGATACTGAAACTAATTTGTATAGATCTACACTAAAGTTATATGTCATTACGTAAGAATTAGTGCTAAGAAAGGAGAAGGTGCCCAGGCTGGTCCACCAAGGTTCCGATTCTGGGGTTGCTAAACCAATGACATAAATTATACGTTCTCATCGCAAGAAAGTGTAGCATCAAGATGATTTTTAAATTATTTGAAGGTGAGAAATAATACATTCTGTCGCTTTACGGTCTTCATCGGTTTCAATTGGAGTACATGAGAATTAAACGTTGATGATGTAAGATGAAATTTCAAGACAGCTGAAGACACATTTAACATTTTTTTCGTTTGATTGATGTTTTGTTTGTTAGTTTTGTTTTAACTTGACAAGTGCAGGAGTGGAGTAAAGCAAATATCTTGGCAAATTTGGTTCAGTCTAATTAGCATTTTTCCCAAATAATTGTTTCCAAAGTTCTTTCTTTTGAAAAGCTCTGGCCATTTGATTTACTCCTCAAAATACACAACATTTGACCTTGCGTTGTTTGTTTCCACTCCAGAGCTGCATGACATGATTCTTCCACTTTAACTGTCAATTATTTGTATGAATTCCAGAAAATTACCAAAATAAAAAGAAGCACCAAGTCCAATTTTTGTTGGTTTGTCACACTGTGTCAAAGTGGATTAATTGTATCTCAAACATGCTGCTTTGTGCCCTAGAAACAAACAACGCTTTGACTAATTAAAAATTAACTACAATACTGATTTCTTGCACATGGCTAAATCTACACCTAAAGCACATAACAAACACAAATACTTTAAGTAGGCGATGGCCGTTTTTGTGTGTTGAATATGTACAATACAGTATGTGCCGGAGGGAACATACTGCTGACTTGCGAAACCACAAATAAAAATTTGTTCTGAAGTGATATCGCTTTAGCGGCTACATTTGGGATGAGCTCTCTAATATTTTCTTTAGAGAGATGGTTATTGACATGGGAATGAGAATATTATCTAAGACCCCTTCCAAGGATGCATGTCATGTCAGTATAATATTTACATAAATACAATGTCAAAACCTTTGTCGTCTACTAATCAGTTTTATTTAAAGAACTTTAGTTTGCAAACTTGAAATAAAAGTCATCACTTTGGTGCCTTGGAAAGTCTAAAGGTGAGTGGGATGAGGTGCTGTAGAGGCCAAAAATAACCTTAAAATGTCTCTCTCGCAAACATTTGTGGAAGCAAACACGCACGCACACACTTGTAGACATGCACAAGCATCCACACACATTTTTTTTTTAAGTTCACCCAAGGAAACGCTTCCTAAAACCAAAAACCTTCACATGCAGAATAAAAGTAATCATATATGTATATCTGTGTGAGAGTAAAAGTAAATATATAAGCATGAAAGAAAGCTCAAAACTGGAACAATTGGTCTCTGTTAAAAAAAAAAAAAAAAAAACTAAAGTGGTCATAAACATTTCTTGAATCCGTCAAGAATAAATACAAATTTTAATGTAAATTAGCTAATAACAATTGGACATTAATTTTGTATTTTGGTTCAGTATAATTATTAGAAACACATTTAACAAGCCTGGACAAGAATGATGGTATTTGAAAATGGTACTTGAAAATTATTTGAAAATGACTTATTCCAGAAAGAAATGTGCTGGCCTGCGCCAGAACGCTCGGGCTCAGTCTCAGTTCGTTTGTCTCGTAACAGGATAACGACACAAAACATGCCAAAGAATGGCTAAGAGCAAAACGTTGGACTCTTCTTACTATGTGGCCTTTTTTGAACCTCAATCTAAATCCCATTGAACATCTGTGGATGAAGCTGAAACACGCGCCCTTCAAACTTAAGACAACTGGAGTAGTTTGAAGAGTGGAACAAATTATCTCCTTGGCAGTGCAAAAGTCCCACTGAAAGTGCCAAAAATTGTTCGACTGCAGTGATTGCCTCAAGATTGTCCAACAAAATATAGTTAGGGGTACTATCATTTTTGTCTATTTTTGTTTGTTTGTTTTTCGGTTGATAATGCACCATAGTTCAAAAAGTCTGATTTTTCTTTGTTCATTTTCATGTGCAGTAATTTTACTTTTGTCAGGTGCACGTTATTTCCTTTCCCACTTTCATTAACAGAGAGAAACCAACGATTTTGTCCACAGATGTATCTCACAACTGAAAACGCTATGCAGTCCCTCGCTCGGACTGTTGCTACGGCAGACTGTGTGAATTTTTTTTTCCTCGTGAGTTTCTAGTGTGGGGGGAGGTAAAGGCTATTTTTGGCCTATGCAGCACCTGGCATCAATGGCAGCTATTTGTATCATAACTGTTAGGTTGCTAAAGCATATCAAGTGGAGTAATGCTACAGAGTCACACTGTGTCAGCAGAGATGCATTATACACATATAGATAATGTAGAGAAGAAAAATGCAAATTTTGTTTCCTCCTCACCAAATTAGTAATACGTATCAGCGATCTCTGCTGACAATCCGTGGCTATGTGAGCATGTGATGATTGTACAACACAACGTCAAGGGAGAAAGACGATTTTCCTTCAATAAACGTCAAACATGTCCTGAAAGAAATCAAAGTGATTGTTGTTGGCCGAGAGCTTATTAGAAAAATAAACAGACAGTAAAAAATGTGATATTAAAGATGGAACTTGGGGTAGATTAAATCTGAAGTGAGCGGTTAACGGTGAGCCTTTATACCATCGAGGGGCGATTTAATCCACCCAGCGGAGATGATAGGAGGAGGCAGCAGGGATGGGGCTTGAACAACCTACTCAAGCATGGGCGCTCTTCAGCACATAATTTTATCTTTATATAGCATCTGTGCAGAGCAAATTTTTGTGTGGTTCTAGTTTCGTCACACTCCCTGAAGTACATGCGTGGTGTCTAATTAACTATTGCATGTTTACTGCAGGAAGGACCTTTTGACTCAAAGTTCAGATCCAATACAGAATGTAATATACAGAACCAAAATGACATCCACAAATTCTACCTGGTGATATTGCTCAGTTTCATTCTTACATTGTCAGATACAAATACAATGTGTTT